>NC_049911.1:11262813-11607813 GCF_001411555.2 Juglans regia | reverse complement strand
TAGATGGCTTCAACATTCTGATTGGCAACTGTATTTCATTTCTCAACCCACTAAGAAAACAACTTAGTTTGTTTTTCTCAGAAAGACCTCTTATTCTATTGGAAATCAACTCAAACTCAGTTTTATAAGTCATGGTAGAACTTACTTGCTTCAATCTTGTCAAAGATTCCATGGGATCATCATATGGAGATGACCCAAACCTTACTTGTAAGGCTTGAACAAACTCTTCCCAAGAATGGAAAACACCTGCTTCACTCGCATCCTGGAACCAGATTAAAGCTTCATCATCCAAATGAAAAGAAGTTATAAAGATTATTTGAGTTGGAGGAACTTGATGATAGAGGAAATACTGATTCACTCTATACACCCAAGCCGCAAGATTATGCCCAGAAAATCTTGAAAATTCCAACTTAACACCTTTGGGTAACCCTCTATCACCCAACTCCCTATGATGAATCTCACCAACACCTTCAAGATTCATATCATGTCCATTTATATTCCCAGCAAAATCACCATTACCCGTCGAGTTGCTCACTGAAATTCTTGAAATCTGTTGCAATACTTTAGCAATTCTTTTATCTTGAGCTTCCCTATCAATTCTTGTGGTTTCTTGTTGTTGCACTAAAATTGAAATAGCTTCTTCAATTTGCTTCTGCTGCCTATCCTGTTGTTGCCTTAAGTGATTCAACACTTCATTCAACTAAGCAAAAGATCGAGTCCCTTCTGCCATGGCTCTGGATACCAACTGTAATGGGCTCGTACAATGACTATTCGAGATGTCAATCTCCAAGAATGAGAAAGAAAGAAAAGAGAGAGAATAATCAGATATAAGAAATGATCAATAAACTTTGCATACATTTCCTCTTCATTCATAGTGTTTTTATAGTTATGTTTGGGTTACACGTCATAGTTTCATACTTCCGAAGTTAAGACCTCTACTTACAACTCAAACGACATCGTTCTATTTAATTGTTCTTAACGACAGATGTATAGCAAACTAACTAATCTAATTGTATTATTTCCTATTGTTTAACACTATACTTTTATTTCTTCTTCACAGTTCTTCACACACTTCTTCATAACAGTCCCTTACATTTTCTTGGCCATCTCGATGTGCAACACCAACTTTGACTCCACAAAAAACACCATTTCCTAAAGGGCATCTTTGGTGGCAACAACAAGCTAAGCAATAGAGAAGAGAACGAAACCCATGAGCTTCTTGCCTTTGAAGCCTCATATCCTGGCAGCCATCTCAGTAGATTCAGTAACTCTCTCTCTCTTTCACATCTTCTGAAAGACCCATGATGAATATCGTACGCACCTTCAAACGTAGCACCCCAAGTTTCTATTCCAAGGCATGGAAGTAAGATTCGATCGTAAAGGATCAATCGAAAGTCGGTCTAAGATGTGGGAGAAGGCCACTCAAGGATGTGTGGATGCTGACCCTCATCTTTTGAGCTGAATATTGGATAGGAAAATATATAGGTTGACGAATAGATTTTTTCTATTTTTTTTTTAAGGTCTTTAGTTAAGCTGTCTTTTGTGATAAGCTATTTTTAATAAATTTATGAGTGAAATATAATAAATAGTCTCTAATATTTAATAATATATTATAAAATAATGAGAAGATAATTAGAATTACTCAAAAAAAAAAAACTATTGTATACAATGTCGTTGTTGCGTTCATAACAATAATGACTTTGCATTGGGCGCGTGAGATGAAAAGGTTGCTCCTCCTAGGTAGGTTGTAGGCATCTCCCATGGCGTGAAGCACCACTTGAAAAAGCTGACGTGGCGGTCTCTAATATCCTTCTCTGTCCACGCGACTGCCTCCTCACTGTACATAGAGTCACGATTCCAAATTAACCCAAAATTCAACCTCCGGCGATCGTCGTCCTCTCGAATCCTGATCATAACTGCTGCTTGGGGAATTTGTTTGAAGGATGGGAGAAAGAAAGGTGCTGAATAAGTACTATCCGCCGGACTTCGATCCGTCGAAGCTACCGAGGGTTCGGAGGCCGAAGAACCAGCAGATGAAGGTGCGCATGATGCTCCCCATGAGCATTCGCTGCAACACCTGCGGTAATTACATCTACAAGGGCACCAAGTTCAATTCCCGCAAAGAGGATGTCATAGGCGAGGTACGTATCCCCCTTTCTTTGTTTTATAGCTTCCTATCTAAATTGAAAGTTTGAATTACACATATATGTCGGATTATACTTGTAACTTTAGGACTGTACGTTTTATATTATTCGAGTTTTTATACTTGTTAGCTCTTTAATTTGATTGTCTTATATTTTTGTTTTCCTGAGCAAATAAATTGAAGTTTAGGTTTTTCTTATTTGTATGCTTCAATTGAAAGTCAACAAAATGCACTAGCTCTTAATATTTGGCCATTGTATTTTTTTAATTGATGTTCTTTTGAAGCCGTAACTATTTTATTGGTTAGTCTTAACTCCACATCTTCTATAAAACCCAGCCTATCCTTGTCCTGTATTACGCGTTGGTGGCTGTAAATTGTTTAATTTCAATTCCCTATATCGTTAAGTGCGATGATATAAGACCTGTCCAGTGCCTTCAAGTGAGGATTATATGGATATTCGGACTCAAAAGAAACATGCTGTGTTGCTAGAACATTTTTTGCCCCAAAACAGTGTGAAATGTTAGAACTTGTCTGGCTTTAAATGTGTTAATGCTGCTTTTCCTTTTCCAGATACAGGACACGAACCACAGATCTATAATTTTTGTACCACGTTTCAAGTCATGATATAGCTTGTTTAAAGCAAAGAAAGTGTCTTGAACGCATGAGCCTCAGCCTTACTACCATTTTCATGGTTAATATCCTTTCTTGGTTTTCTATAGTGGTTTGTACATGTTTTGCCGGTTTCTTCATGTGAGATTTGAATATGTGATGAATAATGAACAAGATCACTTATCTTTAATCGGTTGCAGACATACTTAGGAATTCAAATCTTTCGATTCTACTTCAAATGTACAAAGTGTTCTGCGGAGCTAGCGATGAAGACAGATCCAAAAAATTCCGACTATGTTGTTGAGTCTGGTGCCACACGGAATTTTGAACCTTGGCGTGAAGAGGATGAGGTAAAAAGTTTAAGCATGTTTGGTTTGAGAAAGGTTTCAGAAATACTTTTCTCTTTCATTTGAAACATCTTTGGAATCCAAAAAAAAATCATCTCCCAAACATTTTTTTCATCAAAGTATTTACCTTGGTTTTGGGACATAGTAATCATAAATTCACAATATCCAATACAAAATCCATTGCAAAAAATTACTTATAAAAAAAAAAAAAATCCATTGCAAAACATTTTTATTGTTGCAACTTTTTGTTCTTTCTACCCACTTTGACCAAACTCAATGGAGACATATCATGAAATTTGTATCCTAAAAACATTTCATTCTTTAGAAATTTTCTTTCAAAGAATACATATCAAAATTTTCATTCAAAGAATTTTCAACAATTAGAGAAATTTTCACTTACTAGGCATGCCGTAGAACTTCCTGTGCACAACTGTATATTATGTGGCCAAATCCCTAATGTTGTTATCAACATAACTTGTGACTTCATCAATCAACTGTTCTTTTTGTCAGGTAACGGAGATGGAAAAACAGAAAAGGGATGCCGAAGAGATGGGAGATGCTATGAAATCATTAGAGAACAGAACCTTGGATTCAAAGAGAGAGATGGATATCCTTGCTGCGCTAGATGAGATGAAGTCTATGAAGGTACTTTCTATAGTAAATGGGCTTTATTTAATCAAGTATCCACTCAACAGTGTGAGAAATGGAATCCAGGGCTCAAATAGCCTTTGTCACTGTACACATGTTCCTTTAGATCATCATCATGCTGTATAACAATATTGCTTTATCAATCAATTAACACCTGAGGTCAATATGAGTTTGATACTAATGCCCCCCTTTTTTCGTCTTGCAGTCCAGACATGCTACTGTGAGTGTAGATGCCATGCTTGAGGCCTTGCAGCACACAGCCGGGGAAAAGGTATGATTAATGTGCTCTTTGTGTTTAGATCAGTTTTGCTCATTTTTTACCAAAAATTCATTTTGTACAATTTTTCTACAATGATTTCGTATTATTCCACTAGTACGATTTTTTCTCTCCGTACGTTTTTTCTCTTTTCCTGTGACGATGGAAAACCTCTTATTTTCTCCGCTGGATTCTGGTGGTCTGTGACGGCGCATCTTGAGTTTATCTGGGTGCTAGTGTGTTTACATTATGGTGTTTTCAAAAGATATTGTAATAGAATCAAAAGCTTTTTCATTTGTGAAGGAGGGGGGTCGGCTGGTTATTACAGAAAGAAGCTGGAAGGTGGTGCCAAGGGTGGCTTTGGGTCCTCCAACAGCGCAATGGTTGGCTAAGGCCATGGAAGCCTGCATGAAGGATGAAAAAGGAGAATATTTCACCACAGTCAGGGAAGGTAGCTGCAGCTTTATTGCGCAACTGTGTTCGAATATTCGAGGTCGCTACATTGCGGTGGTGGAATACAGTGGTGGTAGTAGGAGGAACTTTATTTTTGTTCATGAGGAGGAGGGTCGAGGGTGGAAGAGGATGGGGGAGGCTCTGTGGGAGTTTATTCACGACGGGAAGACCACTCACAAGGAAGGAACTCTGAAGAGATCAAAGGAGTTGAAGGCTCAGTCGCAACTTTGCTCCTATAGGGAAGCACTAATGGTGGAGCAGCCCCGTGATCTGCGTATAGGGGTCGACGACATGGTAGGGTAGAGTGGTACTGCTGCAAAGCAGGGTATGGGACACGGCTCTGACAGAGAGATTCACCTAGTACAATGGCAGGGTGGTGGTGGCAGACCTTTAGGCGTCGTGGCAGGAGGTGAGGTTCTCACCTCTCTGCTGGACGTAAAGTCCCAACTGATTTCACTACAATCCAAAGTGGATTGGCTTATAAGAGTAGAGATGGGCCCGACAAGAGATGGAACTAGCCGGGGTCTGTCTGTGGGAGCTGACCCACTTAACAAGGGCTTTGGCTCGTTACATCAGGGCTCCAGCCACTTGGGCAACGCAAGGCCCCTATCAACAAAGATTGAGCCCGCTTGCGTCCAGCATCACGCGGGCTTTAGTAACAGCTGTGGGGCTAGGCCTAGCACAACTGGGCCCGAGCCCAAGTCTCAGCCTGTATGGAGGATACACAACGGAGGAACCCATCGGCCCACCAACAATAACAATATCGAACCTTTGTCTGAGAAACCTGCGGAATCACGGCGGCCTGAGGTGGGACAATCGGCGATGACCCAGAAAATGCCGATGTCGTTCCTAAATGAGGACACAGAGGAGATCTAGCCGTCGAAAGCCACATCTCCGATCCAGCGTGGCCAGAAACTGCCGATAGGCACACTGGAACCTCTTCCTCCTCCAACGGAGGCCTTATTTCATCCTAAGGAGCATCTCAAGATGCTGTCGGAAGGAGAAGGCGAGTTGAGCGTGGAGTTCAATATGGAAAGTGACGTGGGGTTATCTCAGATGCTTTACCATGGTGGAAGTGAGGTGGTGATGGTTCCTGATACACCATTAACAACTCCTTTCTTTGGCAATGATGTGGAGATCAATAAGGGTATTGTGGTCGAATGGGAGGGCAACAATTTGTTTAGGGGGGAGGAGAAGGGCATGTCTTCGAATGCACAGTGGGCTTCGGGACATGGGAAGCCTTTTCCTCTGAACTGTGAGTTACCATACGAGTTCAATGTGTCTGACTGGGTGCTTCGAAAGGTAAAGGATTTTCAACACTATGTGGGGTTTGAGGAACAATTTATGGTTCTTCTCACCGCCATTGAGGTGACTCACTCTCAGTCTAAAAAGTTTGAGACCAAGAAACAACGTGAGCTTAAAGAGACTTAAATGGTCCATGAACTATGAGGGCAGCTCAAGCGGCGATAGATCCAAAGGGAAGGGAATTATATATCCTCTATGAAGCCGAAAATTGTGTCTTTGAACGTTCCTGGGTTGAATGAGGCAAATAAGCGTCTTCGCATAAAAAACTTACTTCGGGTATGGAGGGTGGACATTGTTTAATTACAAGAAACAAAGTTGAAATTGGTGTCTAAAATAGTAGTGCGAAGTGTTTGGAGCTGTCCTTATGCAAATTGGGTTTATTTGCCTTCGAACGGGGCTTCGGGTGGCATCTTAGTGATGTGGGATAGAAGGGTGGTGGAGAAAATGAAGGATTTTGTTGGGGAGTACACAGTGGCCTGTTCTTTTAAAGCTGTGGAATATAATTTTGTGTGGGCTTTTGCAGGTGTTTACGGGTCGAATGTTGATAGTATCAGAAGATTATTATGAGAAGAAGTTGTTGCATTACATAGTTGGTGGGACCTCCCCTGGTGCATAGGAGGAGATTTTAACGTTATAAGGTTCTCTAGTGAAAGATCCGGAGACAATCGGTTGCGCTCAGCGATGACAGATTTTTCAGCATGTATTTTTGACTTGAACCTGGTAGATCTTCCCCTCATAAGGGGCTCATTTACTTGGTCCAATAATCAGACGTGGTCTCAGCTGGACAGATTCCTAATCTCAAAAATCATTACTCAGAGGTGTGTCAAAAGAGGTTGCTTTGCCTTTGCTCAGATCACTTTCCCGTCATGTTGGATGGTGGTGGTATCCAAGGCGGACATCGATATTTTAAGTTTGAAAATATGTGGGTTAAGAGTTAAGGCTTTGTGGATAGGGTCAGAAATTGGTAGTCATCTTATCAGTTTCATGGTACTCCTTCCTATATACTTGCAGGTAAACTAAAAGTTTTCAAGAATGATTTAAAGCTTTGGAGCTTCCAATCATTTGGTGACATAAGGAGCGTAAGAAAACATTAGTGGAGGAACTACAAGGTTTTGAGAGAATACTTGAGGATAGAGCCCTCGCCCCTGAAGAAATAGTGCGAAAGATAGTTGGCATCAGAGTTGGAGAAAGTTCTTTCTCTAGAGGAGATCTCTTGGCGTCAAAAGTCAAGAGCATTATGGTTGAAGGAAGGGGACCGATGTACAAAATTTTTCCACATGGTGGCCAATTCTCATAGGAGATATAATACCATCAAGATGCTGAATATTAATGGTATAGACTACACGAACGCTTCTGTGATCCGAGATCATGTGGTGGATTTCTATGAACAGTTGTTTACAGAACGAGAGGGGTGGAGGCCAAAACCTGATGGACTTGCTTTTGACTCTATTGAACCACAGACAATGTCTTGGTTGGAGAGATCTTTTGAGGAAGGGGAAGTCTTTGATGTAGTAAGAGGAATGACTAGTGACAAAGCACCAAGTCCAGACAGTTTCTTGATGGGTTTCTTCCAACCATGTTGGGAAGTAGTAAGGAGGATATAATGAATGTATTTCAGGAATTGTTTTCAGCTGTGAAGTTTGAGAAAAGCCTAAATACTACTTTTATTGCTTTGATCCCAAAGAAGAGCAAAACTTCGGAGGTGAAAGATTATAGGTCCATTAGCCTCATAAATAGGGTATAAAAATTTATTTCAAAGGTGCTTGCAAAGGCAAGGTTTTAGGCAAGATGATCATGAAACTGCAAAATGCATTTGTAAGGGGTTGTCAAATTCTGGATTCAGTCCTTATAGCCAATGAATATCTAGATAACAAATTAAAGTCTGGGATTGCAGGGATTATTTGTAAGCTAGACATGGAAAGGGCATATGATCATGTAAATTGGGGTTTCCTTCTCTTTTTGTTGGAGATATGTGGTTTTGGGTAAAGATGGTGTACGTAGATTATATTTGGTTTTGGGGAAAGATGGTGTACGTGGATTAGATGGTACATCTCTACAGTAAAGTTCTCAGTTCTGATTAATGGCAACTCAGCCGGTTTCTTCAGCAGTTCGCGTGGCCTGAGACAAGGAGATCTGCTGTCCCCACTTCTCTTTGTTGTTATTATGGAGGTCCTTAGTCAGATGTTATTGGCCATGGTTAGAAATGATTTTGTGGCTGGATTTTCAGTAGGTGACCCCAATAGGGGCTGTCTATCTATTTCTCATGTTTTATTTGCAGATGACATGTTAATTATTTGCGAGGCAGATCAAGATCAACTTAGGGCATTGAAGACACTCTTATTATGCTTCGAAGCAGCGTCAGGCTTGAGAGTAAACTTTGATAAATCAGAGCTAGTGCCGGTCGGGAATGTCAGCAACTCTCGACATTTGGCCAGTACACTGGGGTGTAAAGGTCACCTATCTTCCTATGAAATACTTGGGATTGCCGTTGGGGGCAGCCTCATGGGCTCTTTCTATTTGGAATTTAGTTATTGAGAAGATAAAATGAAGATTGGTAGGGTGGAAGAGATGTTACTTGTCGAAAGGAGGCTGCATGACTCTAATCAAGAGTACTCTTTCTAACTTACCAACTTATTTTCTGTCTCTATTCCCTATTCCAACTTGTGTGGCGAAAAAGATTGAAAAATTCCATCGTGATTTCTTATGGAGTGGGATGGGGGATGATTTCAAGTTCCATCTAGTTAGTTGGGACAAGGTGTGCAGACCAATTTCTTCTGGTGGATTGGGGATAAAAAAATATGAGAATTTTCAATAGGATCCTACTCTAGAAGTGTCTATGGAGATATGGTATGGAACCGGAAGTCCTATGGAAATTGGTGGTTGATTGCAAACATGGAAGTATGTTGGGGGGGATGGTGTACTAGAGAGGTGAACGGGGCCTATGGAGTGAGGATTTGGAAGCACATTAGATGTGGGTGGGGGGTGTTCACCCACCAAGCCAAATTTGTGTTGGGTGTGGGCACTCGGTTAAAATTTTGGAGGGACTTATGGTGTGGGGAGGAGGCTCTAAAGGACTCCTTTCCATCCGTCTTCTGGTTGGCACGTGACCAAGAAGCTTCAGTGGCGGACCTAATGGATCGATCGGGGGACCAAGTCCAATAGAATGTCACCTTCAATAGAGCAGCCCAAGATTGGAAAGTAGATAGCTTTGAGGCTTTTTGCAGCCTATTGTATTCCGTGAAGTCGAATGGAATACGAGACGATAAGCTATGGTGGACACCTGCAAGTAAGGGAGTTTTCTCGGTTCAATCCTATTATAAATCCCTTACTTATTTACCGAATACTCTTTTCCCATGGATGAATCTTTGGAGGAATAAGCGGCCAAAAAAAAAAAAAGAAGAAAAAAGAAGAGCACTTTTCTTCACTTGAACAGCTCTGCTCTAGGCAAGATTCTGACAACCGATAATCTGAGGAAGCACTAGGTCGTTATCTTAGATTGGTGTTGTATTTGCAAGAAAGCCGGCGAGTCAATGGATCATTTCTTGCTACATTGTGAGGTGCTACATAAATCAAAGCCGTGTGGAAGATGGTCCCTATTTGCATTAGGTGGTGCATATGGCGAGAGTGTAACGATCGAACATTTGAAGATAAGGAGCAGACTCTAGAGGAGTTTCAATCTTTATTTTTCCTTACTTTATTTCTATAGGCCATAGCTATAGATTTTAATGGCCTTAATTTACATGATTTTCTTGTTCTCACTTATGCGACCTAGATAGATCTTTGTCTCTTGTATAACATCTTGTGTACTTGGACTTTGCCTATTCTTATCCTAATATCGCTTATTTATAAAAAAAAAAAAAAAAAAAGAAAGGTCAGGTTTGCTCCTTAAGTGCAAAAGTATATCAGATCACTCTCATTACTAAATCACACTGGGCTGCACAGTCACACTTTCATTGTGTTGTTTGGGCTCTTTTGTAGGGTGAACACTTACATGTTCAACGCTATTCTCATGTATAATGTGGGCGAGTACTTGTCCATGGTCAAGCATAACAAACAAATGGATTGATTTCGCTGTCTTTACTAATCTTTTTTCAACCAGCCACCAGATCAAATCTCTTCTATGTTGCTTCAGTTGTGGATCACTGGCTTTTAGCTGCCTGGACTGCATCAGTATTCCTGTCTATGAGAGGTTCTTTAGTTAACTGTGACAATTTTATTGACACTGTAAACTTCTTGGGGAAATTTGTTCACGTCCATCCATAACCATTCCCTTCAATCCATTCTATATGTCCACAAGGAACATGCATGCAAATTAGTCAAATCCACTTGTTCAAACAGTATATAAGACTATTTTACTGTAATGGCTTAACTTCTGATTCTCATAAACTATTTCTACAGTTTGTCCTTGTACTTGAAGAAAATTCCTGCAGTTTGCCCTTTTACTTTTGTAAACTAACTTATAAAAGTAACATCATTTTACAGTAATACCCTCAATTTAAAACATCGTTGTAAAAAGGGTTGTATGTGTATCATTACTCTTTGCATAAATATATGGTCATATTGTAGTTTAGATTTCTAGGTTCTGACTATTAATTGATTTTTAATGCTGGCAGGAGAAAAGGTTGGAAGAAGAGGATGAAGCACTTATAAAATCAATATTTCATGTTAGTACATAAATTGTACTTCTATTAGTTTACTTCCAATGTCAGCCTCCCCCCTCCCCCTACCCCTCCTTTCTTTTGTATGTGAGATGTTTGCCTCTTAACTATGTTGAAAATATTTTGCAGAAGCCAGTAGATTATGTTCGAAGAATTCATGATGAAGATCTTGACGATGATGGAGATATGATTCAGCTTTCAAGTGGCAATGGGGAAATATCTGGTGATAATCTGAAGGTATGGTGATGCTGTAATGATGGTTTGTGTTTCCTAAGGTTGTTTTGTAAGTATGGATTGAATCTATCATTTTGAAAAAAAAATAAAAAAATCTATCATTTTGAGGGTAAAAAAACGTTTACTCTTGTGCAATTCTTCATGATATCATTCAAACAGAATTTTATAATGGGTTCTTATAGTTTTTCAAGTAGGAGTCACTTGATACTGTAAAGATTTGATATACATCTAAATTGTTTATATTAATTGGTGGACTATAATTTTAGATTATAGGATGTTGAAGAAAAAGTTAAAGGGTTTGTAAGCCAATATCTTTTGGAAGGCTAAAACTTGGAAACTAATAGTTGTATGAAATTAGGATTATGCTGAAAAGATTTGAACTTGTGTTTGCACATGATTTCAATGCAGAGGAGAAAGGTTTCTGAAGAGCCTCTTGGTAACCCAACAGATTCTTTAACAAAAGCCACTTTTGTTGACAGCTCCACCAACAAAGGTAGTAGATACTTTCCCCCTTCCTAGTATAGAAATTGGAGCGCACTGCCACCGTTATTCTTTTTCCCAATTTTCAGTTTCTCTGGGTTTGTTCAAGTAATATTTTAGTTTAAAGTGATGCTATTTAACTGATGTAAATAGCTCTATTGGTACCTAGGTTTGCACTAATTACAAATTAGTTGCTGTTGTAAAAAAATTTAGAAAAATATATAATATATTGGGTATGCTTTGCCTAACAAATTGATCCCTTTATTCATTTAATATTAGATTAGTGACATGACAGAAAATATTGATGTGAAACCTGTTTGTCACGGCACGACAAATTATATTTGGACATGTGTCGAAACTGCACACTTAGCATCTAAAAACAAAAAAAAAATGTCGCATGAAAATTATTTCTATTGAAAGAAAAACTAAATTATGTATGCCATACATTTTCTTTTCATTTTAAGAAGGGGTCATTGATATTGGCTCAGTTGCAATATTTTCCTTTAGAGACATCAAAATTTATATTCCTGTTTAATTGTTGACAGAAGAAAATCCAGGTAGTTCAGGGGCTGCTGGCAATCCCAAGTTAATATTCAAGTCTTCAGCCGTTAGGATTTCGGTTAGGAAACCAGCTTCCAATGATAATAATTTAGTGAAAATGGAAGGGAACAAACAAGGGGCTGGAGCCAATACAAGTGCACTACAGGCTGTGACCACAGGCGATAAAAATCCGGCCAGGCACGGAGATAGTAGCGAAGAGCATAAAATTGCTGATACAAGTGCTGGACTACAATCGCTCTGCCAAAACTATGAAAGTGACGACGACTAGTGATTGATTGACTGGGAGAGTGTATCTTCTAAGTTATAACAACCATTTCTTTTGGAAACTTCATTTACTTTGTTATTAGGTTTTTAGTTGCATTTTGGGAGTTCACTCGCATTGCTGCCAAGCCAAATGATATGACTTTTAAGTGTTCTACCCAATGACTATATTCAAGACTTGAAGCGAAGAGATCAAATACTGCCAAAACTGGGCGTCTAACTGGGCTTACGGGCCTAATGGGTTTTAATATGGCCCAACAACTTTGATACTCTTTTCCCTTGAAAGATATTGGTATCCTCTTGTAACTTCTTCATGCCGATTAATGTTAAGAGCAATATAATAATAGAAAGGACAAATTAATTATCCAGCGTTGGTTGTTGAAGACGTTCAATAAAGTAGAGATTACCCAAAGCGAGTACTCAAAGGCTATATAATAATTCTATTATCGTTCCAGTAACGTTCCCTCTTGTTTCTAGCTCTAGCAAGGCTTATGACAGAATTAAATGGAGTTTTCTTGAAGCTGATTTGAAGAGAATGGGGTTTGGAGGGCACTGGATAGATCTGATCATGAAGTGTCAGTACAGTGAAGTTCCTTTTTAATTAATGGCTCCCCTCAGCAAACTTTATACCCATCTCGTGGCATAAGGCAAGGGGATCCTATTTTCCCTTATCTCTGTTATCTTTGCTCAGAAGTTTTGGGTCAAATGTTGGATAAGACTGAGAAAAGAGGTTTTATATTTGGCTTTTCTTTTGCTAGAGGGACTTTACTGTTAACCATCTCTTTTTTGCATATGATAGTTTGTTTTTTTTTTTTAAGGCAAATCCTTTGGAGTGGAGTATACTTTTCAGATTGTTGAATTCTCATGCAGCTGCCTTAGGACAGAAACTCAACATTGACAAATCTGCAATCTTTTTTAGCAAAAATACAAGAGCTGATGCAAAGCTGGCAATTCTTTCTACTACGAGAATGAAGGAAGCTAAGTATTTTGAGAAATATTTGGGGCTCCCTTCTTATGTGGGGAAACAAAAACTTGTAGCTATTAGGCCCATTCTGGATAGCATTCGAAATAGGATGCAAAACTGGAAAGTGAAGTTCCTCTCTCAGGCTGGTAACGAAGTGTTGCTGAAATCAGTGGTACAGGCCATTCCAACATACTATATGTGTATTTTCAAGCTTCCTAGAGCAATTTTGATCCATTAACAAACTTATGCAGAATTTATGGTGGGGTAGTAGAGGAGACAGGGCAAAAACCCAATAGATTTCTTGGAAACTGCTTGGCAAGTCAAAACTAGATGGAGGTCTTGGCTATAGAGATTTTGAAGACTTCAATGTGGCTCTCCTTGCTAAACAAGGTTGGAGAATTTTGTAACAACCTCAAACACTTGCTGCAAGGGTACTAAAAGCAAAGTATTTCCATAAGATTAATTTTCTGAATGCAAAGGTTGGTAGCAATGCCTCTTCTGGAGAAGCTTCATGACAACAAAGAAAGTTTTGCAAGAATGCCTAATATGGAGAATTGGCAGTGAAGAATCAGTGAACATATGGTCTGATCGATGGATCCCTCTTCCATCCACTTTTAAAATTCAGTCTCCTATGAAAGATCAATATGATGGGTGGAAGGTTAGTTATCTGATTGACAAGCCTACAAGTTCTTGGAACCAGATGCTGTTAAGAGAGATGGCGAATGCTGAAGAGGCTGATTTTATTAGCAGGATCCCTATATGTGTAAGCAATGCATCAGATAAAATGGTGTGGAGATGTACTAGTGATGGTAAGTTCTCTATAAAGAGTGCTTATCACCTGCGATGTGATATTCTGTAAAGGGAGAGTCATCTCAAAGATCATTGAGGAAAGACATCTGGGCTAAGATTTGGAAACTTCATATTACTAATGTTTTTAAAATGATGCTATGGAGAGCATGTCACGAATCTTTACCTACCAACCAGAATTTGTTCAAAAGGAAAATTGTTGAATCTCCTTTGTGCCATGTGTGTGGCCTTGGGCCTGAGTCAGCTTCTCATATACTATGGAAATGCTAATCAGCTCAGGATGTTTGGGGTTTCAGCTTCAAAAGAATGCAGAAGGTGGTAGTGATGGATTCCTCTTTTAAGGAATTGGTGACCTATCTTTTTACAATTCTAGATGAAGAGGAAATGGCTATCTTTGCTGTAACTGTATACCAGTTTTGTAAACGGAGGAACTATTCTGTATTTGAAGGAAAGTCTATATATGGATCCAAATGCTCTTCTACAAGTGATTAACCAAGTAAACATGGATTTTAAGGCTGCTAACCAAAAGTTTGATAAGGGCAGAGTGATTGAAAGGCAGATTGAGTCCCAGTGGAGGGCTCCTTACCTTCATGTCTTTAAAGCCAAATGGGATGTAGCAGTTGATAAGGTTAATTGCAAAGTTGGTGTAGGGGTCATTGTTTGAGATTGGACTGGAAAAGTTATAGCCTCTCTTAGATCCCAAAGTGCCTTTTTCCTTGATGCATATCTACCTGAGGCTTTTGCTACTCTTAAAGCTATCATTCTTGTTAAAAAACTAGGTTTGCAAAGAATTATATTGGAGGGTGAATGCTCAAAAGGTGGTGAATGATATCAAAGGGTCAGTAGATCAGTGGAGTCCAGTTGGTTTGATGGTGTCTGATATTAGACTGATGCTGTAATAGTTTCAGCATTGGTCTGTTTCTTTTGTGCCTAGGAAGTTTAATTGTGTTGCACATTGTCTTGCTAAGGATGCATTAAAACTCTCTGAGGAGTGCATTGTTTTGGAGGAAGTCCCTCCTTGTATCTATTCTTTCTTGTAAACAACATGAATAAAGTGATTTTATTCTTCTAAAAAAAAAAAAAAGTGATCATAAATACCGTACTAGCTAGCTAAGCTTACAATAAAAGTGGAGCTTAATGCAATAGGAATATCCCATGTAACACCTAGCCCAATACGAAACTTCTTGTTTGAATTTTTTAAATATGGATGAAAAACTCACTGGGATTTTAGAGAGTAATTTTTGGGAATAGGTTACGGACTCAGAATTTGTATTAATGGATTACGGACCTTTTATTATTTTTTTTGCGGCTTGATGTTTAGGGTAAAATCTTTAATGGACCAAGTGAGTTTTTTATTTGTTTTTTACTAGGAAAATTTGCGGGATTAATTGAGTTATTTTAGCAGTTGTTTTCGCGGACTACTTTCATAGACCCATTTTTTTTAACCCACACCCGGTTGCTCTAGTTAGATCCAGCGTCCAAAACATCCCCACAACGCACGTCTCCACCTCATGCACATGCACGATTACCCTCCTTTTTGTTCTCATCTAGGGTTTTTTCGAATCAACTCCATAAACACTATTTTTCTCTCCAGCAAAAGAAGTTGTTGCATCCTAACTTGTTTTCTAGTGAATCACCTCGTTCACATAATTGCCTTCTTTCTTCCACTCAAAAGCCACTGTGTGATAGCCCCACCGCCCAGCCCGTTGGCAAACCATGAACCCCATGTAGCCCTGCCGCTACCTTTGCATTACCACCCCCAAAGCGCCGTCCCTGCACCACCACAGCTGCACCCCTTCTCAGCCACCGTGGTACAACTCCCATTGCCCAACCACCCTGCCTCCTCCATGGTCAAACAAACACCGAAGATACCTCTGTTTTAGTCTTTGAAAACAGAACAATTTTCTTTTCTGCTTGCCGCCGTTCGACGCAGCCCAATCGAGTGACTCCGCCGCCAACCTCCTCCACGACATCGCCACCGCACAAAGAGCATCGTTGGGCGCTGCACTCCATCCAAGTTCGTCGCTCACCTCTCGGTAAGCTACTCTCGAACTCACCCACTCTCCTCTCCGTCCCTCTTCGTCTCTCTCTCTCTCTCTCTCTCTCTCTTTCAATCTCAGTGCTCTGCCGCTGCATGGACCACCTTCAACCTCTGCCCAGCACTGTCATTGCGTCTCTCGTTCCCTTCTCGGTGAGCCCCTGCCATGCAAAGCTATTTTCACACTTGTTTATGTTATATATGTTTTCAAACAACAAAATGCCTAACTATAACTTCCAGAATAGTTGATCTATTAATTAAATGAAATTACATTAGTACCCTTTACTACAAGTTGTATTAATGTGCTTTTAAACTTTTATTATGCATTAGTACTTTCTAATTTATTTATGTTTTACATAAATCTTTTAAGTAAATTAAATTGGTATTAAGCAAGGTTTTCTTTCAAAAAGTCAACAATAATGTTTTATTTTATTTTTTATGATCTAGCTTACTATATTGTTGCTGCATAATTTAAAATATTTTGGCATAATTATATTATTTAGTATTAGATTTTATAATTACACTTCCAGAGTAAAAAGGTTAGATTTTTTAAATGTTTTAGAATTTATTAAATAGACATTGATGATTTTATAAAGTGATGATATGTTTTGAGGTTATGAGAATTTTAGGTTTTGAGAAACTAAAATAGGTTATTTTAGAAACTTAGGTTTAAATATTGAAATACGTGTTCAAATGAAATTTATGGGAATTACGTGATTATTTTATAGGTGACGATTAATATTTGTTCAGCATTTTTTAGGAAATTTCTGAAAAGCTAAGAAGTCCAGGTAAGCAGGGTTCCTATGCTAGACTTTGCATAAAATAAAATAAAAGGAGGTTGCTTTTGAAAATATGCATGTTTGTTTTGAAAAGAAATCAGAGAACAAACTCAGATGTGTTCTACATATGCATGAAATATGTATAAGAGAAAATATTTTCTGTCATGACTGGTGTAGATATGAGCTAATTTTGTGCATTATGTTTCTGATCATGCAAAAAGAGCAAATATGAAAATCTAAAAATTTTTGTTGTGAATAAATGAAGATATTTTGATTCTGTTTGTTTCAAACATGTGAAATTATTTGAAGCTATTCAATATTTGGTTTTTTATATGATGTGGCATATGAAAACCTTAACATGAGATTCTGATTAAAGTCTGATTCTGATAGTTCTGTTATATTCTGATAAGGCCCAACTATGAGTAATAATAGTGGATATGACCCAACTATGAGTAATAATAGTGGCATACGGCCCAACCAATGATAATAATAGTAGATACGGCTCAACCACGAGTTATAATAGTGGATACGACCCTTCCACAGGTTATAATGGTAGTTTATAACCCTATTATAGAGATTAAACATGGTATACGGCCCAACCATTGGTTATAATAGTAGATACGGTTCTTCCACGGGTTATAATGGTGGCCCCTATCTATGCCTACCACCACTGGATCACCGCCATTACAGACCTCAACAATGATATGCGTTTAGAGCGGGCATCCCTAATTTATGATCGGACATCGGTTGCGAGAAAATAAAATCAAATTGCTAGGAGTTGGTACGTACGAACAGAATGAACGCCCGAGAATGTGCAACATCTGAAAGATATTTGAAAAGGCTCAACTTGACAACTACCATGCATGTGGGTTGAAAAAGTTCGCGAGATGGGTCCCCTATGATCTATTTCCGTGCGTAACACCCAACGCAAATTGAATGTGCAGTTCTAATTGACTGCAGTTTGTTTCGGCGTATTCATAAAGGTGTGCAAATTAGAAAATCGATGGAATAACGGACAAGAGTAATGAAGATTAACAAGTTGTCGATCGAGAGACAAATTCCACAAAAGAGAAAAAAATGAATGGGTGACATTTATATATATATATATATGCAATATGTTCACATGCATGCTTCTCTGTAGCACTAGCAGTAGCTGGATCGGGTATAATTTCAACCCCAACTCCGTGAAACGGAGAAAGTACTCCACTTGCAAATTTTCAATTCAGGACTTTGACTATTTAAGGGAAACGAGACGGCCTTGAATCTTCATCATGTCATTGTCATATTCTGACGTAAAGAATGGACAACTTTTACTAGCCCTCTTGATCGTCCACATCAATTACCACTACCTCTTCATACCTAGCTTTATAAATAAAGTTCATGCATGGTACTACTCTTGACATCCACAAGCTCTCTCTCTCTCTCTCTCTCTCTCTCTCTCTCTCTCTCTCTCTCTGCGTGTTTGTGTGCTAGCTAGCGCTAAGCATTTCTTAAGTGTTTTCCGGGTTGTCTTGGGTGCGTATTTAAGTGCAGATCAGCTGAATTATAAGTTTATTTGCATCCATCGGCGAAAAACCAAGTATGGGAGAGGTCCTGTCTGAAGAACAGATTGCAGAGTTTCAAGAAGCTTTTTGTCTCTTTGACAAGGATGGAGATGGTATGTTGTTTCTGCCATTCATAAACTAATATTTTGTTTTGTCTCTGATCTCTACGTCTGTCTCTACGTCTCTTTTGGGTTTGCGGGTACGATGATATCATGACCTGCAGGGTACGCAGGTGGGAACAAAATAAGATTATTTGTCCCCAATATATAACTTTTAGCACACTAATATCATTTCAAAATATTTTTCTCTTACTACAAAAAAAAAAAAAATAGTATTTGTGATAAATTATATATTTGCTATGCAAATAATTATTTATGATGAGAATAAATTTATTTTGATAAGAAATAATTATTTTATAAAAAAATAACTAATCACATATAAACAATTTTCTTGTAGTATTATTTGTTGATGAGTTTCTTACACTTTTTTTTTTTTTATCTTTTATTCTTTTAAATCTTTGAGATTTCTTTTATTTTTTTCAACAATTTTTGCATACTTGCACATAATTCTTTTTTCAATAATAAAATTTTAAATGAATAATGCTAGGTATAAGTTTCAAATAAATAAATATCGTACAAGCTATTTGTAAAAAGTGGATTACACTAATAAATAATAAATTTTTTACACCATTTTTTTTAAAGGTGATGTCCATTTTATTTACAAGGACTTGCATAAGACTTATCTATTTAAAACTTGTAAAAACCATTTCTCTTTTCTTAATTCTTGTTCTTTGGTGCCTATACAAGTTGATACATTAATTTCAAGGAAAAAAAAAGAACTATCCCGTAAATTCACAATATCATTAATTTCTCCAATTTTTTCACTTAATTCCGGCCAGCTTTCAAGTCTTCCACTAGCTTATATTAGCTACATAGTTTTGTTAGTTAATTACATTAGGTCACGATTAAGTTAATATTATTAGAGTGAATGCAGCAATCTTCCAGTGGCTATAATATGGCTATTCCCAATCTATATTAGGCTTTAAAACATTCAATCTCAACATTCAACAAAGAAATTTATTTTTTGTTAAACTGTTGGTTTTTCTTTTCTTTTTTATTAATTTAATAAATTTTAAAGAGTTTAATAATAATATTTTACTTAAGACTTTTGAATATATTTTTAGTAATGGGTGTATACTCGTATAAAAAGGAGACCACATGACTTTACGTGCACCTGTATTTAAGTCCGTTGGCCCCACAAAAAAAAAAACACAATTCTCGTTCTGTCCTTCGGGGTACGTACGTCATAAGGATTAATTGCTTGGATCTGCCTAGGTTTTGTATATGCACGATGGCTTCTTGTTGACTAATAACTTGCCTGAATAAATTGTCGGTATCCCTTTGTTTGATATACCAAATGATTTTTAATTTCCCATTGAACAAGTCTAGATTTGAAAAAGATATTTCAAATACTTATTCAGTGATTTCCTGTTTGTCTGGTTACATACACATGCATATATATATATACAAATTGTGTATTTATATATTCTGCCTAATTTGGATATACAAATCAAACTATCTTATCTCATTTAATTTAATATAATTATTATAATTTTTTTAAACTCTCATATAAAATATAATAAATAATGTAATATTTTAAAATTTTAAAATAAAAAATTATATTATAACGATATTTTATTCAATTTTTAACTTTTATCTCATCTCATCTCGCTTCTTCTGTGTAATCAAACGAGGATGGTTTGGCATGCATGCCCTTTTTTATTGTATATAAAGGTTATTTCTCATTAGATAAGTCATCCAAAAACATTATTTTCTAGCTAACTAAAATGTTAATCTGATTAATATCAAACTAGTTAATGGCAATATATATACTCCTTAATTTCATGGTCATAATTAATAGAACTCTAAATTAAACCAGTTCCAAAAAAGACGTTAGCTAGACTAGTTTTATATATCCTTAAGATAGTTAATATTAATCCGCATTTGTTTTTCATAACACATGATTTTATCTCATTCCACACAAAATAAAATAAATAATTCAATTTTTTCAAATCTTAAAACAATAGTAATATTAAAAAAATATATTCTAACAATATTTTATTCAATTTTTAACTTTTATCTCAACTCATTTCATCTCATCTGCAAAAACAAATGAGGCATAATGTTGCCTATTAATGTTGACATGCATTATTATTACTTCTACACATTATATATATATATATATATAATATCTTGTGAAACTAAAAAAAAAAAAATTGATACTATTATTCATTGGGACCGATCTAACTATCAAGATTATGCCATATTACTTATTTTTATTCCATCGTAAAGGTCGGTGCGAAATGATGGTATAAAGTGCTAGTTTTTTTTTTTTTTTTTTTTTTTTTTTTATATAGTTTAACGTGTAATATCTTTGTTTTAGAAATTTAGGGGGCAAAGTGGAAATTAATTAAGGTCTAATAGTTGGAATTAATGTGCTACTTTTCCCATTTTAATGGTCAACATAATTGAGCTAAGAATATATATATATATATATGTATATGTATATGTATGTGTTTGTGTTTTCCCAATACTATAAATATAAATACTTCATTGACAAAATGGCTGCTACATGCAGGCAGCATCACCATTGAAGAATTAGCCAATGCAATCAGATCATTGGATCAAAATCCTACTCAGGAGGAATTGCAGACCATGATCAACGAAGTGGACGTTGATGGAAACGGAACCATTGAATTTGGGGAGTTCTTGAATCTAATGGCAAGGAAAATGAAGGTGAAGTACTAGTAGTACCAAAGAACGATCGATATATCCTTAAAATTATTCCCAAATTAATTTCTTTTCCTTGTTTTAATTGTCTCCTCGTTTACATACGGTGCATGCAGGAAAATGAAGCTGAGGAGGAATTGAAAGAAGCTTTTAAAGTGTTTGACCAGGACCAAGATGGTTACATATCACCAAATGAGGTTGAATATATATATTCTATCCCCTAATTCTCTGATCTCTTTAATTACCATGGCCATGAATTTTCTAGTCAACAAAAGAAAAGGTCAAATTTACAAGATGTCTCTAATTAATTGAGATCTGGCATACACCAGCTAATTGCTTGCTTATTCAACTATTTTCAACTTACTAATTAATGAATCTAACAAATAGAAAAACCATACTATTAAGTTAGTATATATTCAAAACGTTTTTATACCGCTAGTATAGTTAAATTAATCTATCGTGTCGGCTCTGCAGAGAATGTGTCCTCTACACCGACTTGCAAATAGAATTACTTGCTTAGTCAAGACATAAGTTAAATTTCCATTTGATTATCAAAGACGTTTTCTCTGTCAAATCAGCATTCAAAATATTAATGATGTCAACAAGAATAAGTTCAAGTATTGCAATCAAAATATTAATTTGACATGGTCAAGCACCGAATTAACCTGCAAAATAGAAAGCCAATCATAATATAATTTGGAACTAAAATAAATTAATTTATGATTTGATGGACATAATATTATAATATTGTAGATGAAATCATGATCTTGTTGTGCTCCTTTTGATAATTTCCTAATTTTCCGCATGCATGCAATTATTCATGCAGTTGAGGCATGTAATGATAAATCTTGAAGAGAGGCTGACAGATGAAGAGGTGGATCAAATGATCAGAGATGCTGATTTGGACGGCGATGGTTTAATCAATTACGAGGAATTCGTGAGAATGATGTTAGCTAGCTAATTAAATCTCTATATATTAGTGATAGCATGAGAATTATGTACTGATCTGTCTACCAGAATGAAATATGAAGGTACTGTAATGATTTTAAATAAGCAAAAACGAGGATCAGGCGCCGCTGCGTTTTGGGTTTTTGTTATTTGTTTTTTGTTTTTTTTGTTTGGTTTTGTTTTTCTTTTTTTTAACGTAAATAACTTGATTCATCAAAGATAATCAACCATTAATACATTGTTTTACGAGATGAATACAATTTTTTATCCAATTCGGACCATCTTCTAACCACACTAGCTCCTCATCACAAGCAACAGCATGTCTAGCTAATCTGTGTGCTGCCAGGTTTCCTTCTCTAGAAACATACTGAATCTTCCATCTTGGTCTGCCTAGTAGTACTAACTTTATGTCTTCAATCATCTGTCCATATCATGACCAATTCTCTTCATGCCTCTGCACATCTTGGATAACTGACAAAGCATCACCTTTAAAAATGACATCTTTTAATCCTATCTCAGAACAAAAAACCAAAGACCTCCATAAAGTATGAATTTCAGCAAGTATAGCATTTTTGACAAAATGTTGTGACATACACAATGAAGCTTTTAATTCACCATCAGCATCCCCAATTACAGCACCAGCCCCCATTTTCAAATTTTCCTCATCAATAGAATCATCTCAATTAGCTTTATAGATATTATTACCTGGTTTTTGCCATCTTATAGCCCTGTTAACAGCACCCTCACATCATCACCTATTAAGCTCCAATATTCTTGATAAAAACATGCCCCAAACCCATCAGGACTTGGAGATTTTAAAGGGGCCATCTGCTTAAGAGATTCCTCCACCTCCAGCCTAGTAAATGCCTACTGTAAACCCTAGTTCGATCATCTCTCTTGTTACTATACTTTCTAGATTTAATAAACATCTATCTATAGCTTCTTGTGTAGGGATTATAGAGTTGTAAACATCATAAAAATGATCTTGGAAGGCATTTTGAATATCCCCCTGAGCTGATCTAGTAATTGACTGTGAGTCCCTAATCTCCAAAATCTGATTTTTCTTATGCTTTTGAGTTGCACATGCATGAAAAAATCTATTGTTTCTGTTGCCATGTTGGTATCAGTTCATCTTCGCTCTTTGTCTCCATTTAATATCCTCTATTGTTTGATAAACGCTGATTTTTCTCCCATCTATTTCTCATTGTCTTGTGTTCTATTTTTGCTCCATTTTGAAAGAGTATTATATTTTTGCTCCATTTTGAAAGAGTATCACCACACACACTGAAAGAAGCTAGCTTGTATACTCTTCCCAATGGATTTCTGTCTGAAAACCTCGAAAGCCAATCCCTTTCTATTAGCTTCCCACAATCCTCATCCTTTGTCCAACAAGGTTCAAATCTAAAAGAAAAATGCTAGATGCCCCACTGGGCCCTCCCGCTAAGTTCTAGTGTTTTTTTATATGTGTTTTTTTTAATTTTTTTATATAAATATTTTTAATAATTTTAAATATTTTAAAAAAATCAAATAAAAATTACAATATTATTAAAAAATAATTCGTTAATCACGAAGTAGAATAAAAATTTATTCTACTTCGTAATTAAAGAAATATTTTTTAATAATGTTTTTTACATTTTGATTAAGAAAGTGTTTTTTAATAATATTTTTAATTTATTTTATTTTTTCAAAATATTTAAAAATATAAAAAAATTTATATAAAAAATAAATTAAAAAAATATACGTAAACAAGTACATACTAAAGTGTTGTTTGTATTCATAGTCTATCTCAACTCATCTCACTACTATTCAGTAATTTTAACTCATAAATATCATTATTATTTACAATTCATCTCACTACTATTTACAATCCATCTCAATTCATCTCAACTCATCTTTAAATCTAAACGACACCTAAATCTAGCAAGAGCTCCCAGCGGGTCTATAGCATGACCCAATCTAAAAAACTTTTTCTTGCTTTGTCTTTCTAATCTGCTCCCTATGTACCGACAGAACAATAGCTTTATGGCCGTCTGAACACCTTGCCACAAGACTTTCTACATTGGCAGAAGAATACATATCTCTCCAATAGAGATTGGTAACTGCGGGCTCTATCTAATCTCTCCTCGGTAAAACGTTCATTTCCCTGCTTATTACTCCGTGTGAAGCCATCACCTTTATGGCATAGACGTCATACAATTGATTATCTTCTAATGCTTTCCTAAATGACACCATTTGACTCTCCGGTCGATCCCTGCCCCACCACTTTTCATTATGGGCTAAAATCTCAAAGTCCCCAATAATGCACCAAGGATAGTCCCCAGGATTAAGTCTTGACAATAAATCCATAGACAAATATTGCTTCTGACTTACTTCTGAATAGCCACAAAACCCAGCCATTAGCTATCTATTCCTCTGTCTCTCAACATAAATCTAGCCACCTATATGTCTCAGAGAGTAATTGTGTGATATCCCGTATTTTTAATATATTTTAATTAAAAAATTATTTTAATTAATTTAAATATTAATTCTCTTATTTTAAAATTATTAGAGTTCTCATTGGTTTATTTTTATTTATTTTTAGTTGTAAAATTATTTTGACATGCTCTCTTAATATTAATTATTTTTTTGCATTTAAATTGCTCTTTAATTTAAATTAGTTTGTTTGTGTGGGCTTTAAAATTATTGTGTGTTGGTTTATTATTATTATTTTATTTTACTTAGTCACTACGTTTAAATTATTTTATTTAACTTATTGTTATGAAATTATTTTCGTTGGATCAATTTTGTGACCCAAATTGTGAGGATTGTATCTCATTTCTTTCCCTCATTTTTTCTTTTCCCTTTTTCTTTTTCCCTCTTCCTTTTCCTTTTTCTCCTTCTTTTTCCCCTGCTACTTCCACCCACGCCCGACACCCCTCCCCTATCTTTCCGTCCATTTTCTCTTCAACCCACAATGCTGCCTTGCGTTGCCCGTTGTCGTCACCGCCCCTCCCATTCTTCTCCCCACCGGCCGGGGACCTCACCCCTTCGTTTTCAACCCCTCTAGCGTCGCCGTGAGCCTCCATGCACGGCTTCAAGTCGTCGCGCCACCATTGGTCACAATCTCTTCACCACATCACCGGCGACCCCCCAGCTCTCTAACCCACCCATTCGCAGCTCCGATTCGCCACATGTGAAGCCCGTCCATCCCCATTTCCGATTTGAGCTTTTTGGCCTCCAACCGCCACCCACGCCGCCGCCCACGGCACCATTAGTTTCACCAACACCCCTAAGCCCTTCCCTAGTAATCTCAAGTCTTCATTTGTCCCCTTTCAAAAATTAGATTTTTGAGACACATGGCCATTGTCCAAAATACACTATTTCGTTGCTGTGCTACCACTTTTAGCATCTTCGTGATCCTTCGAAAAGTATATTATAGCGTTGTAAGTATTTTTCAAAAAAAAATTTTTTGAGATTTAAATGTATTTTTACACTAACTCTTTTTTACTGTGAATTGGTTGGTTGTACCGGACTGAATCCGAGGAGTAAGGGTGTCAGTTGGATTGGATGATGGAGTTTGTGTGATTGGTTTATGCTGAGATTTGTTGGCTATTTCAAGTTTGAATTTTGGTGTTTTGAGTTTGACGTTGGTTATGGTGGATATTGATGATTCTATAAAGTGATGATATATTTTGAGATTATGAAGGTTTTTGGTTTTGAGGAATTAAAATAGGTTATTTTAGAAGCTTAGACTTAAATATCGAAATATGTGATTGATTGGAAACTTATAAAAATTACGTGATTATTTTTTTAGGTGACGATTTGTAGTCGACTCGACATTTTTTATGAAAATTATGAAAAGCTAAAAAGTTCAGGTAAGCGGAGTTCCTATGCTAGACTTTGCATAAAAATATATAAAATAGACTGAGGTTGATTTTTGAAAAAATATGCATGTTTTGTTTTGAAAAGAAATTTGAAATGACCTTAGTTATTTGTTTTGCATGACTCATGAAATTTTGTATAAAAATAAAATACTTTCTGTCATGACTAGTGTAGACATGAACAAAGTTTTCTATTTCTAAACTATGCAAAAGAGAGTGAAAATGAAAAATTGTACATAAATTATATTTTTGTGATCTGATTATGTCCTGTTCTGAAAGGTTTTGTACTCTGATGTGATATGATGTGATTTCTGAAACCTTTGGCATGACATTCTGTTTCTGTTCTGTTCTGACCTTACCACAGGTGTAAAACTTTGGCCTCTGTTTGAGTTGGTACCAACTTTTCTGTTTCTGGTGCACCCACTTTGGAAACAAAGTAGTTTTCTGTGTGGTCTTTCCTGTGTGCATACTCGAGGCTCCGAGAATGATAAGGGGAAGATTTACATTCTGTTTCTACTCGGTTGGTCGCCAAGGTTTGCACAACCCTATCACGGGGGTTAAACATGGAATTCTGTTCTGATATGACGTTTCAGTTATGTTGTGCCAAGGAAATTTTGAATAAGAATATTTTTGAACTTTTGCTTTGATATTTTTGATAACATGTTCTAACTCTTCATTCTGAAAATAAAAAGATTTGTTTTGAATTCTAAAATCTATAAATGCTCATGTTTACATACTAGTATATATTTTCTGCTTATTGAGTTGTTGATAACTCACCCCCTTTATCTTCACAATATTTTCAGATGATTTTAGATTTTTCAGTTGAGGATCAAGACTATGAAGTATTGGGTGAGATGACTTAAGAATAATGGATTAAGAATAGAAAGTTTTTGATGAGTATTGGTGATTTTTGTTAATTATATTGTTGAAATGTGAGTTTAAGTGACATGTAGAGAAGTTGATATTTTTGAGGTAACTGTATTGAAGATTTGATATATGAGTTGTGTAGTTAATTAAATTTGAAGTGTTTTTGTTTGATTTAGAGCTTTTGGAAGTATATTAGCAGTGTTGGAGTTGATTATCAGGTAACATGAGTTAACTCTCTGGACCCTCGGGGTTGGGGCATTACAAACTGAACAACTCAAAATTAATCTTAGCCTTCCACATGACTGCTAAACCCCTATTTCTACCTATAGAATCAACCCCAAAACACCCATCAAAGCCAATTTTCCTCCTCACCACTTCCAATTTATTTTTTTTTTATGGCAGTTTCCATTAAGAAAACCACCTTGGGACACTTATCCTTTACTAGCAGGTAAAGATCATGAATTGTCCGAGAGTTCCCAAGTCCTTGGGAGTTCCAGCTTAAAATATTCCTAGCGCTTGGAGGGGTTGACTTGCAACCTCCTTCAATTGAACATAACCATTAATCAAATTATTTTCTTAAACAACCTTAATTCTTTTCCTTTTCTCGCCATCTACAACTTTATCAATAAAAAATATACTAGATTTCTTTTTCAGATGATCTTTTTTTTTAGACTGACACGCAGCTCCTTGATTCATGGCTCTTCTCTTCCATCTATCCTTGAACTCACATTTGGCCCTTGACCATTTACTACTCTAAATTCCCTCTAGTTGCTTCGATACCTCAACTTGCATTATTTTGTCATCTAAAATGGTAGCGTTTGAGAGCACCATAACTTCTGCATGTCTCATTTTATTGGCCTTGAGGCCTAAGATATGTAAGGCCCACTTGATCCACGTTTGGGGCCTTCTTCTGCAAATCACCACTAGCAAAAATTGAATCCGACAGATTAGTAGTAAGTTGTAACTCCCTATTAAGCCAAGATGTTTGAAAAGAGGCCTAAAGCCAAATCCCAAGTATCAGAGAGGAGGCTAGACGTGAAAGACATGAAGATCTCGCATGCATGCAGCGTGGACATGGTCATTAGCAGTTAGAGAGTTTTAAGCTTGATGTTTATTTTTCTGTTGCATTTTTATTTCCATTAGTTCGTGTGTTATGCTTTCCGTTACTATGTGTGTTTGTGTTTCGGTTACTAGCTAATATCGGTCTTATGTTGTCTTTTATTTTCGACATTATGTACGTGGTTTTACTATTTAAGCAGCCAAGAATTATCAATGAAATCATCAAGCAAGTTTATCCAAATTGTGGTACATTCTCACTTGAAGAGAATATTTTCCTTAGTGTTCGTAATCAATCTTAAGCGGGACCTATCATTGGCCTCAGAGCTAGGTTAATGGGAATTAACAAAGAACGCATTGAGCATTTGGAGTCTAGGCTCGGTGCAGTGCAAGAAGGGTTACACCGAATGGAGCTCGGCATGGCTGACAAATTTCACCATTATGAGGAAACCCTCAATCGCCTCTCAAATGTTTTGCTCTGAAATCAGGAGTCCCCAAGCCATGAAAATCACAATCGAGAAAACCAAGATGGAGGTCGGCAGATTGTCTCCTCCAAAATAACCAAGCTAGAATTTTCTTGGTTCTCAAGGCACAACACAACAGAGTGGTTCAACCGTGTGGACTAGTTCTTCGAGTACCAAGGCATTGCCGAAGCCTAGATGGTTCCCATGGCAGCATACCATCTAGAAGGGGAGGCCAACCAGTGGTGGTAGTGGATTCACGGGAAATTTTAGGAAAAGAGACATGATTTCATGGGAGAAATTCGAAGAGGAACTCTGGGCTCGCTTTGGGCAATCAAAGTGTGAAGACTTCGACGAAGCTCTCTCACGTGTCAGGCAGATAGGGACATTGAGGGACTATCAGCGTGAGTTTGAGAAGCTCGGCAACAAGGTTCGAGGATGGAAGCAGAAGGCGTTAGTAGGGACATTCATGGGCAGCTTGAAGGCTGAAATTGCTGATGGGATTCATATGTTTAAACAACAATCCCTCAAGGATGCCATTAACTTGGCATAGATGAGAGACGATCAACTCACACAGTAGCTGAGGTTTGTACGACCACCACCTACAAGAGCGCCTCTAGCTCTTTCTTAAGCCACTCGTGTAGCTCCTGGGACACATGCGGCCCCAATTAGGCATTTATCATGGGAGGAGATGCAAAGGAGGAGAGTGCAAGGCCTCTGTTTCAATTGTAATGAGCGCTTCACAACCGGGCATAGATGTCAAAAACCTCAGTTGTTACTCTTGGAGGGACATGCAGGTGCAGGCAATGTGGTATGTGAGGATGTCACTGATCAGCAAACATTGGAGGATGACCAAGGTAGAGATGCAGGGCAGGTGTAGGAGCCTGAACTTGAGCCCAAGATCACGTTACACTCATTGACGGGATGGGATGCCCCAAGAACCATGCGCATGACAGCAAAGATGGGCTCTCATGAATTAGCGGTATTGATTGACAGTGGGTCGACGCATAACTTCATCAGTGATTGCTTGGCAAACATGCTGAGGTTGACGGTGGTACCAACAGAAATGTTTACTGTTTGAGTGGCTAATGGCGAATGGCTAAAGTTTCAAGGGCATTTTGATAAGGTATTGGTGAATTTACAAGGCACTGAGTTTTACCTCACCCTCTTCTCTCTGCCCTTATCAGGTCTTGACCTAGTGCTTGGCATTCAATGGTTGAAAATGCTAACCATGGATTTCATATAGAAAAATAAAGCTTGAAGGCTGCAAGAAATAGGTGAGCAAGCCATTCAGGAGGCTAAGTTAAAGGAAATATCAAAGGAATGCTGACGGGACCATGCGTTGTTTGCAGTATGCTTCCCACCGACCACAGAAACCACATCATAGGGTGCGGCATATGACGTAAAGCAGCAAGGCATACATCGGATATTGAAGGAGTACGAGGATGTGTTCCAGGAACCCTCACATTTAGCACTTGTGCGCAAGGTAGATCACTGCATTACACTTAAAGAAGACACCGAGCCTATTAATGTAGGCCCATACTAGTATGCCCATTTCCAAAAAGAAGAGATCGAAAGGCAGGCTCAAGAGATGCTGAACTTCGGGCTCATTCGTCCTAGCACCAGTTCGTTTTCTTTGCCGGTACTATTAGTGAAGAAAAAGGTGGTGGTTTTGTACGGAATACCGCACACTCAATGTCGCCACCATCAATGACCATTTTCCCATCCCAACAGTAGACGACATGTTGAATGAACTGCATGGTGCCTTTTACTTCACCAAGCTTGATCTGAGAGCCGGCTATCATCAAGTAAGAGTAAATCCTCCAGACATTCTTAAAACTGCTTTTCGTACTCATAACGGTCACTATGAGTATCTAGTAATGCCTTTTGGCCTTTGTAATGCACCATTTACATTCCAAGCCATCATGAACTCTATATTTCAACCTTATCTTCGAATTTCTATTTTGGTTTTCTTCGATGATATTCTCGTATATAGTTTTACATAGGATAAGCATGTGATGCATGTTAAACAAACTTTGGAGGTTTTGAAGTAGCATAATTTTTTTGCCAAGGCATGCAAGTACGTATTCGGCCAGCAAGAGTTAGAGTACTTGGGGCACATTGTCACACCTTAAGGGGTGAAGGTTGATAACCACAAAATTGCGGCCATGGTAGCATGGCCACGTCATACTAATATTTTCGAATTACATGGTTTTTTAGGCTTGACAGGATATTATAAGATGTTCGTTCAAAATCATGGCATCATCGCTCAACCCCTTACCAACCTACTCAAAAAAGGGAAGTTCGGATGGCATGAGGAAGCCGAAATAGCCTTCTTGGCACTCCTACTTTGGCTATGCCTAATTTTAATGACTCATTCACCATTGAAACCGATGCCTCAGGAGAGGGGATTGGCGCAGTCTTAACTCAACAAGGCAAGTCCATCGCCTTTATGAGTCATGCACTTGGTATTATAAAAAAATCTTGGTCAACCTACAATTGTGGAGGCCATACGCCTGTGGCGGCCTTATTTACTGGGAAGGAAAATTTTCATCCAAACCAACTAGCATAGCCTAAAATATTTTTTAGAACAGTGTTTGGCAACACCTGAGCAACAAATTAATGGGCTATGACTATGAGATTACTTACCGCCCAGACTATGAAAACTCAGCTGCGGATGCCCTCTCACTCAAGCCTAACAGTCTAGTTCTTCATCATCTATATATGCCTGCGGTAACCATATGGGATGAGATTAGAAGTGCCTATGAAGGGAATCTTTTATCCAATCTGTAGATATGGTGGCCAAGGCTCAATCCGAAGGGCCATATTCATAGTCCCAGGGACTATTTTTATTCAAAGGCAGAGTGGTTATTCCTTCTCAAGAGGCGCTGCGGACCAAGCTGATGCATGAGGCTCACGACACAAAAATTGGGGGACACTCAGGAGTATTGAGGACATTCAAGAGGTTGGCTCAGCAATTTTATTGGTCTAAAATTTACCAAGCTATCCAAGAGTATCTCAAGCGATGTGAAGTATGCCAAAAAAAAAAATGAAGTTCGAGACACTCTCTCCTGCTGGACACCTGCAACCTTTGCCCATTCCTTGCCAAGTATGAGATGATATCACTCTCAACTTCATTGAAGATTGCCAACATCCCACGGAAAGGACACGATCTTGGTATTCGTCGACAAGTTAAGTAAATATGCACATTTCTTAACTTTAACTCATCCTTTTACTACTAAAGGCGTGGCTGAAAACTTTGTTGAAGGGATTATCCAGTTGCACGGCCTTCCCAAATCCATCATCAGTGATCGGGACCCAATATTTATTAGTAGATTTTGGCAAGAGTTCTTCCAAATGTCAGGTACCAAGTTACAACTTAGCTCCGCCTATCATTCGTAAACCGACGGACAGTTGGAAGTGGTCAATCACTGTGTAGAGCAATATCTTTGATGCTTTGTTCGCCAATGATCGCACAAGTGGAGCACCTACCTTCCCTGGGCTGAGCTATGGCATAATACAACATACCATGCATCTACAGGAATGACCCTATTCTTGGCGTTATATTACCACCTTCAAACCACATCGACTAGCCTTTTCTGATCAGCCGTTTGCTTCATGTGATTAATGGAGGCTACCAAGTTAGCTTTGAGTTGTCGAAGCAACTCATCTCTCGACACAAGACCTAGATCCACTTTGTGCATAGAAGAAAAGCAGCTATGGTGAAGGGGAATTGAAGGTGGTAGTCGAGGTGGTAGTCAAAGGGAATACACAAAACAATCTCACAAACTGATGTGGTTTGATGTGATTCGTCAGATTATAAAATTATTTTTATTGTAAAGTAGATCTAATGGATAAGATGAAGTCATGTTAGTTTGTGAAATTACTTTTATATAATTTCTTTGTGAATGTAGCAGTACTTTTTACATATACCTACTTTTTTTAATGTAGATATACAAGACTTCATACATTAAGACAACAAAGAAAAACATAATAAAAAGGAAAGAACCAATTTACAAATGGGTAAAAGCGATTTTGAATTTTTAATTCCTCTTTCATGCATCCGCTACCATAGAACCACATGAGAAAAGCAAGGACTTTTTCTCTCTTTCTTTCAACAAGTTCTTAGAACCATTGTGTATGAATATGGGTGGAAGGTTCCTGTGGGAAGATAAGTCGTTTCCGTTGGAAATCTTTATAGTAATGACAGGTGTATTGACAGTCATGAAACCTCAAAAAAAAGGGCAATCAAATGGACCCTCCAACAACGTGAGTCATGACAGCCAATCACTGCGCACATATAATGCGCCTCCCCCACTTCTTCCCCAAGCAACAAAGTTCGATACAATATGGAAAATGATGCTTTGTACACTTTCATTCCACCTTATTTATTATTTATTTAATTTTTATAAAATAGTGTTAATTAAGGGGTCCATATGCAATACCATGTAATCATAATTAATCTTATATGAATTAAAAATAGAATTGGAGTGTAATATATAACATAAAGAGATATTAACTATATTTAAAAAAAAAAACTTATAAAATTTTAATTCTTTTCGTATCATTGATATGTTAAAAATTATAAATAAATAGTAAGCAGATGGAGAAACTGATAACATATGACAAAATAATCTAAATTAGAAAAAGTTCAACCCGTGTGTTCTTCACTCTTTGTACCATGAAACTTGAAAGAGATGGTCCATTTCAAGTAATTAAAAATTGAAGCAAGAACTGCCAATCTGCTCAATAATAGCATCCCAAGTATATATATATATATATATATATATATATATATATATATATAAATATATGTTTAAAATATGAGAAAAGCTTGTATGCCGCCTAAAATGTACTGCTCTAGTGTACCAGTGAGATTTTTCTTTTATATATATTTTTTACTTAATGATTAAGGAAGTGATTTTAAGTATATTGATATATTTTCCTTATTTTTTATGAAATATTTAAATATATTAAAAAAATGTGAAAAAAATGAAAAAAAAAAACTAAAAAGCAAGAAGCGGTATAAACGAGCGGTAGGCGGCAGAGTAGCACCACTCTTAAAATATATAAACAATCTTTTTGTATAATTTATCGGAAAATGCTACTTGTTATTTAAATTTACTATTTAGATTAGTAACTTAATCTGGTAGTATCACATGTCACTGCCAAGTCATATTAAAAAAAAAAAAGAATGTAACACATTTTTTTTTTTAATTGTGGGGCATCTTCTCTTATTTTTTGTTCTGTTCTTTTTAATAAAGGAATTGCTTGGCCTAGGGCCATCTAGAGGTGTCTTGACAGTTCCCACCGATAAGTATAAAATACATTTTTTTCTTTTTCTTTTTTTATTTTGTGTGTTTTTTTTTTTCATGCATTTTTCTAATCACTTTAATCATTTAAAAAAAATAAAAAAAAAATCACAAACTAATTAAAATATATTTCTTTAATTATTAAGAAAAAAAATCAGTAGAATTTATCTGAAGAATGTGTCGGTGGCTTAAGCATTTTCCTTTTGATAATAGCAAAGACCCTAATGATAAAAAACCAGAATATAAATAAAATCATGATTTTTTATTTTCTAATCAAAATCATAATTTTGAAAACAAAGAAGATTGACCCAAACTTATGATAACATTATTATTAGGTAATGAAATGAATGATACATCTCGAGAGTTTATTAAGACATCGTTTATATTCAAAACTCACCTCAACTTATCTCAACTCATTATTATAACTTTCTTATATTCCTACACAAAATATAATAAATAATTCAACTTTTTCAAATTTCAAAACAACTTTCCCAAATTTCAATACAAAATATAATAAATAATTCAACTTTTATTCTATTATTCACAAACCATCTTAATACATCTCAACTCATTTCAAAAACTAAACCACTCCTTAGAGATTTGATAATTATTTGTAGTCAATAAATCATTCAGCAGATGATTGTCATCATGATAACAAATTCATAAATTTTATGTTTTTTTAACTGATATTAATCTGTAATTACTACATTTTCAGCAATATATAGAAGAGAGAGAGAGATATATATCTGTGTGTGTATAGTACGCAGCATTACAACACCCGTTGTGGCCACCATTTTAAACTGTCCTTGTTCTCACACTCTCTGAGTTGACGCGAAGAAAACATCAATGGCTTACTTTAGTTTTGTGGGTTTGATGCTATTCGCTTTAGTGCCTGGCTCCGCCTTTGCTCAGGCTCCGAGGGCAGTGCCAACCAAATCCCCGCCGGCTTCTTCTCCTACGGCTGCTCCTCAGCCTAGCACCTCGACTCTGACGTCTTCTCGCACCATGTCTCCACCAGCCTCGGCTCCCACTCAAACTACCACCAAGATCCCCGCCAGTGCTCCGGCCAACTCACCTCCAGCTCCTCCCACATCATTCCCTACTGCTAAAGGCGTGGCTGAAAACTTTGTTGTAGGGATTATCAAGTTGCACGGCCTTCCCAAATCCATCATCAGTGATCGGGACCCAATATTTATTAGCAGATTTTGGCAAGAGTTCTTCCAAATGTTAGGTACCAAGTTACAACTCAGCTCCGCCTATCATTCGTAAACCGACGGACATATGGAAGTGGTCAATCGCTGTGTAGAGCAATATCTTTGATGCTTTGTTTGCCAATGATCGCACAAGTGGAGCACCTACCTTCCCTGGGCTGAGCTATGGCATAATACGACATACCATGCATCTGCAGAAATGACGCTATTCTTGGAGTTATATTACCACCTTCATACCACATCGACTAGCCGTTTGTGCACAAAGTGGGATGTCGTATATTACCATAATACGACATCAAACCACATCGACTACTACCTTCAATTCCCCTTCACCATAGTTGCTTTTCTTCTGTGCACAAAGTGGATCTAGGTCTTGTGTCAAGAGATGAGTTGCTTTGACAACTCAAAGCTAACTTGGTAGCCTCCATTAATCACATGAAGCGAACAACTGATCAGAAAAGGTCGGATGTGACTTTCGAAGTGGGTGACATGGTGTTTCTTAAGTTGCATCCCTACCGGCAGCAGTCAGCTTTCAAACTTGGCCACCAAAAGCTCGTCAGTTGATTTTACGGGCCATATCCCGTGATACAGAAAATTGAAGCGGTTGCATACAAACTTCAGTTGCCAGAAAGAGCCCGAATTCATCATGTCTTTCACATTTTGCTCTTAAAAAATTCATAGGAGAGCTTATGTTGCCTTCTAAGGAGTTACCACCAGTGACTGATGAAGGGGTTGTCATACTAGAACCTCAGCGAATCCTAGATATTCGTTGGGTCAAACGAGGCAAGAAATTTGAGGAAGAAAATCTGGTTCAATGCAAGCATCTACCAGCAAAAGAGGCTATATGGGAGACACATCAGTCGTTGCTTGACCAATTTCCAGTTGTGGATCTTGAGGACAATAGTCCACCTGATGGGGAGAGTATTGTTAAGCCAAGACGTTTGGAAAGAGGCGTAAAGCCAAATCCCAAGTATCAGGGAGGAGGCTAGATGTGAAGATCTCGCATGCATGTAGCATGGACTGGGTCATTAGCAGTTAGAGAGTTTTAAACTTGATGTTTATTCTCACCCGAAGAGAATATTTTCTTTAGTGTTCTTAATCAATCTTTAGCAGGACCTATCACTCCCACCCTTTAATTTTTTTTTTCTCTCCTAGAGTTGAGTGGATAGAAACTCAACTCTTCCATATTTGATCTTAACCCCTTTTCACGCTACACTCAGATTTTCACAAAATTCGCCAATTATCTCAGCTTCTTCTTCTAGTAGACCTTTTGGACCATACAACACCATACTTTGTTGGACTGAGCTTTGAACTTGTCAACCAGAAATCACCATTCCAATCACTTTCATGAGGAGAAGCATAATTGCTAGAGTTTCCACCTTCATCAAATTGAAAACCCATTCCCCTTATACGTGCACTAATATCAGCCTCGTAACCTTGAACCGAATTGGTTCTCACTACCCTTGCTCTGTTTTTTGTTCCCACTACGAAAAGCACAACCATGATCTCCCATGGATGAATTTACCGCACCTTAATTAGATTTTTGGTAGTTTCTCGTACTTAATTAGCACCCACATACTCTTTGTTTTGAGGTTTATTGTTCTACCCCTCGCAACAACTTTACTTAAATGAACTTCCACCCTTACTCTTAGGTATTTTCCCCACCCTTATCGTCTTCCAGTACATCAACATCCATAACTCTCCATAGTGTACTTCAAATCTGTTCTCCAATCTGACGATTCATACATGCCATAGGGAGATCATGCAATTGAGTCCAATTTTTTTTTTACCCAAAGTCAATCTGGTGCGGTTGAATCAATCATGCAAACAATTTTAGAACAAAAGGTAGGAATCAAATAACCAGGGCCTACCCTCAAAAACTTGTTTCTATCTTCACAATTAGTGAAAGTGATAACAAACATATTTGCCCTAATCTCCTTGGAATTGACAGATTTGTTCACTTTCCATTCCTTCAACATAGTTGATTTGATCACATCTGTTCCTATGTGCCTATCTGTTCACTTTACCTGCTCTGCTCGATAATGAAGTTCAAATTAGTTTTCTACAAACTGCTTTGGATATGTTGGGGAAATCAACACAGCGGAAGAGATAAAAGCGGTAATAAAAGAGTACACTCATGCACTCAGTGACACCAAAAATTTAACGTGGTTCGGCAACTGCCTACATCCACAGAAAAGAGCTTCACTAATAAATAGTGGCACACAAGAAAATATTACAGAGGAGGAGGATCACACTCTACTCAACTCAACTCTCTTCTTTTCTCTCAGAGCTCTCTCGGCTCTCTCTCTTTTCTTTTCTCCTTGGGTGTATGATGCTCTCGTCTGAAGCTTTAATTTATAGGCGCATTACTTCACGTATGAACGCATTTATTGTTGCATTCATTAGGTGGTTAGGCGCTGGGGGTTGAGGGTTAAGCGCTGAGCAGTCAACAATGACTGCTCAGGGCATGGACTTCAACAGGATATACATAGAAGAGGCTCAACTGAAGAGATGGGGTTGTTCTTTTTATTGCCATGGGGTATTTGGCTTAGAAGAAACAAGATGGTCCATAGAGACTCTTCTTCAGCCTGCAGACTAAGTGATCTTTCCCTGGAGCTGCAAACCCTTCTGGTTGTTCCATATAGATCTCCTCCTCCAAATCTCCATGGAGAAAGGCTGTCTTCACATCCATCTGTTCGAGTTCCAAATTCAAGCTGGCTACCAATCCGAGTATGACTCGGATCGACATCATTTTCACCACCGGAGAAAATATCTCGTCAAAGTCGATTCCCTTCTTTTGCTGGAATCCTTTGACAACCAATCTGGCCTTGTGCTTCATCAGCTTTCCTTGGCCATCTTTCTTCAGCTTGAACACCCATTTGTTCTTTAGGGCTTTCTTTCCTTCAGGAAGTTTCACCAACTCATAGGTCTGATTTTTCTGCAAAGAACTCATCTCTTCTTGCATTGCCTGCACCCATAGGCTTCTATCAACATGAGTTTGAACTTCCTGGAAGCTCTCTGGCTCCCCCTCATCAGTAAGCAGAATATAGTCTGATTCCGGATATCTCCTCGACGGAATCAGTAGGCGGCCTCTTGCCGATCTTCTTGGTTCATCAACCAAAGGAGGTTCGTCACCATCTAACCCTTGTGGTGGTACACCAGCTGCTGGTGGAGAGGATTCTTGCTCCCCCTGCTCGACACCCTGAGCTTCTTCTTCTGCTTCTGGATCTCGATCCTGCATTTCCTCATTATCTGTGGCGGACTGTAATGGTGCAGGATTTGGAGTATCGGAACTAAGCTCTCTTGATGAAGCTTCAGTTCCTATGTTCTGGTTTTCATGGAACACAACGTCCCTACTTCTGACAATTCTCTTTGTCACTGGATCCCATAACTTGTATCCGAATTCTTCATCTCCATATCCAACAAAGATACATGGAGTTGACTTGACATCGAGCTTCTGTCTCAGCTCCTTGGATACGTGTGCAAAGGCTTTGCACCCAAACACTCTCAGGTGAGAGTAAGAGACATCTTTTCCAGACCAAACCTTCTCAGGAATTTCAAATTCCAGTGGTGCAGAAGGTGATCTGTTGATCAGGTAACAGGCAGCTAGAACAGCTTCACCCCAGAATGGCTTTGGTAACTTGGCCATACTGAGCATGCATCTTGTTCTTTCAATGATGGTCCGGTTCATTCTTTCGGCTACACCATTGTGCTGAGGGGTATATGGGACCGTCTTCTCATGTCGAATACCGCGATCAGCGCAGTATGCAGCGAACCTTTTGGAGACATATTCTCCTCCGTTGTCCGTTCGCAGGCACTTCAACTTCTTTCCCGTCTCTCTTTCCACTAGGGTGTGGAAATTCTTGAAGTGCTCGAAGACCTGATCCTTTGACTTCAAAACATATACCCAGACCTTTCGTGAAGCATCATCAATGAATGTCACGAAATATCTGTTACCTCCCAATGACTCTTCTTCCATGGGACCACATACATCAGAGTGTACCAGACTCAACAACTCTGATCTTCTCTTCGTAGAGGATTTAAACGAGACTCTACATTGTTTGCCAAACAAACAGTACTCACAAGGGTTTAACGCTGTTCCTTTGGCAACTTTGATGAGTGCCTTCTTCGCAAGCGTATCCAACCCTTTCTCACCCATGTGTCCGAGTCTCTTGTGCCACAGATTCGGTGATGCCTCGTCTTCCACTGCATTGAGGCTATCAGAACCGATCTTCACATGGGTCTTGTACAACGTACCGCAAATATGTCCTCGGGCGACAACCATGGCACCTTGTGACAGCTTCCAAGTGCCTTTGCTGAAGTAGCTGTCATAGCCCTGTCGATCAAGGGCTGTCCCGGAAATCAGGTTGAGCCGAAGGTCAGGAATGTGTCGAACATCTTTCAACACCATGGTGCAACCAACGTTGGTTTTTATCTGCACTTCGCCAACTCCCACGATCTTCGAGGAACTAGCGTTCCCCATCCTTACCGTACCAAAGTCTCCTGCTTTGTACGTAGTGAAAAATTCACTGTGGGAAGTGGCGTGGTATGATGCTGCTGTGTCTACCACCCACTCAACATCATGGCTTGCAACGTGCAGACACGTCTCGTCACTGGTGGAGAGTATTGCCACATCTCCCGAAAGAGTGACAAGGGTTTCACCATCTTCTTTCTTCAGCTTACTGCTTTGACCTTGCTCCCTTAAAAACTTGCGGCAGTGTTTCCTCATGTGGCCTTCTTTGCCACAGTGGTAACATTTTATGTTACCCGTCTGCTGGTTCCTGCTACTGCTGGACCTTCCACGTGGTTGAGGCTTCCCTCTGTTTCTGCCTCCACTTCTCCCTCTATCATTACCTTGAGGCCTTTCTCTACTCTCGGTGACAAGGGCATGAGTTTGATTCATGCTTGTCTCTTTTCGTCTGGCCTCCTCATTAAACAGGGCATCCTTAACTATCGTCATGGTAAGTTTGCCATCTGGAGTAGAGTTACTTAGGGAGACTACCAGCGTCTCCCAACTGTCTGGTAATGAACTGAGAAGTAGCAGGGCTTGTTCTTCATCGCCAAGATTCAGGTTGACGGACCCGAGCTGGTTAACTAGGTTTTGAAACTCGCTAGTATGCTCGGCAACAGAGGTATCACTTTTCAACTTCAAGTTAACAAGCCGTCTCATCAAGAGGGCCTTGTTTCGAGCAGTTTTAGCCTGATACATATCCTCTAACTTTTTCCAGAGGTTATATGCATCCGTCTCCTGGGCCACGTGGTGAAAAACACTATGGTCAATCCATTGCCTGATCTGACCAATAGTCTTCTTGTGCATCTTTTTCCACACTTGATCCGTAACTTCATCTGGCTTCTTCCCTTCATCTTCCAAAGGGTCAAACAGATCTTTACAGTTCAAGAGATCCTCCATTCGAGGTCTCCAAAGACTGTAGTTTGAGGCAGTCAGCTTTATCATGGCGCCTGATGCTGAATCCTCCATGGATTTAGATTATTCTGAATCCTCCATGGATATGTTGGGGAAATCAACACAGCGGAAGGGATAAAAGCGGTAATAAAAGAGTACACTCATGCACTCAGTGACACCAAAAATTTAACGTGGTTCGGCAACTGCCTACATCCACAGAAAAGAGCTTCACTAATAAATAGTGGCACACAAGAAAATATTACAGAGGAGGAGGATCACACTCTACTCAACTCAACTCTCTTCTTTTCTCTCAGAGCTCTCTCGGCTCTCTCTCTTTTCTTTTCTCCTTGGGTGTATGATGCTCTCGTCTGAAGCTTTAATTTATAGGCGCATTACTTCACGTATGAACGCATTTATTGTTGCATTCATTAGGTGGTTGGGCGCTGGGGGTTGAGGGTTAAGCGCTGAGCAGTCAACAATGACTGCTCAGGGCATGGACTTCAACAGGATATACATAGAAGAGGCTCAACTGAAGAGATGGGGTTGTTCTTTTTATTGCCATGGGGTATTTGGCTTAGAAGAAACAAGATGGTGCATGACTAGATAGTTATCAGTCCAAAACAGATTGTAGCTCAAGCCTTGTCTTTGCAGAAATATGCTCAAGATCAGATGCAGTCACCATAATCAAATCTGAAGTATTATTGCAGATGGCAACCACCTCCTTTTGGTTTAGTTAAACTCAATATAGATGGCACCATCTTCTCAGACCAACAGAGGGCAGGAATGGGGGCAATTCTAAGAGACCATAATGGTGATGTTTTATTTGCTGTTAGTATGAAAGAACAAAATGTTGTTGAGCTTGAGGTAGTGGATCTTCTTGCAATGCTTGAAGGTTTATAATTCTGTTTGCAAAGAGAGATTACTCAGCTAGTCCTTGAGAGTGATTGTTTGATGATGATCAAGGCTATTCGAGATGAAACAGTTGCTTCTTTCTCAATTTTATTTCACGTGGTGCAGGAAACCAAGAATCTTATGAGAAGGTTTAAGTTAAGTTCTATCCAACATGTCCATAGATTAGGTAATGAGGCCGCCCATGGGTTGGCTCATTATGCTTTGTATGTAGATAATGTAGTTATGTTGGAGGATGTGATTCCTATGCCTATATCCCAAATTGTTTGGGTTGATAAGGCTTCTTTGTAAGTCCTTGATTCTATAATGAAATTTCTTACTATAAAAATAAAAAATAAAAAAACTCTTCCCAATAATATAATAAATTATGATGTAGTATAAATACTACAAATTTTAATTTTTGTTAATAATTACACACTAACTATTGTAATTGATTCCGTTAGTCTTCATTTAGTTATTTTCTTAATTACACTAACCGTTTTTTCTCTTATATAAACTAATAAGGTGATTATTATTTATAATCATTAATGTTATTTATAATTATATAAACAAATAGTTTTTTCTTAGAAATTCTTATTTCTTAATAACATTTGTAATTTATTAGAGAATTTATTTCTTGTGGGCCTTCTAATATTATTTCATAAATAATGTTAATATCAATATAATTTGTTAGCTAGGGAACTTAAGGGCTTTTAATTCTTAAGAGAGGTCATTATTAATTTTTTCTTAAGAGGCCTTGAGTAGTGGGAGGACTTGGGCAATTGCCTAATTAAATATATATATATATATATATATATATATATATATATATTTAAAATTTCAAACAGCAAGCTGATGGATAACTGGAAATATTGTGGAAGCTGGTAAAATAAGAAAATGAACTTTTTTGGTCTCTTCCTTAATCTTAGAGAAGTTATAAGGGAGAGTTGCTAATTAAGACATTAAAGATACTATTGGCTTAATTTGATGCAACTTCCGGATATTAGATAAGTACTTGGAGTCTGTCTCCAAACATGCATTTGTGGTTTTTGAGAAGAAAACAATCACACCACTCAAACCGTAAAGGCTAGAGTCTCTTTAATTTAAACCTAGTTGTTTTATATCAATGCTTAATCTTGATTATACGTACGTATATACTTCAAAAACCTATACTCGACTCTGGATTAATTAGCTCCCTGTATTTTTATTTAGAAATATCGCCTTGTAGTTTTAGTTTCTTAGAAATAGATCACTATATCAAATAACTCAAATTATGTCACGTGCATGGCGTGTGGTGTAAAAGCATTCAAATAGAATTATTCTAATTAAAATAGCACACCCCACTTATGGCTCTCCTTTTTTTAATATTTTATTTTTTAATAATAAAAATTGTTTTATTATAAAAATTAAGTTTTGTTAAAAAATTTGATTTATTTTCTAAAAAGATTGTGGAGGGCATTTGGCAATTTGTGGTTGGGCCACACATTGCTATTACTGTTGATGGATGGAAAAGCTGACGAAGGGAGATATTTCTATATGACTGAAACCACAAAGTGTTATTCTAAAAAAAAGAAAAAGGGCACAAGGAGCTAATCCTAAGTCGAGTATAGCACAAGGGGTGTGCGACCAAATTCAACTAAAACTTAATAAGTAGATTGTTAGGGAAAATATGCAACATCTAATGGGCCCAAAGGCCCATTCATAGACTTTGAGTGGCCCATCAGAGAAAACCCTACGGGCTGACATGGCCATTCGGCCCTGCCTCACAGGGTATGGTCTAGAGGAACCTACACCAACGGGATGGGCTTGTGCTTCCCTGCTGACTCGATTGGTAAGATAGGTTGGAATTGCCATCTCATGCCCCGTGCCCAAGAAGGGTTACTGTATTAAATGCTCCAAAGTGCCATCTCAAGAGATATTCTCTTGTTAGGCCGCAAAGGCTAGAGGCCTAGAGTAGGTCATTACATTAAAAGCGGTATGGCCCCCCTCAATATATTTGCTGATGTCAAGCCACCAAAAGAAAGGGCCACGACAACACCTTGAGTGATATATAGGGAAGGAAAAGTAAGCCTGAGGGTGTGATCCTTCTTCTCTCCCATTAGACGCACACACACATGTACACCTTGAAGGATATCAATTGACTTAGGCATTAGAGGCTCCACCCCTTTGGGCCACCGAAGGTCACTTGGTTTGTAAGTAGCATGAGGGTAGCAAGCATAGCGAAATTAGCATCAACACTTGGTTGTCTGTGGGATCTCAAAATTGTCGCATTATGCCTATTGCCACATGCTTCCAAATAGCTCATGATCAAGAAACAACTGTGGCTGGAGAGCTGTCCAACAACGAGATGGAGGGAGATTTAATGAAATGGAGATTCAAGGCTAGGGAGGATGATGTCAGAAATGGAAGCCTTACAAAAAGAAAACAAAGCCCTGAGGCAAAGGAATGTAGGATTAGAAAAAGAGGCAGGCCAAGACCGTGTTAAGCAGACTGATGAGGAGTTGCAAGAGGAGGTAGAGGTGACGTGTGCCATAAGGAGGAAAGGAAGATAATGCACGATGGCTTGGGCAACCTCATGGACAAATACGAGAAAATGGCGAAATGCGTAGGAGTGTCGTCGTCTGGTGATGACTAAATCAATAGCACCAACTTACCAAGTAGTGCAATAATCACTGCTCCCACTGAAGTTTAAACTTTAGCATATCAAACCATATGACATATCGAAGGACCCTGTCAAGCATTTGGGAACCTTTAAAGCCCGCTAGACCCTTCAAGGGTTTCCAGGAGAAATTGAATGCCGCTCCTTTCCACTGACCCTCAAGGTAATGGCAAAGGGATGGTTATGGAACTTGAAGCCAAGATCCACCACTAGCTTTGAGAAGTTTCGTAGGAAATTCTTGACTCAATTCATGGCTAGCTAGTGATGGAGGCGTGCCACATTCCTATGCATGGTAAAACAATGAGGAGATGAGAGCTTAAAAGCGTACCTCGTGCAATTCAATAGAGAATGCTTGACCTTAGACGATTAGGATGAGAAAATAATGTTGGCTGCACTATGGGGAGCGATATGGCTTAGGAGTCCTTTTCACGGCTGGATTAACAAGGAAAATGCCAACTACGAAACAAGAATTCATGGATAGGGTGGACGATTTCATTAATGCAGAAGACACTTTGAGAGCGCTAATCGACTCAAGGAGGCTTAAACTGTAAGAAGTTGACCGAAAACCAAAAGAGATCATTAAGAATGAAAAGAGGTGAGGGAAGTCTGAAAAGGCAGGGAGCGGACATGGCGAAAGAAAGAAAGACAATGGGCTTCGGGATATGGGCTTTAAAGTGGCTCACTTGAGCATGTAGATAGTAGAAGACAAGGAGGCCCAGTCATAGTGTTGGATAGTAGAAGAAGTGCAAACCAGATAGTCAAAGCGCCAGATCCCACTACCACCTATCACGGTATGGTGGGGCACCTAACCAACACTACCGAGATGACCAATGTTGAACTAGATGGACTTGGGAGAACGGGAGGTCAAGGCACTTTGTGGTCAAGTGCAAGCAGCCGATTGAGTGGACGAGCAGGAAGCTACTTGTGAGGGAGCCATGACGAAACAAAAGCTAAAGCTTGGAAAGAGGAAAGGCCTAGATGAGGGCACACTCTCCTCACTGACTTCTCAGCAGGCCGAACCTACCTCTCGATGAAATTATGACCATAGTGGGAGGATTCGCCAAAGGCAACACATCAACATTGGCCATAAAGGCTCACGCTAGAAGGGAGTGATATGAAGAGGTGTTTGCAGTCAATCGACCAGTGAAGTAAATGAAGACCGAGGCTATAACTCTAGTAGTGTTCACCAAGGAAGACCACTCATGGGTATCGTACCCACACAACGATGCCTTGGTAATAACCTCACTCGTCGCCAACTACACCACCTCGCCAAATTCTGATCAATAATGGGAGCTCGATCAATGTTTTGTTCTGAGATGCAAAAAATAGGCCTAGGGAAAGATAGGTTGTACCCAACCCCCATGGTACTTAAGGGATTCTTGGGCGAGCCAATGCAATTGGAAGGGGCAGTCACAATACTAGTCATTGTGGGGTCGGCCGCCCTACATGAAGATGGTCATGGTAGACTTCTAAATAGTTAAAGCTTGCACCTCATACAATGTTATCCTGGGTAGGCCAATGCTACATACGATGCAGGCCATCACCTTCACTTGCACTTGAAGATCAAGTTCTCGACATATTGGGGCGAGTGCAAAGTATGGGGCGAGCAAGCCTTGGCATAGGAATGTTGTATGCAAGAACTCAAGAGTGGGGGTCTAGACATCCGCACTGCTAGAAGGATAGAGGAAGGGGAAACCCTTCCACCAGCCCTAGAATCAGCAAAGCATCAAGTTTAGACGTGGGACAAAGATGACCTTTGGTAGGGGGTGCCAAGTGAAGGGGCAAAGTAAGGGAAAACCTCTACCTCCTGAGTTAATAGAACAAGGAGTGGAGATGCAGAACGAATGCAACTTGCGACAAGGAGACCCCATCGAGTTGGTGACATTATACTCAGACTGGCCCAGGTTGACTCTAGACCATAGGGAGCAATTAAGGCTGCTCTTAATCGAGCACCAGAATGTGTTCGCATGGAGTCACAAAGACATGTTTGTAATCAATTTGGAAATCATAGAACATCGCCTTTGCATACGCCCAAGAGCCAAGAAGATATGATGATGGTGGAGAAGCTTTAGCAGAGAAAAGTATGCAACCAAAGTAGAAGAAGTGGAGCACCTCTTGGAAGTGGGATTTATCCGCGAAGTCCCCTACCTAGACTGGGTCTCAAACTTCGTACTTGTAAAGAATACGAAGGGAAAATATCAAATGTTTGTATATTTTACCGATCCAAATATCTAACTTCCCAAAGAACAGCTTCCCCCTTCCATAAATCAACCAGATAGTAGATTTGATGGCCGGCCATCGCATGCTAAGCTTCATGGACACTTACTCTGGGTATAATTAGAATCGAATGAGTAAGTGAGACGCCCAAGATTCCACTTGAGATCGAGCTCACTTTGAAGCAATGAGACATGCAATATAAGGTTACCTACCCCTATTCATGACAGTTAAAAATGTAATGCACTTAGTATGCAGCTAACAATACTGAAAAGCGAAACTACTAAGCTAATTTTTGTTCTTTGAATAAATAACGTGGTACCAAATACTATATCCCAAAACATAATATGGTTCATAACTTCATATTAGATTGATAATTGTAATGATACAAAATTTGTCTGTCATGACTGTAACATAAATAAGTATTGGAGACAGCGCTGCATAAGTACAATACTAAAAAGCATAACCATGAGCTAACTCGCTGAGCCACTCGCGCTACTCGGCTAAGATAGCCATAATCCTATCTAAAACCTAGAGGACTGAAGTAACAAGGTTCTCGTCATCTAGTCAGGGCCTAATCGACCTCATCCAATCTGTCCTCAGTTGGCTCTCCAGGTCTTGACACATAGTCTACCATTCCGGGGGGATTAGTAGTTGGGACTATCAAGTGAGATTTGGTTACAAGTCTTAGCAAGTTAACTATGAACTTTACTAGCAGTATGATTATGCATGCATGATGGTAAAATGACATGAATGTGATGTTATATGAACATGAATGTGCGGGACATAACTTGACAAATAGCATGACATGTGCTTACATAAGTTGAAAATTGACATGGATTGAAAAATGACATGAACTGAAAACTAACATGGACTGAACTTGAACTGAACATGAACTAAATATGAACTAAAAGTGAACTTGGAACTTTTTTCACCATAAACAAGGTTAATTAAACATGAACATGTGGATGCCACACAGGTCTCCTTGAGCCCTGTGTTCCTAATGGTACGTCTATGACCATGTTTGTATAACTGAATTAAAACTAATAAACATGTTGTTGAGACTAATGGCATTGGGTGCCTAACTTCGCTCTAGCAACCAATTACTTAGGTTCCATTTGATGCCCGTTGATAATACTTTGTCAACCCAGAAAGTTTCATACCCGTTTAGACACTCAAGTATGAACAATGGAGTTCTATTAGGATAATACATCATCCTAGCACTTGGGGTCATGATAAAGATAAAAGATTTCACTGACTTGAAAATACTATTTTTCATGTCATACTCTATGCATAGGGCATGAAGTTGAGGCTAAAAATGAAATCAGAAAAATTTAAATCAAAACACAACCTTATAACTATGCATTGGCCGAAACACATTAAGGATAAAAAGTCTTAATTTTGGTTGCAGTTCTTTCAACCTTGAAACCATATACATAAACGACTTATGTAACACCCGGATCCAGGATTGGTATAGTTGGACTGTGGATTTTTTATTTATTTATTTATTTGGAGATCTATGCCGTTTATTTATTTATTTATTTTTATTCTCCCCGCATGTTTTATTTTTTTTTCTTTCTTTCGTTTCCTTCTCTTTCCGTCTATTTTATTTTTTCGCATGGCTTATTTTTCCATCGCACAGCATGCATACACACACGCATTTGTTCACGGTATGCATGCACACACACGTCTCTCTCGTCTCTCTAGGGTTTCACCTCACATATATATAGGTGCTTATGTTTTTTCCTGAGATTTTACCCAACACTGTCGCCGCTAGAAACTCCTCCCCACGCAAACAGCAACCCGTAGCCCTCGACTCAGCACTCATCAACCTTGCATCCGTAGCCAACCACTAGTGTGCATGACGAAAACCTAGAATAGCCGCTTCCTGTGATTTTTCTCTCCCTCTCCTCTTGGTTTCCCACAGTCTTCTCTGCACCTTTCAGCCATCCCCGTTGCCGTCCAACACCCTCACGGAAGCCCAAACGTGTTTGTCACCACTGCTGCCCGGTTCGTCCTCCCCCAACCTCCATCTCCACGTAAAACCGACGCCCAGAACAACCCTTGGAAAACACTTTCGACAGCCACGGGAAATAGCAACCCATGCTTTTACCGAATTAAAATCCTCTGTTTCTCCTCTAAAAACAGAGCATCACCACTAACACGGTTAGTCACCACCGTACGTCTGGAAAACTATCGGACCAGCCACAGAATCCGCCGGTTGTCACTTTTCCGTCAGCCTCGAGCCGCCTCAGTTCCGCCTTGTCCCTCGCGGTGAGTACCTTCCTCGGTTACTCCCTCCTTTCTCTCCGCCCTCTCTCTTTTCCCTCTCCTTACTCACTTTTCCCTCTCCTTCTCTAGTGCCCAGCGCTGCTCGACGGAAGCTTCGCCGCTCACCTGCTCTTCTGCCGCGCCACCGCAGTCCCTCCAGTCAGCCCCGTCGCGCCTCACCCTCGACGCGTGCCTCGGTTTCCCTTGGGTAGCTTCTGCCGTGCATGTTATTCATTTTACGTAGGTTTTGGTTTTGGTTACTTTTCAAGGAATTAATTGAATTACCGTAATGCCCTTCACTGCATGTTATATTAATGGGCTTTTATATTTTATTATGTATTAGTACACTGTTATTTAATTATGATTACTGAAAATTATTTTATTATGTTATTAAGTAAAGATTTATGTTAAGAGTAAACAATATTGGAGTAATGTTGTTTTTACATTTTAGATATGTTTTAGTCTATTTAATAATAGTTATGGTTTACTTTAAAATATTTTGGGATAATTATATTATCTAGAATTGAACTTTATAAGTTGTTTTCATTAATAAATAAGTTAGATTTTTAAATGTTTTTAGTCAAAGTTATCAATTGGACAGTGGCTATTTTAGAAAAAGATGATAAATTTTAAGGTTATGAAATTTTAGGTTTTGAGGAATTAAGTAGGTTATTTTAGAAGTTTAGGATTAAATATCGAAATAAGTGGTTGATTGGAAATTTACGGGAATTACTTGATTATTTGATAGGTGACGATTGTTAATTATTCGACATTTTGAGGAAAATTCTGAAAAGCTAAGAAGTCCAGGTAAGGGGGTTCCTATGCTAGACTTTGCATTAAATAAAATGAACTGAGGTCCGTTTTGGAAAATATGCATGTTTTGTTATGAAAAGAAATTTGAACTGCGTCAGTTATTTGTTCTACATTACCCATGAGATTCTGTTTAAGAAGAAAATATTTTTTGCCATGACTGGTGTAGACATGAGCTTATTTTTGACATTCTATTTCTAAACTTTAAAAATGAGAGCGAATATGAAATTTGTGCATAAATTATGTTGTGATATGATTTTGTTCTGTTCCAAAGATTTTTGTTCAGTACTCTGTTTGGATAAGACGTGGTGATTTCTTAAAACCTTTGGCATGACTCTCTGATTCTGAATTTGATTCTGTTTCCATTCTGTTCAGTTACGGCGCTGCCATGAGTGATAATAATGGCATACGGCCCAACCACGGGTTACAATAGTGGATATGGCCCAACCACGGGTTACAATAGTGGATACAGCCCAACCACGGGTTATAATAGTGGATACGGCCCAACCACGAGTAATAATAGTGGATACGGCCCAACCACGGGTAATAATAGTGGATACGGCCCTGGCACGGGTTATAGTAGTGGTCTCTATTTTGAGTGCACACCTTGGTGACAGAGTGTTTCATGTTCTGCTTGGCTATCCGCAGATGCACAATCCTACCACGGGGATTATACATGGCCTCTGTTCTGATATGATGTTTTGATGATGTTGATGATCTTTTATGTTATGCCAAAGAATATTTTGAATGAAATTATTTCTAAATCTTCGCTCTGATATTTTGATAACATGTTCTGCTTCCGCTCTCTAAAAATGAAAATGTTTTGTTCTGCATTCTGATTTCTGTAAATGCTCATGTTTATACACTGGTATATGTTCTCTGCTTACTGAGTTGTTGATAACTCACCCCTTATCTCCATATTTTTTTCAGATAATTTTGATGGTTCAGCTGGAGAGCAAGAGTAGGAAGTTTTAGCAAGGTGTGATGATCGAAGTGGAATAAGTACCTGAGGGTACAAGTGCTTATTTGAGAGTCGTTGTTAGTAAACTGATTTTATTTTTCGATTATTTTTTATTTGATGAGTTAAGGATAATTTCGAGTTTTGGAGAGTTTTTAATTTATGTTATTGAGGTTTTCTTTATTGTCCCCATGGAGGAACTTAGATATTTGGTTTAATTAACTAGATTAATGTTTTATGGAATTTTCTGGACTTTATAGTTGTATTATTTAAGTTGATTTTAAGTATTAAGAGCTAACTCTCCGGACCTTCGGGATCGGGGCGTTACAACTTATACAACACAAAAATTCATTCCATAGAAATAATCATTCAAATGACCAAAACAGTAATTTTTGGTCAAATAGAACAATCCCTTGATGTTTTTGACCTAACACTTTTTAAATCAACTCCAAAGACTCAATAAGTCCATAAACACTCTTTTAAAATGTTTATAATCAAACCTAAGTGATAACATGCTAGATCAAACAACCAAATCCACAAAATTCGTCACCAAACAATTGACATGCTCACTAAGTTCAAAACCAAGCATCACATGTTTATGACTTAGAACAAAAACACTAAATCTGAAACTTTCAGGAAGTAAATCTCAAGTAAAAATCATATACTTCATATTCAAGTTCTAAACTTGAGCTAAGAATTTAATCCAAGATCACATGTTATAAATTCCATGAAAACATCAAGTATACCCGTGAGCTTCAAATCATGCCTAAACCGAACCTTTTCATGCATAAAATGCTTCCAATAAAATATTTAAACCAAATTTCTCCCAAAAAACCGCCCCTTAAAACCTAAATGAAAATATATGAAGATTAGGATACAAGCATTTCTTGGTTTCTAGAACCAACGATCATCGTATCCTCAAAACATAAATTGTTTTGTGTGTTCCAATTTCAACCTCAAAGAAAACATGTATAACTCTTTAATAAAAATCCAAAAATGCTTTGGATCAAATAATAACATATATAAAAATGTGTTAGCATTTCATCATATCAATATCTACAGCTAACTTTAACAAAAAGTTCGTCAAAACATCAAGATTTCATACCATCATCTAAACTATCGTCTAGTATGACCTTTGCATGCTCAAACCCAATTTCAACCAATAAATACTCCACGAAAGATTACAAAAAATATATCATTGGAAACTATCTTAAAGAAGAAAAATATATATGAAAATTTTTTGTGAGAATCAAATTACAAAGGCTTCAAAAAGGTCTAGCAAGAACAGCTAGAAGAACTTCTGGAAACGTCTACCCGAGTTCTCTTCAAGAATAAAAGTGGTCAAATGGTGAAGGGATGCAATAGACATCATTTATAGGAAGAGATAGCTGATGGTGGATGGGTGAAAGACCACTTGATTGGGAGAGGGGGGGGGGGGGGGGGGTGGGGTTTTGTAGCCAAAGCAATGGGCAAGGGGGGGGGGAGGGGTGTGAACTTCCTCAAGAAGGTTTGCCTTGGTGGTGCATTTTGATGGGCTTTAATAGGCCTGAACCAAATGGCTCTCACTTTATGGTTTAAAAAGGATTTGGTTAGGGTTTTAATTTTTATCAAGCCCAATCTCTATTTTTCTTCACCCAATGAAATTACCAAGCTATAAAAGAATAAATGGGGGTGTAATAGAATATATTTGAGGGGTTAATAGCATCAAAAAATGATTTAATCAAGTGATTCTACTTCTACTATGATTTTAGGGTTTCAATTGTATTCCAAAGGTTTGCGGTTTTACTAGGGTTAAAACCTTCTTTTGGTTGGCTACAAAGTGTTTGCTTGAATTGAATAGTCAATGCTTGATTTTCCTTCCATTCCTTCACATTTCCATCTCATAGTTCCTCTTCATGCCACGTGTCCTACACTATTTATCAAGTGTGACTAAGATCTTGCTAGGTATCAACTAAGTACTCCTCAAGATTGATTTGGACAATTCACACACTGATTTGACAATCAACTGAACTAGGTGCCATATGGCACTATCCCTAGTACTACTATTCACTCTAAAAAAGACAAAAAAAAGTATTGCACCATAAAATCTTAAATGATCATATGAATCTACTAGTGACTTTTTTCACAAAATTCAAGTCCTAAGTACCTTGAATAAATGAAAAGTCATTTCCAGGCACTTTTCATTCAAAAAATAAAAAACGTATTATTGCATTGTAAAATCCTAAATATTAATTTGAGACTAATGGTCTAATTCGTTTCTCAATATTATACTCCTAAGTATCTCAAATAATTAAAATGACACTTTTATCACCATAGCAGGTAGAAAACCAACTATACTAATAGATTAAAACCTAAGTGGTTGCACGATTCGTGGAATCTTTTAAGGATTTCACGATGCTCCTAAGATCTAAAGAAATTCATCAACTGAATTTCTAAAGGGTTTTACACACTCCCCTTCTAAAAAAGAGATTTTGTCCTCAAAATCACACATGATGCCCATAAAGTCTACTATCCATCACTGGACATATAGTCACTAGTTGATATGGGTGGGGATGCGTTAGGGTCCACTAACGTATATGCTACGAGATATAATATAGCACATAATCATCGAAATCAAATATCATGTTATCGAAATTCCTAGAGTCAATGTGTTGTTTGACCTCTTCGTCATCACTGTTTAGAATATGACCCTGAATGAGAAGTCTTCCTCAATCAGTAAACAACATCGATGAGCCTGATGTCTTGGGCTCAGGATTGGTGGCAGCGGAGGCAACAATCTAGAGGATATCACTCAGTTTTATGCGCTCCCTACTAACCAGAGGAGTTCTACTGAGATAATGCCCATCGGCTTGCAGTCGTGAAACGCACGCATGCACACACGCACAAAATACCCATTTAACATGAAAATCACATATTTTCCAAATTTTAGCATATACAATAACAGGGCACATTTTGGAAAATTTTTAAAAGCAGGTTACAACTATAACGCAAACATGCAACAATTAAAAGATGATTGACAGAATAACGATAGTAATTATGAATTTAAAAACAATTTACGACAAGTCAAACCACAACATCATAGCAGCTTCATAGTTTTTTCCCAATGCTTCACAGGGCCCTCGGCCGCAAATTCCAACCACTACAACTTATTCCCAACACTTCACAGCCCACAACCACAAACCACAATTTTCAACCAGACTGCGCAACATAGATTCACAATTCTGCAACTGTGAGTCCTAATCTGTTGGTCATGGCAGTTCCTCTCGAGTTGAAAGAAAAGTCAATGTGTCTATGTTCAAGCTGCTGCACAAAGAGACAAAATTAGGAAATAAATGAGTGAACATGAGAAAGAAAAATTAAAAGGCATCTCAAGCGGCGAGCATCTTACTATAGCAGCATTGGCTAGGGAGGAGCACGATGGAGAGGAAACCGTGGTCAGCACATGGTTGGCTAGAGCATGTGTTATGGTGGCAAAAGTAGGTGGAGGCAGATCTGGAGAAAATACAAGGGTGTGTTGAAGTGGAGCTAGCAGTGCTTGGTGGCTATTAGCGGCAGCAGAACCCTAAGAGAAACGATTTTTAGGAACTTTGAGAGGGAGGTCGAGAGAAAAATAAGGGGATGGAGGTCGAGACTGAGAGGGAGAGAAGAGGCTGAGGATGTGTTTTAGGGTTGGGGGCTCGGCCTATTTATAGGCCGAAGGACAACCCTCCGTTGTGATTGGCAAAGATGGATGGTGGTCAGGGGGAGGCAATGGAGGGATCGATGATCAACGTATGTTCGTGGAGGGTTGGGTCAGTGCAAGATGCACGACAGCTGTTTTGCTAAAAATATTTGCAAGTGTACAAAATTGGAGGCAATGGAGGGATCGATGATCAACAACGTGTGTTCGTGGAGGGTTGGGTCAGTGCAGGATGCACAACAGCTGTTTTGCTAAAAATATTTGCAAGTGCACAAAATTGTAACAAGTAGTAAAGTATTTTAAAGAAAACAGATGTCGAACGCACAAGGAATAATTATGCTATTGAGTATTGAAATTTACTAAATTAATTACTATTTGGAAAACCGAAATTTGAAGAATAGATTATCTAGATTAAACTGAAGAAAATTGAGTGAAAATTAAGATTTTAAAGATAATAAGAAGAGACCTAGAGCGTTTGATTTCACCTAACAAGTTCCACACAATTTGTTCTTCCTTGTTATAGAATTCTAATTACCCCAAGTTGCTGATAAAAATCCCTTAACTATTCAATATTTTCTCTCGAACAATCCCAAAAGTATCTTCAACTAATAACTCAATATCTCTATTTGAATTTAACTAATTTGAGACTCATTAAGTTCTTTGAATTTTTCTTAAAAATTCACACTAGTCATGGTAAAGTATCTCTGCTTTCGCTCAACTAATTGTGCTTAATCCTGAATCTTTAATCACAAATCACCTTTCATTCTCATTGTGAATCAATAGATCTAATAATAATTAGTTAGAAAATTGTAAGCATTAAGAATAAAGAATAAACACTCAATCCTGGAAATATTGAAATAAAATAACTTAGAATATAAATTGTGTGTTTAATGCTAGACTACATCAAAGCTCTAGAAAATAGAATTAGTTCATCATGAAATTGAAAACAATAAAACTAGTGTTCTTCGTTGGATTTAGTTGATGAAGCATGCAGCTCTCGCCGCTACTCCCCCAAATCTACCTCCTTGAAAGAAACTCAAAAAATAAACTCTAGAATATTTTTACTCTAAACTCAGACTCTTTTCCCCTATTCATCCCATAAGACGGGATTAAATAGATCTCAAAACTCAAATCTAGAAATAAGATAAACGCGGCTACAATCTAGCCTAAAGATCGAGAAAATAGTTTCTAAAGATAAATGTTAACATAAAAGAAATTATCTCGACAATAACGAGATTATCTAAAATGGAAGATTCAATAATAAGCGACTTGATTTTCGAAGTTCTGGAGGATTTGGTGGTCAACAAATTGATTGCGAAACTCGGAAGGGTCCCACCAGGTATATGTCGTGTGCACTGAATATAACTGGTCTCTTTGCCTACTGAGAGGAAAGTCTCCCGACCAAGATGATAGAACCCTCTTGCCAACCTATTGAGTGGTAAAGTTGCTCGTCTTTTCTAGTTGTGACCCACGATGTCATTTAGGTTGGTTGCTTAAGTTGGTCATTTAGACTGGTTGCCTAATCTAGTCGCTTGGAGCCTTGTGCCAAGTCTTGTCGCCAATTCTGGTCGTGAATTATGGTCGCGCCTTTTGGTCACGAATTATGATCGCGCCTTCTTTAGCTAGCTTCCATATTCTTTGCTCTGCAGATTTGCACTTGAAGTTTTTTACAAAAATGTTGCATCTCAGGCTCTCAACCCGTTTGGATGTTGAGCTTTTACAAATTTCAAAGTAAATATAATATTAAAAATTTATATTATAACAATATGATTCTTTCAGCTATTCTTGATACTTTCAGATGAAACACATTGCAATATTGCATGCATACAACACATTGCTTTTAGGTGAATCTGTCTAATTTCATAGAAACATCTCATACACATTTTATCAACCACATTGCATGCATACAATGCAACTTACAAACACATTACACATTTTACCAAACACTTTTCCTTACTACAAATTTACAAAACAAACTCATTCAATCACAACAAAATTCCCAAATGTGCATGCTATGAGTAACGGAATACATAAATTAAATCAAGCAATTTAATTTTAGGGCTCAAAATCGGGTTCTCACCGTAGGCTGAAGCTCGGATTGAGTTGCGCACTACAGAGGAGCAAAGACTCACGATGGCAACAGAGAGGGGACGAGGCGGCGAGGTGGAGGTTCACTGGTTCATCCATTCAAATGTGAGACTTGAGAGAGAAGGAGGAAGGAGGAAGAAGGAAGAAGGGAGAAGGGAAAGGAAGGGGGGTCCTGTGTTTTGGACCCCCCGTATAATGAAACGACGCCGTTCCACATTAAGTGGAAGGGCGTCATTTGATTTTTTTAAAAAAAAAATCCAGATGTCGTTTTTCATTTGGATTTTTTTTAATAAAAATTGGAGTCAGAGTCGGAGTTCGAAGCTCCAAGGAGCTGCGATTCCGACTTCGACTCCCTCTTTGGAGCCACTCCACACTCCGACTCCGACGGAGTCAGAATCAGAGCAGATGTCAGGCGTTGTCAAAAATTTCAGAATTTTGCACGACCCTACTCTTTTATTTTGTACCAAAATGCTCTATTTTCGCACTAAATCTTATCATTCCTTTAAATCTAAGAAAATAAATAAAAATATATAGAAATAAAATAAAATCAATAGAATTGAAGAAAAAGCTGACACTTTTCATAAATAAAAAAGTAATAAAAATTACATTTATCAACAGCAGCTCACGAGAAGAAAAGAAAAGACAACACAAATTGGGGGAAAAATGGGTAGTGGCCAGAGGGTGATGGTGGGGCTACACATTTCCGATGTGTGGCTTCGAGATGGTGGCGACATGGGTGGCATTCAGGGTTCACAGGTTGCAGAAACGAGAGAGAGCCATTGGAGAGGGTGTGCAGCACGGGTGAAGAAAGAACAAGAGAGAAGAAAGAGGAAGGGAAAGTTTAGGGTTTTTAAGCCTCTGAGCATGAAACGACATCGCATAAGGTAAGGGGCTCGGCCATTTTTTTTTCGAGCTAGACTTCTACACTAGCCAAGCCCATACACCCAACAACACTTAGAGAAATCAGATCATCGACTTCAAATCCTCCCCCTTTAAAAGAATTTCATCCTCCAAATTGCTAAACTTCATTCATTAAGAATTTCGATATTAGAACTTCAGAGTAAAACTCAAAATATGCCCAACACAATAAACAAAATTACCAATACCCAAACAAGTATGGTATTGCTCTCTCATATTTGTAATGAGAGTATTAATATATGGATTTTTATTTTGTTGGATGGCTGTAACATTCTTTCATGGGAGTTTGGAGGACTTGTGGCTTATGGGTAATTGCTTGGTAATGTAATTTTAATTCCTGGTACTGTTAGAATTATGACTGTCCTTTTTATTTTTCTGCTATAAATTAATTGCACACTATTATACTGCATGTATGCACACTTGCTTTCACAATGGGCTAGGAGTGTATGACCCATGTGGCCAACATCCCGGCATGATGACTACTGCCAAAGCACAAGCCGGGGTTGAAGGCGCCACAAAGCAAGCAGGCAGATTGTAACCAAAGGGAGAAGAAATGTGCAGGAAGGACAATACAAAGGGGAAGGAAGGGGGTGAGGATTATAGAGATAGGGAATGACAAAAGGGTGTGACCAACAAAGAGCGAAAGAGGAAACACCGCATGTCATCCACGAAAGACATACCGAGGCAAATCCCGTGTCCCACACTGATACGAAATGACGTGCGGGTGGGTTTAGAGTGGCATAGCAAATCGTTGTTAGAAGAAGAGACCTGATCATTGCAATGTCATAGGGAAGTCCAAAACGAAGTTGGGAGTAGCTGAACCGCTAGAGAAGGAACCATATTAAACTCTCGCAAGCATACATGCAACAAGAATTTGCTGGGTAACTATTATGGGAAATACGCAACTTCTAACAGGCTAGAAGACCATTCATAGAGTATGAGTGGCCCATTAGAGAAAACCCTACTGGCCAACGAGGCCACCCGTCCCTACCCCAGCAGAGTATGGTCTAAGGGAACCTGCACCAATGAGATGGGCTAGTGCTTCCCTGTTGACTTGATTGATAAGACAGGTTGGAACGGCCACCCGTTGCCCCCTGCCCAGGAAGGGTAACCTTATTAAATGCACTGAAGTGTCCTCTCAAGAGACATGCCCACATCAGGCTATGAGGGTCAGAGACCCAGAGGAGATCCCCGAATTAAATACGATACTAGGCCTCCTTGGTATAAGTGCTAATGTTAGGCCACTAAAAGGAAGGGACACAACAACACCCCAAGTGATATATAGGGAAGAAAAAGTAAGCTTGAGGGTATGATCCTTCTTCTCTCCCTCTAGGCGTGCGCACACATCTACACCCTGAAGGATATCAATTGACTTAGGCATTAAAGGCTTTCCCCCTTTGGGGCACTAGAAGTCACTTTGTTTGCAGATAATGTGGAGATAACATGCATACCAAAATTAACATCAACATAAATGATCAAAATGATGTGAAATTTAATATCATTTCGTATGTTATATTTTTATTTTTGCAATATTTGAATATCATAGATAATGGGTTTCTTATTATCTGTTAAGAGCATTGGTGGCACCTTCCCCTTGGGACCATAATGTAATTGCTTCTTTTGCAAGTTTATTTTTATGTTCTATTTACAAAGCAACTTCTTTGTTCTCTACTAGGGGTCTACACACACACACACATATATATATATATATATATATATATATATATATTATCTTGCGTGAGTCATGTTAGTTTGTAGAGCTGGTTTGGTTTTAAGCTTACTAGCGGATGGAATCGAACTAGTCGCTCTTGTAATGGTCGAAATCGAAACCGATTGATTTATCAAGAAAATCGAGTTGATTGATTTTTTGGTTTATTTTTTGTTCTGTTCAATTTATAGAGTATTTAGTTTGAACCTTCATATATATTGGGGCTCGTTGGTTTTGTATTCTCAATGTGTAATTATTTTTAGGCCAAGCACCATATATGCAATGATGATATTTAACTTTGTTAGTTATAATATACTAAAATATTATATATGCAAAAGAAAGTTAATAACTTAATATTAATGTTCATATATAAGAGTGAATTAATATCAATTATTACAAGAAATTAGATTTCTAGGGACGAAATTTAAATTTTGGCCCAAATAGTAGTTATTTGAGATGAACACTGCATGTGTGATATTCAAACGACATACTATTGTGTTTGAACAAATCCATCAACATTCAAATGGACAAAAAAGCATTCGAACAAAATTTGTTGGACTAAACATTTGAAGACAAATTTTCATTCGAATGTTTGTAAAAAACGTTCAATCGGATTCTTTATGTTCGAGCACAAATCGTTGTGTTCAAAGGACAAGAAAGCATTCAAATAAGAGTAAACAACTTCGTGTCATTCGAATTAAATTACCAATTCATCCCAACAGTTACCCATTAGTTGGAATCAAATTTATTCGATTAGAACAGTATTTTGGGAAGAAACCATTTCACCTCCAAAAAAACATTTCATTCGAACAGGTCGGTCACATTTCATTCCTAAACGTATTGTTTAGAAATGAAAAAAATTGTCTCCAAAAATCTTTTGAGAAGAAAAAAGACGAAAATCTTTCGCATCCAAAAAGTTTTTGGGACAAGAATTTTCGTCCCAAAAAATGACATCTCTTGTAGTGAATATGCAAGTATAAACACCAAGGTTAAAATTTCATGCCATAATTATTATCTTTATAATATATATATATTTATATATATATATATAGTATATGAAAAAATTATAATAGATTTACATGTAAGTGTAGGGGTCAAATTAGTAGCCTATAATTTAGCCTCGAGATAAGGTAAAAACTAAAGCTAAGAGATAAAGCCATGAAGTGAAAGAATAAGCTGACTCCGACTCCTAAGAGGAAAGACACACAGGCTCCTAAGAGGAAAGAGATACAGACACCTAAAAGGAAAGAGACTCAGACTTCTAACAAGAAAATGCTTCACAAGGCAAGTTGGACCTTTATATATATGAGGGGATCCCCCACAAAATGAACGGACTCTCGACAAGCTCTCTACACACAAGATCTCTCTACAGAAGCTCCTTACGCCAAACTCCACTACAATTCCAAATGATTTTTCCTAAATTTTCCTATTGTATTGTGAGATATGTGAGACCATGAGAGATTGCAAAAGTACCTATTATAGTGAATTTCACCCCCAAACAACCCGTAGATGTAGGCATTATGTCGAACCACATAAATTCATGTATCTATCTTTATTTACTTTTTTATTTACTTATTTATTATTTATGTTATGGATGAATGCAAAGAGCACCGTATCAAAACCCGAATCATCTCGTGGGTCGGGGATGACTATTTCCTCCCTTCCGGTCTATTGTGCAAATTTACTCATTAAAAGTTGGCGTCGCCTGTGGGATCGACTAATTTTCTATACCAGACTTGGGAAAAAGATATTTTCCAACTCACGAGATCTTCTCCAAAGAATATCATATAAGTCACTCGACACCAATTATTTTATTTTTGTCAATACTATTAGAACATATTTTATATATATACATATATACGAAGGGACCCAAGGAAAGGGGGCCATGTGTTGTGAACTTGCACAATGCATAGGGTACGTCCACGACATATACCATGCTCATGCATGTAACAGGCATAGCCCCGTGAACCAAAGCTGTGAGGATCATCGACAAAGTGGGTTGGACGCCCGCCACCTCCGTGTGTGGCAGGGTACAGTAGCAGCCATTAGGCCGAACACAAAGGCAAAGTTGACGGGGGTTTCCCAGCCGGTATCTCACTGGAGTTCCACGCCGCCAAAACTCGAAAGCATGCTAGAAAACCACCTACCTACTCAATGTCTGTTAAGGCCACTGGCTGGTGGCTAATATCGGGCCTGTCGACATTGTTTGTTATCGGTGTGACTCCTCCCACCTCGCAACGGCCCCAAAAATAGACGATTCAGAAGCAATCCAACGACTTGTATGCAATACGAGCTGTGACCAGTGCCCCAGCTAGCCACATGCCAGCTCAGGCCACCAGCGGTCCCCTCCTGGTTTGCCAGTGACTTCTCTCGCCAGCAAGGTGTTGCTTCTGGCAAATAGCAACATGTACTCTACTGAAAACCAAAGCCAAGTGTTCGTGTGCCAACACTTGAGTCGCCATCTTCTTTTGTCGTTGGCAAGGTGGTTCCCAACCATAGTGGCGTTCCTCGCGCCCGAGCTCGCCAAGGGAGATGGTGGGAACTGTGCACTTTGGAAGCACATTGTCGCCCCAGCTCGACCATGAGGTGAGAAGCAGGTGGGAAAGTCCCTGCCAACAATCTCTGAGTTAAGTGAAGCTGTCAGCAACCACCACCTGGCTACCGATGCTTTCAGTCAATGATGATATGCTCCCCGACCGTGGAGGCTTTGTTCGCCACCATCATCGACATTCGACACGGGAGCTACTCAACGTCTCTCCACCACGGCGAGAATGGCTTTTGCAATGAACCTTTGCCCAGCTATACGCACCGCCATGGATGTAGGCTGGAAGTGGTGGAAGGACAACTCTTTGGCTCATGAGATTCTCTGAAAGTTCAAATAAGATCTCTCATTTTTTGTTTGTTATTTTTATTCTATTAACATCTGCGAATTAGAAGGAAAATATGACAGGGATATATGTAGATACTCGACGTACACTGCACACATTGGACATACATGTTTGCCTTATCAGCTAGGTGCACGTACATGAACGTCCCACGTAAAGCACGAGTTGTGTATGGGAAGCACAATGTTGGCAACTGTTGCATATAGGAGTCATGTACCTAGGGCCTTGCATGGCGGGTAAGGAGGCCCACAACCTCCACTGCACGAAAATAGTTAGGTTTGGCCGCCGCGTCCAGATATAGCTCCCCTGTGGTGGGCTTGTTGGTAGTCCGACTTGACCTCCCAGCCGAACTGCCATAAGAAGCCCTACCTAACGTGAGCTTTCCTACCGTTTCCTATTAGGTACTTGATAGTGGCACGCAAGCAAGTTACAACTCGTCGGGGCAACAAAGAGATAAAGCCAGACAAGCAATATATTCTGTGGCGGGCAACATGTAGAACACAGGTTATCTCATCGCCCACTGGCGGGCAACCATCCCGCCATGAGTGGGCAAGTAATGATCTGCCGCTAGTACCTATGGTAGACAACGAACATGCAGCAACAACCCTTACCCGGTACAACATCTAGACGCCCCAGGGAGACCAAAGTTTCCCACGTCCAATGCTCCTTGCCACAACAACACAAAAGTTTTTGTCACTAGCAAGAGAGCTCCTCGTCAGTTGAAAGACTGATTACTCATCACTATGAAGACGCTGCTGGGAAGCCACTGCTCACTGCCCCCGAGTGCTCATCCAGAACTTGGGTTATCTCATCACCCCATTGGCGGGCAACCATTCCACCATAGTCGGGCAAGCAACAACCTAGTTGGGAAAAATGGAAAGCTGGGGCTTAATTGCTCTATGGAAACACGACCCAAGAATATAATTTGCTGAAAATCACTAGCACAACGTGGAACACCTCCTACAAAGCCCCTCTCGAGCATTATTTTATCTTCATCAAAATACACTGTTTGGTATCGTGGGCATCCCGGATCTTCATCAATGTTAAAATCACTTGCGTGTCACTAGCCTTCACCACGCTCTAGTGGAATGACTCAGGTTTACAAATCTCAAACTTGTAACTTGTATTACATTAACCTATTTGGTTTTTGATGAAAACCTCTCAGGAAGATCGAACTCAGCCTCCCACCACAATTAACAGTTAGCCACAAATGTCGAGTCCCAAACTCGCGGTGCAAGCAAATGGTCGTGGAGGTCAAAAGTCCCCACGACCCACCAACATTTAGCCACCAGTGTCGAGTCTAACTCGTGGTGAAAATCAACGGGCGTAGAGATTAGAAGACCCCACGACTCACCCACAGTTAGCCACCAATGTCGAGTCTAACTCACACTGCAAGTAAACGGGCTTGGAGGTCAAAAGAACTCACGACCCACCAATAGTTAGCCACCAATGTCGAGTCTAACTCGCGGTGCAAATCAACGGGTGTGGAGGTCACAAGACCCCACGACCCCAACAATTAGTCTAACTCACGGTGCAAATCAACGGGTGTGGAGGTCGAAAGACCCCATGGCCCACTAATGTCAAGTCTAACTCACGGTGCAAATCAACGAGTGTGGAGGTCACAAGACCCCACGACCCCAATAGTTAGCCACTAGTGTTGAGTCAATACTCGCGATGCAGCCAACAAGCGGGAAAGGTCAGGGACCGTCCGACCACCCAGGCGCCTAATAGGCAGGCAACTTTCTGGACTAGCCGATCTCTCTCACATGGACAGCACAACAACTTCTCTAGAAAATGCCAATTGTTTATGCTTGCACCACAACTGCCGCCAATGGGTTACGTTTGGGAATTAGCCACCAAGTTCTACTACTGCTGCCAGCGGGTCACCTTCGAAAACGAGCCACCAAACTCTACAACCGCTGCTAGCGGGTTAACTTTGTGAACGAGCCACAAAGCTCTACAACCGCCTTGAGCAGGTTACCTTCGAGAACAAGCCACCAAGCTCTACAACCACTTTGAGAACAAGTCGATGGACTCAGAAATGGCCTAAGATGGATCCAGGGGATCGACAGGCACCCTAACCACTTAAGTGCGGGTTACTACAAACAAACAACAAAATGAGAACACCAACAACAATTTACACCAAGGGGGCAGAAAATCAACTACTACCAACAAAAGCAAAAACGAGACAAAAATAAAAGCAAAAATTATTATAAAAAGAAAAGCAAAAATGATCACAAAAATAACACACAAAAACCAATCATGGAAATATGCACTCTTTGTTGACAATTAACAATCTCTCAGGCAAACATCTACACAAATAAACAAACTCAAAGTCGAGCCTCATGCTCCCCACTAATGCGGTTGAGTTGAGTATATCTCTCACCTATCTCTACAAGCTGAGGTTCTCACCACCTAGGACAAAACAAACAAAAAACTAGGGACCGAATGGGAGATCAGGGACCAATTTTCAAAATTCATTCTGTAGATTATTGACTTGAAGATTCTCAAGGCCTTCTTGTCTAGCAAATCACCTTAAAGAATCGCGGGCATCAGTTGGAGTCAAATTAGTAGCCTATAATTTAGGCTCGAGATAATGCCAAAAATCAAGTTAAGAGATAAAACCATGAAGGGATAGGACAAGCTAATTCAGACTCCTAAGAGGAAAGGGATGCAGATACCTAAAAAGGAATGGACTCAGACTTCTAACAAGAAAATGCTTCACAAGGAAAGTTGGACCTCTATATATATGAGGGGATCCTCCACAAAATGGATGGACTCTCGACAAGCTCTTTACACACAAGATCTCTCTGTAGAAGCTCCTTATGTCAAACTCCATTACAACTCCAAAGGATCTTTCCTAAATTCCCCTATTGTATTGTGAGATATGTTATGCTGTGAGAGATTGTAAAAGCACCCATTTTAGTGGATTTCACTGTCAAACAACCCATGGAAGTAGGCATTATGCCGAACCATGTAAATCCATGTCTCTCTCTTTATTTACTTTTATTCACTTATTTATTATTTATGTTATGGATGAATGCGAAGAGTACCGTATTAAAGTCTGAATCATCTCATGGGTCGGGGATGACTCTTTCCTCCCTTTGTTGTCTATTGTGCAAATTTATGCATGAACAGTAAAGGACTTTCCTCATTGGAAACAGTTGACACACACTTCATAGTCAATTGTATCCACTCGTTACAGTAGCCCATCTTTCTCACAACAACTTGCAAGTATGGCCATTCAATCCTATCACAAGCTTTGGACATGTCAAGCTTGATAGCCATGTTCCCCACTTTTCCTTTTTTCCTCAGTTTCATTGCATGCAAAACCTCAAATGCTACCGTAATATTATCAGTAATTAACCTCCCAGGTATGGAAGCACTTTGGTTAGGGGAAATAATTTCATTTAACACACTTTTCAACCTATTAGCCAACACTTTTGCAATTATCTTGTAACCTACATTACACAAACTGATGGGTCCGAAATCACTAGCCATCATTGGTTCTTTAATCTTAGGGATAAGTGCTATATAAGTGAAGTTTGCATGAGAAGTTAAAGAATTACCATTCAGCCAAGCCAACACTGAGTTACTGACTTCCTCCCCAATTAGATGCCAATGCTTCTGGTAGAAACAAGCTTCAAAACCATCAGGTCTTAAAGGAGCCATTTGTCTTAAAGCTTCTTCTACTTCCTCTCTGATAAAAGTTTGTAAAAGGTGGTCATTCATCTCTCTTGTAACACATGGTGTCAATCCCTTCAAACAGTCTTCAATATCTCTACAATCAGGATCAGAGGAAGTGAACAGGTTCTCAAAAAAACATTTGAATGCCCCTATCAAACCTTCTGGACTCGTGTACCTCATGTTCTACTCATCAACTATCAACTAGATTTTGTTATGCCTTCTCCTCTGATTAGCACAACTGTGAAAAAGCTTAGTATTTTTATCCCTCAGTTGATACCAATTCACCTTGGCTCTTTGCTTCCATCTTAAGTCCTTCTCCAATATGACCCCAATCTCCCTTTGTAAAGCTTTAATAACTGCAATGTTGTGGCATCCTTCATTTTCTTGAAGTTCTTTTAGCAGTTATGTCTTGTCTTTTAAGGCTCTCTTCTGATCATAGGCCATTAACTTGCTCCATCTAAGTAGAGCTCCTTTAGTGTCATCCAGCTTATTCAATAGCCCTTCTAATGGTTCCCTACACATTGACCCCTTTTGCCATACTTCTTTTAAGACTTCTTCATATTTCTCTTCTAGAGACCAACAAGCTTCAAACTTAAAACTTAAATAACCTCTTTTGTCTCCAAACTCTCTCTATTTTCTGGGTTATGCGTATTAAGATAGGTCTAAGGTCTGAGCTCCTTGGAACCATAGCTTCCACAAACCCTTATGCATATAAGTCCTTCCATTTTAGATTGGCTACAACCCTGTCAAATCTTTCTTTTGTAAAAGACTCATCCTCATGCTTGTTACTCGTATATTTATCCCATTTTCACCCCAAATCAAACAGACTCCCCATCTCCAACACCTCTCTAAAACAAGCCATCTTTTTTTCTGATTTCTGCCTCCCCCCTCTCTTCTCATCATGTACCAATATCACATTGAAATCACCTACCACACACCACCCATGATCATCTTGTGATTTTAAAGAGCTTAATAAACTCCATGCCTCTTCCCTCAAATTGGTTTCAGGCTATCCATAGAAGCATTAACAGCCATTTAGCCTTCCACATTTTTAATCCAAGCACTAACATGCCACTGAGAGTAGTGCACCACCTGAACTTCTATAGATTGGTTTCATAACAGCATCAACCCACCCTTCAATCCTATTGGTTCAATCACCAAACAAATTTCATATTTTAGCCTTCTTATAATCTTTTCACCTTTGGCTTTCCTCATCTTAGTCTCCATCAAGAACACTACATTGGACAACTTCTCCTTTACCAATTGGCAAAGATCTTGAACTATCCGAGAGTTCCCAAGCTCTCGGCAATTCCAACTTAATATTTTCATAATAATTGGTGGGGCTGCTTTACAGTCTCCACCAAATCAGTCATGCTTCCCTCCACCATCTCAATCATGCTTCCTTCCACCCCTTTTTCTTTTTTACCAGCTCTCTCCTCCTCCTCTTTATCAACCCTCGATCTCAACAATCTCTCGGTAGGAGATAAGTTAATAATTATATCACCCTTTTCACCTTTCTCCCTAGCTCTCCTTTTCCATACCTCTTTCACCTTCCCTCTTTTACTGCTTTAATTCGACCAACTACTCCCTTCCACCCCCTTCTCCCTCTTTAGATTTACCCTTAGCTAGCATCTCCACTTTCCTTTCTTCACTCTCTACTTCAGCAACTTTTGCCCCTTTTTTTTCTTCTGTACTTCTTTTCACCCCATTCACTACCTCCTCCTTTTATCCTCTCTACTCTCCCATTTGCTTAACTCACATTCTTAAGTAACAGGAACCTCTTCTGTCTCTTCCCTCAATACTCTTTCCCTCACTTTCTCTAACCTTTCATTTTCTTTTTTTCCTCTTCCATCACCACTGCTCTTACCCTCTAAATATTTTTTGACCCCCCCTCTAAACTCTAGAATCCTTCTTTATTTTTTACTCTACCCGCTGCTCTCAGCCATGCACCAAACTAATGCTCACCCTCCACCTTCCGCTTACATCTCGATTCTTCATGCACAATACATCCACAACTAAAGCATAAATGAGGTAGTTTCTCTTACATTTTTTCTCATACCTTACAAGAATCCAACAAGCCTTCCCTTCATATTAATGGTCCTTTCTCTTGCTAAGGGTTTGTATAGATTGTAACACCCGTCCTTGTGGTGGGACTTTTTATAAAATGATTTTAAAAAGGATGATAGGAATTACCGTTCGATTTAAAACTTTTTACTTCCATACCCAAGGTGCAAGACTCTACATTATAAAATAAAATGTGTTTTTAGAATAAAAGAGGTTTACAACAGAAAACATTAATCTTAAAATAAAAAGGCTTCTCATACAATTAAAACTCATGCTTAGACATCTGTGCTCTTCCCCATGGACCGTGTTTGTCCATGGTTCCTGTGGGGGGAGGAGCATACATAAAAACTAAAATGAGTCGATGACTCTTAAGCGTTACTTCATACAGTTAAAATATAATAACATATGTTTTTAGTCATGCATTCATCATTTCATACATACTATACGTACATGCATACATGCGTTCATTTGAAAACATCACTGGACAAGATTTTTCTTTACAAAATGGGCTTTCTTTTCGTAAAACGTGTCTCCCGTCAGTGCCTTCATTTCTTAAAGAGTGTGATGCATTCAAACATTCATACATTCTTTCTTATCACTTTTATTGGTCGATACACACTATTACTCCCGTGTGTTGGGGTTAGCGGTCTTCCTTTGCACCCGGACTCCGCTAGTGGCCACAGGTTGTGAATCCATTTTCAGTCAGGGGGTAACACTGGGTGCACTTTCAGTACTACTTACTCGGCATTGCAATCTGCCCAATCCATTGCTACCCTTTGTATTCATTCAGATGGTCGTTACGTATTTTCATACAGTAAACGTTCATTTCAGTTCAATCTTTTCTTTCAGTTCAGTCATTTTTATTTAACAGTTCGTTCATGGAAAAACATCATTTAAAAGCATGGGTTTAAACATCATCTTTCATGGCATCCATAAAATATCAGTTCATGGCATCCTTACAACATCAGTTCATAGGGACCTTTTAAAACAACATACTTTCTTCGCTTCATTCAAAGCATCAGCTAAAGCTCGAGGCATAAGCCTCCACATTTCTTTCGTAGAAAATACATATAATAGATACTGCGTATGGTCATCCATTCACATGCATACAATTAATACTTTGGGTGCGTAAACAGGGGCTACCAAGGAGGGGCCGTACATACTTATATCTTTGAACACTTATACTTAGCATGTTTTCATAAAACATATTTCGTGTCGTTTGGTAAGGCGTCGTAAAGAGAAAGCGTTTTCTTTTCATTTTTTATATTTTAGAAAACTCTAGAAGAGTATGAACATAATACTTACCTAGACTCCATACTACTTTCATATCATGCAGTTCATTCATGTGCGTGTCAGATAGCAACCTACATGCATACACATAACCTTGACGTCATTCTCTATCTAATGCATAAACAACTTAAACTAGAAATAGAGCTACACTTCACTTAGAACACTCTCATTCTATCCCGTGCTCTTACGTGTCATTTACTATGCTAAAACCTTCGGGGTTCATTCACGGTCACTATCTCTTCCAAACTCGATATTCTATTTCGAGTGCTCATTCCCTAAATAATTCACTTTAGGATTAAGACACTAGGACCTTCGTCTTACTCTTCCTATTGAACACATATCGATGCATGATTCCAACCGACAGAATCACGCATTCCAATCCTAGACAATACACCCGTCACTGCTTCTATGCATCTTAGCCCACACTAAATCCTCATTCCCATCCATACACATCAAACGGCTCTAAGCCAACTTTGAGGCTTAAGCACCTTGTAACCATGCTTAGGACAAATTACCCATTACATATGGTGAATCCGTCTGGCACGTGTGTCTCACCAAATTATACATCTACCTTACCCCTTTATCACCTAAGATCAACATATGACATGTCGATCACATGCTCGTAGGGACAAGCGCCATACTCCGATACCAACATTCTCTTAACTCGGCTAGCATGACTCTTTATACTACTCGTCCCTTTTGACAGTTCATCCCAACACTTAACACGACAAGACTCCATTCACAACTATGCCTTACGTCGCATCATATAGCTTGAGACAACTCCCAAGCTACACCGTGACCATGTCACGTAACCTGACATCCCACTATGTCATTTCTACGCCAAATCCTAACACATCACGAGTACGGTCCTTCACATACTCCTGTCACATCCTGACATCCTGTCACGCTCTTGCTATGCCATTCTTATAGTAACTCTTCACCCACTGCAAGCACGATTACCAGTAACCATGTCACTTCGTGACATTCTCCAGTCATGCTTCTGCTGTGCACTCTTACACTTATTTTGCCACTTCACCATACTTCCAACCATAAGTCAAATACGGTGACACCTGTCACCTCAGACTACAGGCCACATCACAGCGACTTTGGGATGCTGTTCCATAGTTCCCAACACTGCTCACCACGCTCAACAACTGTACCACCATCCTTATCTCTGCGGATATTAAAATGATTTCCTACAATTATAATATTTTTGGAGCTCTTCAAAAAATATTATAATTGTCTTATTTAAAATCAAGCTCAATTCAACAATACCAAAAATACTCCATATAAATATTTTCAATGAATTTAAAACACTGGGCGTACTTTAGAAATCACATAATATCTTTAAAAACACGCCATCGAGGTTCGGCATGCATAACGAGGCTCATAATCGCTAGAGAGAAGGGCAGACTGTTACATAATTTCCGTCCTCGAAAATTGCTTATTTCAGAAGGAAGGAGTGGGATGTTACATAGATCTACTTCAATTAGTACTCTCAGAAATAGACCCCATCCACTCCTATCTTCCTCCACATCTATCTCCAATACTTTACCAATCGTTCCACCAAAAATCCTCCCCTTCTCCTTATTCATGCATTTTAATGGCAGGTCATGCAGTTGAACCCAAAATCTTTCAATATTGAAGTTCAATTTCATTGGGCGTGTGAAGCTATCGAAGTTCAAGAGCACAAACAATTGATTGTCGAATAACCATGGTCTCCCCTCCATTATTCTCAGCTTATCAGCTTGGTTAGCAAACTCCACCACAAAGCAATCGATCCCACTCCATGGAATTTTGCTATTCTATTGATCCTCCAAATTTTTGCCATCATTGCTTCAATCACACCTTTACTAATTTGCCTATCCATCCATAATTTCCCAACCATACTAACATCTTGTTTATATTTCAGTTCTTCCTACTCATCATCATCATCAAAATCAATATTCTGGGCTTCCTCCTCCGTCAACTTTAGCTTCTCCCATCTATCCTCGATTTCATTCATCACTCACCACCGAAATCCCACTCTCACCACTGAAAACCACTCAGAAACTACCTCTTTCAGTCCCCACACAGATGACATAAGTGTTCGTTATTCTACCCCTCCACTCCCAACCACCTCTAATTTTGTTAGAATCTCGGTGGACTCACCTCAGTTTTCTTCTAGAGAGAAAAAAGCGAGAGAAGATTTCTCATCTAGAGGGACCCTGCACATCCTCGCAAGTCAACACCAAAAAATTGAAGATTGGATGGAAGCAATAGGATGGACAAAATTTAAGATAGGACGGAAACTTATAGGACAACAGAAAATTATAGATAGACTTAAAATTCAGATAGAATGGAAAATGAATGGAAAAATGATAACTGATATTATAAGTTTGAGAAACATTTTTTGAAAATATTTATTTATTTTCTCGGCATTTGAAAAATAAGTGTTAGATACAATCATGGGTTGTGTAAGTGTTGCTTAATCTATTTGAAAAAGAGTGGAGTCCATTATTAATAAATTACTGGGTCTCATATTTACTCACATGCATTTTTCAAAAAGAGTGCACAGCACTTGCACAGTGCTCTATGACTACAAATATATTTTTTTCTTAAATTAAAAATTCTAAGTATTCAATCGTTTTATTACACGAGAGATTTTCCATCATTAACATTTCTGAAACAATTGGATGACTTAAGGGTTTGGTATTGTAGAAAGTGTTTTGATTCTCTTTAATGTGCTTTTTCGTTAAAAGAGAAAAAGTGAAATTTTAAAAAAGAAATTACTTCAGGATAAAGGGAAGAATGGGTTCCTTCTTTGGGTTTCGCATGAATTATTTGGGCATTTCTTCGAGTTGATAAAGTTGGCAACACGGTGGAGCAATGTTAATGCCTTTAATTCCCACTAGGAACAAACCCTAAGTTCCAGTAGTAATATATACTAGCGTTGGTGCTGACCTAATAATGCAAGGCCATCAATGATTTATATGCCATGATACTAAATTTAGTTTTTCTAGGGTTCAATTCTTGTTAAATTTTTTTATCAAATTAGTCGTAGATTCTAATTAGGGATTGAGGAGCGATAAAGGCATTAATGAAGAGGGTATCGATCACGCGTATATTTAAAACTTCTTTTAATTTATTGAAATAAAAGAAAATCTAGTTTATATGCGCACCCGCGCGCGTGCATACACACATATACATACATGCGTAACACAATATTCATATTAAAGTAGCGTGCATATCTTCTTTTTGAAACGTATGATATATAAAAGGAAGGAGGTTGTGCCTTTTCAAAGTGAAACCTCAAATTAATATTCATCATCATAAAATATTTCCCAAAGGTGAGAATTGAACAAAACCGTTTTCAGATGATGATTTGTATAATAGGGCTTTGATTAATACATATACTTGCAACAAAAAAAGGTGCATCAAAAGATTAGGTACGTACGTACCTTTTCATTATTGAGAAATACTATCTCATTCGAGGGTCTAAAGTGGGTGGGTGGCTTAGGAAGATGCATGGGTTTTTATCCTCTAGAATTCATATTCAAACTCTAGAACTTAAGAGTGAAACAGAGATAGACACAGAAAGTTAATGCCACACTATTTATTGAGTATTCAATATTGTCCAAGAAATTCACTTGGACAACTATAAATGTTGTGAGACTCACACTTTATTTGTCTGTCTCTCTCACTCTAAGTCCTAGAGTTCCGATAAAAATTAAAGCAGGTTCAAATTCAAGATGCATTACTGAAACTTGTTATAACTTATCGAAAAGAAAAATCCATTCTAACAAATCAGATTTACACTCATAGACTTGACCATAAATTTGTTGCATCCTATACAACCTTTCCAAAGGACATAAAAAAAAGAAAAAGAAAAAGAAAAAAATGCACCTCAGAAATTTCATTCCAAGTAAACAAAAGAAAAAAAAAATTGCATTCCAAGAGTGATGGGCACTCATATATAAAGACTTGACAAAAGCTGATTCCACTAGATTATAATGATAAAACAAGTTACTAGTTCACGTTGTCAAAAAGACTTAATTAATTGATTTCATATGGAGCTTTGCAGCTTTTCTGCGTTGGTTGCTAAGGAGACGTTTGTATTCACAGTTCATCTCAACTCATCTCACTACTATTCATTACTATTCAGCAACTTTAACTCATAAATCTCACTACTATTCACAACTCATCTCACTACTATTTACAATCCATCTCAACTCATCTCAAGTCATCTTTGAACAAACCCTAAGTTCCAGTAGTAATATATACTAGCGTTGGTGCTGACCTAATAATGCAAGGCCATCAATGATTTATATGCCATGATACTAAATTTAGTTTTAGGGTTCAATTCTTGTTAAATTTTTTTATCAAATTAGTCGTAGATTCTAATTAGGGATTGAGGAGCGATAAAGGCATTAATGAAGAGGGTATCGATTGCGCGTATATTTAAAACTTCTTTTAATTTATTGAAACAAAAGAAAATCTAGTTTATGTGCGCACCCGCGTGCATACACACATATACATACATGCGTAACACAATATTCATATTAAAGTAGCGTGCATATTTCTTTTTGAAACGTATGATATATAAAAGGAAGGAGGTTGTACCTTTTCAAAGTGAAACCTCAAATTAATATTCTTTATCATAAAATATTTTCCAAAGGTGAGAATTGAACAAAACCGGATTCAGATGATGATTTGTATATATAATAGGGCTTTGATTAATACATATACTTGCAACAAAAAAAGGTGCATCAAAAGATTAGGTACGTACGTACCTTTTGATTTTTGGCAAAAGAAGTGGGTGGGGTGGCTTAGGAAGATGCATGGATTTTGATTCTCTAGAATTCGTATTCAAACTCTAAAACTTAAGTGAAACAGGTATAAACACATAAAATTAGTGCCACACCATTTATTGAGTATTTAATATTATTCAAAAAATTCACTTGGACAACTATAAATGTTGTGAGACTCACACTTTATTTGTCTGTCTCTCTCACTCTAAGTCGTAGAGTTCCGATAAAAATTCTAGCAGGTTCAAAATCAAGATGCATTACAGAAACTTCGTTATAACTTATTGAAAGAAAAATCCATTCTAACATATCAGATATACACTCGTAGACTTGACCATAAATTTGTTCCATCCTATACAACCTTTCCAAAGGACATAAAAAATAATGAAAAAAATGCACCTCAGAAATTTCATTCCAAGTTAACAAAAGAAAAAAAATTCCATTCCAAGAGTGATGGGCATTCATATATAAAGACTTGACAAAAGTTCCACTAGATTATAATGATAAAGCAAGGTATAGTTCACGTTGCCAAACAAGACTTAATTAATTGATTTTATATGGAGCTTTGCAGCTTTTCTGCGTTGGTACCTAAATCTAAAGGTACTTCTCAGGAGGAAGAGAAAAAAATTTAGAAAATAATATTTGAAGGAAAAAGATAAATGTCCCGTTGGTAGCTCTAGCTCTCATTTTTTTATTTTTTATTATTATTTTTTACTTAATAATTAAGGATATATTTTTTAATAATATTATGATTTTTTTATTTTTTTAAAAAAATATTTAAAAATATGAAAAAATACATATATGAAAAAAAAAAAAATTTTAAGACTAGTGGTGGGAATCTGGGAGCGGTGGCTATAAGGACATCCATATTTGAAAGTCTTTTAACCATGCATGATCATTCTTTGATATTGTGATATTAACTGAAAATAATAAATCATTTTTCAAGCGTTCGACATTTAATATGGTGATAAAAGCATGCAGAATACTTAAAAAATATTATTTAAACAGCCCTCGAAAAGATAAAACGGAAATTCCATTGCAAGAATGCTAGAGGAGTAGGGTAGGCTCCTAGACTTACCATATATAGTATGCCAAAACCAGGAAACGTGAGGCATAAGATTGTGACTGAGAAATCTTGAGAACCAAGAAAACCAAAAAAAGGAAAAAAAAAAAACATAAAAGGCATTATTCTTGGAAGCATTTGAAGTGTTTTTCCCTCAAAGATACAACAACAGTACTAAGAAACCAATGGCATTGATTTTATTCTTGTGCATCATTGCTTTCATTGCAATCGAATCAGTTCTTTTCTTTGGCCCAATTATACTTTTAGAATTTAACGCGCTATTGATGACTGTTACAGATATAAAAAATTATATAAAAATAAATTTATAAATTAATATTATTAATTTTATTGAATCTATTAAATTTATTTTACAATAAAAATAAATTATATACATAATTAAAAAAATTAAAAAATATATTTGTGACCATTTCTTTTAAAAGAAATATTCCATTAATTGAGGATATATATCCATATATACTCCCTCCACTTATATCGATCTAAACCGAAATCTTTTATAATTCTTAAAAGATTACCTCCACGGCCCTGAGTTTGAATTAAAAGAGCAAAAACAATATTCTTCCGGATGACGTTTTTCTAAAATAGATTATTAATTTCCCATAAATAAAAAAAACTTCCTTGCAGGTCTAGTGGACCAAGACCAACTTCGTTAATTATTATATAATATGGTGCTCGAAAATCAAAATAGAAAATGCTTTTCCAGGAATTTAACTTTCCACCTCAAAATATGATTTATTTTTTATTTTTATGGGTAAAACGAATTACTAAGATTATTGGACTATTAACATGATCCTAATTTCCAAAATTTGATAAAAACTTTGTTTAAGATCTAACTATAGATCAATGAGAAATAGAATAATCGAAACTATATTTTTATGGTTAGATCTTTTATCAAAATTTGATAATCTACATTAAAATATCCATATGTGACTTTAATATATATATATATAGTAGAAGATTGACATTTTTAAAAAAGCGGTGTTACTCCCATTGAAAATTTGGTACCGAATGGGTATTGAATATATAGTGCAATTGTTTTTCTTTTTTCTTTAAACATTTTTTTAAAAAAATAAAATTTATAAACTTATTAAAAAATATTTCATTAACCATTAAGTAAAAAATAAAAATTAAAACACAATTCGGTAGAAAAATTTGGTAGGAGTTGTGTTTCTGTCATTAGAAAGGGTAATCATTTTAATTGTTCATAATTTTTAGATTGGCATGCCTTTCATCCATCAAATGTAGCTAGGTGGGGTAGAAATTGTGACTCGAAAGCTGAAATGAGGTGGATTTCTAGGATCTCTATAAGATGAAGCAAAGTAACGGAGAAAGCTGAAATTATGACTCGAAAGTTGGAAAGAAGACGTAAGAACAAAGTGTGGCTCTGCTGTCACCGCTCTAAGTCCCACTGGAAGATATCGTTAGTGTAAAATGTTATGTTTTTTTATTTTACTTTTTTGCACATGTATTTTTTTAATACTATAAAACATTTCTTTGAAAAATAAAAAAATCATAGTATTATTAAAAAACATTTACTTAATTATTAAGTAAAAAAAATATTAAAAATATAAAAAAATATATAGTGATAACTCCTAGTAAGATTGGGAGCGATGAGAGTAGCTTTACTCAAGAACAAATGCCTTACGTGTGTTATGCACACATGCAATCTTTGCATTGGCTTCCTTCAACGAACTTGGAGAAATTACGCGTGCTATGAATAGTAGCGAAATGATTTAAGTTAAAATATTATTTTATTAGATTTTGAAAAATAAGAAGGAAAAAATTGAATAAAAAAAATTATAGAGTTAAAATATTGTTAGAATATAATTTTTGTTTTAGTGTTTGAAAAAGTTAAATTATAATTTTTTGTTTTCTGTCTAAGAGTTTGAGAAAGTTATAATGATGATGTTATAATGATTAGATAAAAAGTTCTATATTTGAAATAAAAAGGTGTTTGTGCTTGAATGATATTTGAGAAAGAAATTTTAAGTTGAGATGAGATAATTTGTGCTGCCAAATGAAGTCTAAGAGCTAGTTTGGATAGTCTACTATTCATTATTTTTTTATTAATTTTCACACACTTTTTACTACTATTTAATATTCTATCATTATTTTTTTCATTACTTTTTTCATTACATTTACATAATATCTGAGATCGCCTCACTACCCAAACGCAACCTAAAACCTTGTATGGATAGTGAAAGTATTGTATATCATTTCATCTAATTATTAAAACTTTTTCAAATTCCTATATATACAAAATATATAATAAGTAATTTAACTTTTCAAAATTGAAAAACAATAATAATATTAAAAAATTAATATTCTAATAATATTTTATTCAATTTTAATTTTTCATCCCAACTCATTTCATCTCAACTCACTATCCAAATAACACCTAAATCTCTTTTATTTATTTATAAACCTTATATATATGATCTACTGGTCTGCAAGTTGGTTGTTCACATTGTCCAGGAAACTCATGCCTTTTATATGATTTACTCGTTGGTCTATAATATTGATCAAGATCAGTAGAAAATTATATAATTTTCATAACTTAATTAGTCTATTCTTCCAGCAACGTCTCTCTTTCGCTCTTATCGATCCTCCATTTTCATTCCAGCCATGAGGTTGCGAAAACCAGCGGAGATAGCTATCTGTGATCAAGAAGCCTATCGGTCTGTCTCCAAGACTCACAAAATTGCATAAGATTGTGACTGAGAAATCTCGTGAACCAAAAAAAAAAAAAAACCATAAATGGCATTATTCTTGGAAGCAATTGAAGAGTTTTAGTACTTTTTCCCACAAAGATACAACGACAGTACTAAGGAATCATTAATGGCATTTGTGCATGTACTGCATGCCTATAATTTATTGCTTTCATTGCAATCCAAGCAGTTCCTTTCTTTGCCCCAGTTATACCTTTAGGTTGCGTTTGGTTAGTAAATTACTCTCAACTCATCTCAATTCATCATTATAATTTTTTCAAATTTTAACATAAAATATAATAAAAAATTTAACTTTTTCAAATCTTAAAATAATAATAATATTAAAAAATAATATTTTATCAATGTTTTATCATCTCAACTCAACTCAACTCAACTCACTTCAACATCCAAACTCACCAATTCAACGCGTTATTGATAACTATTACAGATACAAATAGATTATATAAAAATAAATTTATAAATTGATAAGATTTTATTGAATCTGTTAAATCTATTTAACAATAAAAATAAAATTATATATAATTAAAAAAATTAGAAAAGATCGATATTTGTGACTATTTCTTTTAAAAGGAACATTCCATTAATTGAGGATATATATCCATATTACTCCCTCCACTTATAATTCTTACAAGATTACCTCCACGGCCAATTAAAAGAGCAAAAACAATATTCTTCCGGATGACGTTTTTCTAAAATAGATTATTAATTTCTCAGAAATTTCATTAAAATTTCCCACAAATAAAAAAACTTCCTTGCAGGTCCAGTAGTGGACCAAGACCAACTTCGTTAATTATTATATAATATGGTGCTCGAAAATCAAAATAGAAAATGCTTTTCCAGGAAATTAAATTTTCCACCTCAAAATATGATTTTTTTTTTTTTTATGGGTAAAACCAATTACTATGATTATTAGACTATTAACATGATCCTAATTTCCAAAATTTGACAAAAACTTTGGTTAAGATCTAACTATAGATCAATGAGAAATAGAATAATCGAAACTATATTTTGATGGTTAGATCTTTTATTAAAATTTGATAATCTACATTAAAATATCCATATGCGGCTTTAATATATATATATATATATATATACATATATATAGTAGAAGATTGGCATTTTTAAAAGAGTAGTGCTACTCTCATCGAAATTTCAGTACCGAATGGGTATTGAATAGTATAATTTTTTTTTTCTTCAAACATTTTTTTAAAAAAATAAAATTTATAAACTTATTAAAAAAATATTTCATTAACCATTAACTAAAAGTAAAAAATAAAAAAAAAATAAAAACACAATTCGGTAGAAAAATTTGGTGGGAGTTGTGTGTCATGGCCTCACTGTAGGAGAAGGAGATAAGCACGGCATGGAGGCTAGGGTTCGTGGCTGAGGGATGAAGTGATGAAGTCGAAGCCAACAGAAGCAACTGAAGTGTTTAACTCAACTGGGAATGCACCGTTTAGAGTGGAGTCATTAAGGAACGCTCCGTTTGAAGAGGATGAAAGATCGATAGAAGACGCATTATTTTGCTGAGGATGAAGCACACCGTTTCATCAATTGGAGTTAACCGCAACACACCGTTTCGAGCAACTACTTTATTCTAGGACATTTCATTTCTGAGTTTGTATTTTATTTATGAGTCTGTTATTTTAAGGAACAAGTGTCATCTTTTTATTTGTTTAATTGTCATCCCTACATGGATATGTAGTGGAACGGAAGGAAAGAAAATATCTGAACATTGACATTGAAATTGTATTGGAACATTGGAGGTCAAGGGATCCCTCGAAAGAATCCTTTTATCTTTTATTTCAATCAAATTGGCTCTGCCATTTTCACAAACAGTTTGTGTGCATCTTGCAATTCATTACAAACTTACATCCTTTTACAATCTCGCCAAGCCATTTACAAACACAAGAAGCAGAGTCATTTCATTGTGTTTCTGTTATTAGAAAGGGTAATCATTTTGTTCATAATATATTTTTAGATTGGCATGCCTTTCATCCATAAAATGTAGCTAGATGGGGTATAAATTGTGACTCGAAACCTGAAATGATCAGGTGGATTTCTAGGATCTCTTTATGATGAAGCAAAATAATGGAGAAGGCTGACGCGTAGAAGGGTGTGAATTGTGACTCGAAAGCTGAAAAGAACACGTAAGAATAAATGCCTTACGCGTGTTATGGACACATGCAATCTTTGCATTTATAGGCTTCCTTCAACGAATTAACTTGGAGAAATTGCGAAGTAGTTTCACTAAACTCATTTGAAAATAAAATGAGATGAGATGAGATGAGATGAAAAATATATAAATAGTAACAAATGATTTGAGTTAAAATATTATTTTATTGAATTTTGAGAAATAAGAAAGAAATAATTGAATAAAATATTATAGAGTTAAAATATTATTGGAATATAATTTTTGTTTCAGTGTTTGAAAAAGTTGAATTATTTTTTGTTTTCTTTCTAAAAGTTTGAAAAAGTTATAATGATTAGATGAAAAAGTTAAATATTTCAAATAGAAAAATATTTGTATTTGAATAATATTTGAGAAAGAAATTTTGAGTTGAGATAATAGTTTGTGCTACAAAATGAAGTCTACAGGCTAGTTTGGGTACTCTACTATTTATTATTTTATTATTAATTTTCACATACCTTTCAATACTATTCAATATTCTATCATTATTTTTTCATTACTTTTTCATTACTTTTTCATTACTTTTTATAGAATATCTGATATCACCTCACTACTTAAACGCAATCTAAGGCCCCGTTTGGATATTGAAAGTCTTGTATCTCATCTCATCTAATCGTTACAATTTTTTTAAATTTCTACACAAAATATATGATAAACAATTCAACTTTTTCAAAATTCTAAAACAATAATAATATGAAAAAAATAATATTCTAAGAATATTTTATTCAATTTTAATCTTTCATCTCAACTTATTTCATCTTAACTCATTATCCAAAGGACAACTAAGGGCTCGTTTGTTTTCAGAGATGAGATGAGATGAGATAAGATGAGTTGAGATTAAAGTTAAAAAGTTGAATAAAATATTATTAGAATATATTTTTTAATATTATTGTTGTTTTGGGATTTGAAAAAGTTGAATTGTTTATTTTATTTTGTGTAGAGATTTGAGAAAGTTGTAATGATGAGGTGAGGTGAGATGAGATGTTTTTGGAAAACAAACAAGGCCTAAATCTCTTCTATTTATTTATAAACCTTAATATATGTTCTACTGGTCTGCGAGTTGGTTGTTCACATTGTTCAACCTCATGCCTTTTTATATGATTTACTCGTTGGTCTATAAGCAAGATCAATAGAAAATTATATAATTTTCATAACTTAATTAGTCGATTCTTCCTGCAACGTCTTTAACTTCCCAATAAAGGGTTATATATACTGAGATGCTAATTCCGAGAAATATATATATATATATATATATATATATATATATAGATACTCATATTAGGATCGATAAGAATATAATCACGAGATTCATATTCCGAGATTACTTACGAATTTTTGAGAAAAAAATTTATTGATTGTAATGAATAATTCTTTTTTTTTAGAAAAAAAAAAAAATGAAACTGCCTTGAAACTTCTGATGAAACTTTGTGATCTTGAGTTTGCGCTCTGTAACGGATATCGGGCGCTATATATACTGAAGAAATTGTGATAGGTAGTATATAACTTCTCTGCTGGCTATTACTAATATTGCTAGTTTCCAATTTCCCCAAAACCCTCTCTCTTTCACTCTTATCGATCCTCCATTTTCATTCCAGCCATGAGGTTGCGAAAACCAGCGGAGATAGCTATCTGTGATCAAGAAGCCTATCAGTCTGTCTCCAAGACCCACAAACGAAGGTGGCGGTTGGCTTTCACGGTCATCTACTTTACAAGGGCTCTTACTTCAATTCCCAAGAAATTGGTTCTTGACAAGAAGGGCCCTGTTTTGCGCTCCCTCTCTTACGTTGCTATCGAGGTGCAACCGCCCATCGACGAGGATATTTCCTCGGCCGACCAGCCCGCTAAATTTCTCAACGTTGATCCAAATAAGTTTGCTGAGATGGTAAGGGACAAAAACTTTGAATCTTTGAGTCAGTTTGGAGGGGTTAAAGAAATTGCGTTAATTCTTCGAACTGATATAAAAGATGGTGTTAATGGTAGCGAGGCTCATCTTAATCAAAGAAAGAATGTTTTTGGTGTTAATAAATTCCTAAAGCCACCAGCAAAAAGATTTCTTAGCTTCTTGTTAGAGGCATTTAAAGATAAAATAATTCTTATACTTGTCGGGTGTGCTGTACTCTCGCTTGCTTTCGGTATCAAACAACATGGCTGGAAAGATGGGTGGTACGATGGTGGAAGTATTATTGTTGCTGTCTTTTTGGTTGTCATTGTGTCAGCGGTGAGCAATTTTCGACAATCAGGGCAATTTGAGAAGCTTTCAGAAAAGAGTAGCGATATAAGAGTGGAAGTTGTGCGAGATGGGAGGCGCCGACCAATATCGATCTTTGAAGTTGTTGTGGGTGATATTGTGTATTTGAAGATTGGTGATCAGATTCCCGCGGATGGTTTGTTCTTGGAAGGGCATTCCTTGAAGGTGGACGAGTCAAGCATGACAGGGGAAAGCGACCACATTGAGATCAATGAAAGGACTCCTTTTATGTTGTCAGGCACGAAGGTGACTGATGGCTTTGGTTTCATGCTGGTCACTTCTGTCGGCATGAACACTGCATGGGGTCAGATGATGAGTTCAATAAACCGCGACTTGAATGAGGAGACGCCATTGCAGGCTCGCCTCAACAAGCTGTCTTCGTATATTGGGAAGGTTGGGTTGTTGGTGGCTGCACTTGTTCTTTTAGTTCTACTAATTCGATACTTTACAGGAAACACGAAGGATGACATGGGAAAAAGGGAATTCAATGGCAGCCATACAGACTCTGGTGACATTATGAATTCAGTTGTGGGAATTGTTGCTGCTGCTGTCACTATCATCGTGGTGGCTATTCCCGAAGGCTTGCCTTTGGCTGTCACTCTAACGCTGGCTTATTCAATGAAGCGCATGATGGCTGATCATGCCATGGTCCGGAAACTATCTGCTTGTGAGACAATGGGGTCGGCCACAATCATTTGCACCGACAAAACGGGAACCCTTACTTTAAACGAAATGAAAGTAACCGAGGTATGGCTTGGAAAAGAAGTGAATGATGATACATCTATGGATATGGCAAGCAACATTCACAAACTACTCCAACAAGCAGTTGCTTTAAACACAACTGGAGCAATTTACAAAGCACATTCTGCATCAGTTCCTGAAATTTCTGGTAGCCCAACTGAGAAAGCAATACTTTCATGGGCAGTGATAGATTTGGGAATGAATATGGAAGAAGTTAAGCAGAGCTATGAGACAATCCGTGTTGAGGCATTTAATTCAGAGAAAAAGAGAAGCGGGGTTTTGGTGAAGAGGAAGAGCGATAACACTATTCATACTCACTGGAAGGGAGCTGCTGAGATGATACTGGCCTTGTGTTCAACCTTCTATGACAGTGCCGGGATGCTGAAAGCCCTGGATGAGGAAGAAAGACTACAATTTGAGATTATTATTAAAAACATGGCAGCCAAAAGCCTCCGATGCATTGCCTTTGCCCACAAAGAAAGGGTAGATGAAGGTGGACAGGTTCCTAAGGATCTTGAAGAAAATGGACTCACATTTTTAGGGTTGGTTGGCTTGAAGGATCCATGTCGGCCAGGAGTCAAAACAGCTGTGGAATCTTGCAAAGCCGCTGGAGTTCATATCAAAATGATCACTGGTGACAATGTGCACACAGCAAGGGCTATAGCTCTTGAATGTGGGATTCTTAGTCCTGATGGGAATCTAGACAATGAAGCTGTAATTGAAGGAGTAAAATTTAGAAATTACTCACCCGAGGAGAGAATGGAAAAGATCAATAGAATCCATGTAATGGCCAGGTCATCCCCTTTCGACAAGCTTTTGATGGTACAATGCTTAAAGCGAAAAGGCCATGTGGTTGCAGTTACAGGTGATGGAACAAATGATGCGCCAGCTTTAAAGGAAGCAGACATTGGACTTTCCATGGGAATCCAAGGAACTGAGGTTGCAAAAGAAAGCTCAGATATAGTAATCCTGGACGATAACTTCACCTCTGTGGTGACGGTGTTGAGGTGGGGAAGGTGTGTATACAACAACATTCAAAAGTTCCTTCAGTTTCAACTCACGGTGAACGCTGCCGCCCTTGTCATCAACTTTGTTGCAGCTGTTTCGTCCGGGAAGGTTCCATTGACTGCTGTGCAGCTACTATGGGTGAACCTGATAATGGATACCTTGGGAGCTTTAGCCTTGGCTACTGATAAACCCACCAACGATCTCATGGCAAAGCCACCTGTTGGCCGATCAGAACCACTTATAACCCTAATCATGTGGAGGAATCTCATTGCTCAAGCTTTGTATCAGGTAATTATCTTACTGGTTTTACAATTCAAAGGAAGATCCATCTTTGGTATAGATGAAAAGGTTAAGAGCACAATCATTTTCAATACTTTTGTCTTCTCCCAAGTCTTCAACGAATTCAATGCAAGGAAACTAGAGAAGAAGAATATATTCCTGGGTCTATTCGATAACAAATTGTTCTTGGCAATCATTGGAATTACAATAGTTCTTCAACTTGTGATGGTGGAGTTTCTGAGGAGGTTTGCCAGTACTGAGAGACTGGATTGGGGGCAGTGGGGTGCTTGCATTGGACTCTCTGCTTTGTCATGGCCGATTGGTTGGCTAATCAAGTGCATTCCAGTTTCAGGCAAGCTGTTGGCATACCACAGGGCTTCTACTTCCTGAAAGACTAGCTAGCTCGGATTGACCGGCGGCTTTCAGCAGAAAAAAGTTGAAAAAAGTGATGTAAGAGTCATTATGTAGTCAGTTTTAAAGGATTTTCATTTTCTATTAATTATGTTTCACAATCATTTTCCTTTTCCTATTCTAAATTCATGAAGAGGACGTACCTTGAGATAAAGTAATTGCTTTAGCTGCATCCAACGCAACTTATACCTTACGGAAGAAAATTGCAAGAAAAGTTTTCAATTACTTGGCTAATTCTTTTCATGTACTCACCCAGTTCCAGAATTATAATATGAAAAATTTATTCAGCAGCCCTACACCTTACATATGCTTTTATATTCTATCGTTGGCATGGTGGTTCCCGACCATAGTGGCGTTCCTCCCCACCCTCACCTGAGTTCGCCACGGGAGATGGTGGGAACCATGAACACTAGGAGCACATTGCCACGCCCCTTGAGGGAACCAGCTCGACCATGCGGTGAGAAGTAGGTGGGAAAGTCGCTGGCAACAATTTGTGAGCTAAGTGAAACTGTCAGCAGCCACCACATGGCTACTGATGCTTTATGTCACAGACGATATGCTCCCCAACTGCGGAGGCTTTGTTTGCCGCCATTCCTCGCCACCATCATTGACATTCGACATGGAAGTTGCTCAACGTCTCTCCACCATGGTGAGAGCGTCTCTTGCCATGAACCTTAGCCCAACTATACGCACTCCCATGGTTCTACGCCAGAAGTGGTGGAAGGACAACTCTTTGGCTCATGAGATTCTCTAAAAGTTCAAATAAGATCTCTCATTTTTCGTTTGTTATTTTTATTCTACTAACATATGCGAATTAGAAGGAAAATATGAGAGGGACATATACATATACACTATGTACACTGCACACGTTGGGCATACATGCTTGCCTTATTAGCTAAGTGCACATAAATGCATGTCCCACGTAAAGCCTGAGCTGTGTATGGGAAGCACAATGTCGGCAATTGCTGTATATAGGAGCCGTGTACCTAGGGCCTTGCATGGCCCTGGGTACACCACCTAGGGCCGTGGTAGGCAAGGAGGCCCACCACCTTCACTACACTACAGTAGTCAGGTCTAGCCGCTGTGTCTAGATATAGCTCCCTCGTGGTGGGCTTTGCCATACAAAGCCCCACCTGTAACGCCCCATCCACGTGAGCCCAGAGAGTTAACTCATGTCAACAAAAATCATCTCCAATAACACTTTTAAAATAAACCAGGCTCTCCATAACATGACAACGTATTTGTCCAACACAAATATCCATGTTCCTACATAAGAGCACATCAGAATTGCTTCAATAATATACATAAACATTTCCACAAGAACTAGGAATATCCATTACTCAAAGTACCAAAGCAACATAAAATATCAACACTACCAAAAGACTCTTCAAAAGCCATTGTACCCTAAGGCACTTAGTCTTCTACGATTAACAAAACTTTCAAGTACTCCATATTCCTGACTTCCAGTTGCTGCATCAAAATTATCTGAAACATATTATGGAGATAAGGGGTGAGTTATCAACAACTCAGAAAGCAGAGAACATATACTAGTATGCAAACTTGAGTATTTACAGAGTTCAGAATGTAGAACAAAACATTTTTTATTTTTAGAATGTAGAGTTACAACATGTTATCAAAGATATCAGAGTGAAAGTTCAAAAATATTCTTATTCAAAATTCCCTTGGTACAGCATAACTGATGTAAAACCCAGCTCATTGCTTCACCCACGTACGTGAATAACGTCTCTCATTTCCGTCACACGAGATAACACCATCTTTCCTTTTTCTTCATGCACGTTTTCCTTCCCTTGTTTTAAGTGTTCTGTTTTCCATTTATAGCCTATGTATAGATTAAGTTTTTCTCAACCCTAATTGCTTTTCCTTTGTTCTCTTCACGCCGCAGCCACCCAAGCCGTTCGGTCATCACCTCCACAGTCACACGAAGTCCACCCCACAAGCTGTGCACTACCACCCTCTCTGTGTAAACTCTACCCCGGTTGCACCATCGAAAAGCATAGCCCTAGCCCAGCCAATGAGTCGCCACTTTCCCCCGAACCTAGCCCATGCGGAACCTCAGCCTCGTAGCCGCCTCCCAACGCCTCTGTAGCCTCCATTACAAGCCCCGAAAATCCCCTGTTTTAGTTGTCCAAAACAGAGCAGCGTCCAAGCTGCTGCAGTTGCGCTCCATCGAGAGCTCCTCCGTTTCGTGCCCTAGAGAAACTGCCGGCGAGGACCTTCCATCACCCCTGTCCGCCACACGCCGCCTCAGTCCCACGGTAAGATCATGCCACTTCCGGTTGATGGTCCTTTCCTTTTGGCCTCTCTCTTGTTCTCTCACCGTCTCTCTCTCTCTCTCTCTCTCTCTCTATTTCAGCTCTTCCTCCCTCTCTTCCCGTGCGACGCCGTCGCGGGCATCACCACCATCTCAGCCCAGTTTCCGTCCCCCTCTCCCATGGTGCCACTGCCTCGATTTTTTGTGGGTGAGCTTCTGTCGTCACTCTCATTTGAGACTCTGCATGTTGATCTTTGTTGTTGTTGTTGTTGTTGTTACTTACTTAAAAAGGAAACATAGGGTATGTTATGCATGTATCGGTTAACTCAGCAGGAGACCCTTTCTAATTAAACGAATGCTCTATTTTTTTTTGAAAGGCTTTTCAATGGGCTACCTGACTTATATATATATTGTTGGGCTCAGTTTGAATTGGTTGGTGTTTTAATCTAGTGAGTTTTTCTTTTCCTTCTTTCTTTTCTTTTTGGTGGGCTGGGCTTGAGATTAATCAGATTTACATCATTTTGATAAACTTGTTTAAATTTTATTTTATACATGATTTCTTTATGTTTGATAAATTGTTTTAGTAATTTTGTTGGACTGAGATTTTTTTTTAGCAAGCTAAAGTTTCACCGTTATTGATATGAGTAGTTGGACTCAAATTCTTTTTTTTTTTTTTTTATAATTATATTATCTAGCAGGAGATTTTATAGTTACACTTCAATAGTAAGTAAGTTGGATATTTTTTTTTTTTTTTTATGTTTAGTACAAGTATCAAAGGGACATCGATGATTTTAGAAAGTAATGATTTTTCTTGAGGTTATGAGAATTTCGGATTTTGAGGAATTAAAAATAGATTATTTTAGGAGTTTAGGGTTGAATATCAAAATACAAGATTCATTGAAAATTTACGAAAATTATGTGATTATTTTATAGGTGACGATTAACTATTGTTCAGCACTTTCGAGGAAATTTTTCGAAAAGCTAAGAAGCCCAGGTAAACGGGGTCCCTATGCTAGATTTGCATAAAAAGAAATGAACTGAGGTTGGTTTGTAAAATATGCATGTTGTTTTAAAAGAAAAAGTGAAAAGCAACCTTAGTATATGTTTTGCATTCACTCATGAGATATGTATAAAAGAGAAAATAAATGTTTTGACATGAAATGTGTAGACATGAGCAATATTTGACATGCTTCTAAAATGTGCAAAAGAGTGAATACGATATATGCGAATTTTTGAACACGTGATATAAAATATCTTGGAACTATTATTATCAAAAGGAAATAATATGAATATGTTTCGCACGCGTTTTGATATGATATGGATACGATAAAACTTTGGCATACTTATCTGTTCTGAATATGGTTCTGAGATGATGATACTGGTTCAAGTGATATAGTTGGTACCAACATGATATGATATGATATGAGTGCACCCACTTTGGAAACAAAGTGGTCTTTTTATGTGTTTTTTCCTGTGTGCACACTCGGGGCACTGAGATTAAAAAAGGGGAAGTTCACCATATGACACTGCCTGATTTGGCCACCGGGGATAGCACAACCCTACCACGGGGGTTAAACATGGTATACGATATGATATGATAAGATGGAGATGTTCAGTTATGTTGTGCCAAGGGAATTTTGAATAAGAATATTGTTGAACTTTCGCTCTGAAATTTTTGATAACATGTTCTGACTCTGCATTCACAAAATAAAAAGTGTTTTGTTTTGTATTTTGAAATCTGTAAATGCTTATGTTTGCATACTAGTATATGTTCTCTGCTTACTAAGTTGTTGATAACTCACCCCTATCTCCATAATATGTTTAAGATAATTTTGATGTAACAGCTAAGAATCAGGAATAGGGAGTACTTGCAAGTTTTGTGGATCATAGAAGACTAAGTGCCTTAGGGTACAATGAATTTTGGAGAGTCATTTTGTAGCGTTAATATTTTATGTGGCTTTGGTATGTTGAGTAATGAATATTTCTAGTCTTTGTGGAAAAGTTTATGTATATCAACGAGACACTACTGATGTGCCCTTATGTAGGAACATGGAATTTGTGTTGAACAAATAGGTTAATATGCTATGGAGACTCTGGTTTATTTTAAAAGTATTATTTGGAAATGATTTTTAGGTGATATGAGTTAACTCTCTGGACCCTCTGGGACGGGGCGTTGCAGTTGGTATCTGAGCCAGGTTTGAGGTTCTGCAGACTATAGAGTGTAAGATTTTGGAGTATAGATAGGCTTTAAGAAATCATTTTCAGATTAGATGTGATAGTGGAGCAGACTATAAGGAAGAATATCATAGGTATTCAAGGTCTTAAAATTTACAAATTTTAGGAATGATTTTGATGTATAGGATTTTACAGGTCTATGAGTTGAATTCATGTTGATTGTGGTTTGGTTTGATTTTTGGAGACTTTTTACTAAATAGATTTGTCGGCGTTAAAGTTTTAGACCTTGGGAATTAATCATTTCTACTGTTGCACGTACTTCTCTTCTCTTTGTTACAGGATGCCACCTCGTCAACGAGAACGAAGTATGTCGGATTTGAACGTGAACGAGAACGAAAGGGGAGCAAACCCGAGTGCTTCCGAAGTACTACGAGCAACAGCCTATCAATTAATAGATGATCTTGCACAAAATCCTTTGGGTCATTAACGCAACTATAATGAAGGAGGTTGTACCATAGAGCAATTCAATCGGATGCACCCCCCTTCAATTGGGTGCAAGATATTGAAGAGATATTGCAGGTGTTAACCTGCACAAATGAACAAAAGGTGGCATATGCAACATTCAAACTGACCGGTGAGGCAAAAAGATGGTGGATCTCAGAAAGAACTATCCGAGAAGCGGGGGGAACTGAAATATTTAGTTGGCCACATTTTAAATAGATTTTTCTTGAGCGATTTTTCCCAAGCTTGGCCTGAGAAGATAAAGCAATGGAATTTACCACTTTGGTGCAAGGAACCATGACAGTGCACCAATATGTAGCTAGATTCATTGAACTATCCCGTTTTGCTGCATATCTGATTCCGGAAGAAGAAAAGAAGGCACGCAAATTTGAACAAGGACTTAATGAAAAACTTTATGAACGAGTAGTGGGCTTCCAGATTCGGAATTTCTCAGAGTTGGTAGATAAGGCCACAATTTTTGAGCGAAGCCTTCAAAGGAGAGCGACCTTGCACGATCAGAGGAAGATGACTATTCCATCGGGGCCTCATTCTGGTATGGACCAGGGATCTTGGAAAAAGAGAAATGAAGGTAATAGCTCGGGAAAAAGGCTGATTCAGGGCACGCAACAAGCATATCAATGTAGGACTTGCAACTGAGTACATGCTGGAGTGTGCAGGAAAGAAGCGAGACTATGCTACCGTTGTGGCAAATCGGGTCACTATCTCAGGGACTACCCTTTGCGATTGAATAGTAACAAGCCACCACCACCACCACCACCTAGGGCAGAACGGACAGCGCGAGGCAACGTCCAGCGTACTATTGTGCCTGCAAGAGTTTTTGCCCTGACACCTGGAGAGGCTGAAGATAAGAATGACGTGATCACGCGTATGACTTCTTTGTTATGTTTTAAGATATTAATTTGTGGATTGAGGTTAAGACTTGGAAATTTTAGTTCATGAATGATGTTGATTGTGACCACAGGTACTCTTTCTTTGTTTTCTAATAATACGACTGTGTTATTTGATTCGAGAGCGACACATTCGTTTGTTTCTATGACTTATGCTCGATTTTGCACCTTAGAAACCGAAAAGTTAAAGTCCAAGTTACAGGTTGCGACCCCGACAGGAAATTCGGTAGTCTGTGACGAGTTTCTACCAGGGTGTCCTGTAACAATTGAGGGAAGATTGATGCCAGCAGATTTAATAGTGTTTAACATGATCGGGTTTGATGTAATTTTGGGTATGGATTGGCTGGCTTGCTACCACGCCAGCATAGACTGTTTTAAAAAGGAAGTGGTATTTAGACCCCCCAAAAAAAGTGAATTTCAGTTCACAGGTTCGAAAGTGAGGATGCACCCACCCATTATATCTGCCGTTCAAGTTGGGAAATTGTTACGAAATGGTTGTCAGGGATTCTTAACCTGCGCGGTAGAAGCACCAAAAGAGGAGTTGAAGTTAGAACAGATACCTGTGGTGAGGGAATATCCAGAGGTTTTCCCAGAAGATTTACCTGGACTCCCGCTTGAGCGAGAAGTAGAGTTTACTATCGAACTAGTCCCAGGCACAGCACCCCTTTCGAAAGCACCTTACCGGATGGCACTGTCTGAATTAGTGGAACTCAAGGAACAATTACAAGACCTGTTGGATAAGGGTTTTATTAGGCCCAGTGTATCACCTTGGAGAGCTCCAGTTCTCTTTGTAAAAAAGAAGGATGGATAGTTGAGGATGTGTATTGACTACGGGGAACTTAATCGTGTGACCATAAAGAATAAGTACCCGCTACCCCGTATAGAGGATTTGTTTGATCGGCTCCAGGGCGCTCAGGTATTTTCAAAGATTGATCTTCGATCGGGTTACCATCAATTGAAAATCTGGGTAGAGGACGTAGCTAAGACGGCTTTTAGGACGAGTTATGGCCATTATGAGTTTTTGGTCATGCCTTTTGGCCTGACTAACGCCCCAGCAGTATTCATGGATTTGATGAACTGGGTATTCCATGAATTTTTGGATAAGTTTGTAGTTGTTTTTATTGATGATATATTGGTATACACCAAAAGCAGGTCTGAGCATGAGGAACATTTGAAGCTGGTACTTGGGACACTCAGAGATAAAAAGTTGTTTGCTAAATTGAAGAAGTGTGAATTTTGGCTTGATTCAATCGCATTTTTGGGGCATGTAGTTTCAAAAGATGGCATTTCAGTGGACTTGGGAAAAGTGGAAGCAGTGGTTAACTGGCCGACACTGAAGAATGTTCATGAGGTTAGAAGTTTCTTGGGATTGGCGGGTTATTACCGTGGAGTCATTGATGGTTTCGCCAGGATAGCAGTTCCTCTCACAGCACTCACCAGGAAAAATAATAAGTTTGAAAGGACAACAAAGTGTGAAGGAAGCTTCCAAGAGTTGAAACGAAGATTAGTGACAGCTCCAGTGTTAACCGTCCCCACGGCTAGTGGTGGATTTGTAGTTTATAGCGATGCATCAAGACTTGGATTGGGTGCGTACTGATGCAACATGGGAAGGTTATAGCATACGCCTCACGCCAACTGAAAGCATACGAGCAGAATTATCCCACGCATGATCTGGAACTTGCGGCAGTCATTTTTGCACTTAAGATTTGGAGACACTATCTATATGGGGAAAAGAGTGAGATTTATACAGATCACAAGAGTTTGAAATATTTCTTCACCCAAAAGGAATTAAATATGAGGCAGAGAAGATGGCTCGAGTTGATCAAAGATTATGACTGTACCATCAATTATCACCCAGGCAATGTTGTAGCCGACGCCTTAAGTAGGAAGTCTATGGGACCAGCAATTGCAACACTTACCACTCAACATAGGTTGTTAATGGACCTAGAAAGAGCCGGTATTGAGGTTATCACTAGTGATACAAGTACTTTCTTGGCCAGTTTGATAGTTCAACCGACCTTAATAGATAGAATCAAAGCTGCTCAAAAGGTGGATTTAGGGTTGGTGAAGCTAGTGGAAGAAGTCGGGAATGGGGACAAATCTGACTTTAGAGTTTCTGAGGATGGAGTTTTAAGGTTTAGAGGTAGATTATGCGTGCTAGCTGATGAAGAACTGAAAAGGGTAATCCTTGAAGAAGCACGCCGTTCCTTATACACAGTTCACCCAGGGAGTACCAAGATGTATCGGGACTTGATAGAGTCTTTTTGGTGGAATGGTATGAAAAGAGAAATCGCTTAATTTGTGGAACAGTGCCTAACTTGCCAACAGGTGAAGGTGGAGCATCAGAGACCAGCAGGATTATTACAACCACTCCAGGTTCCAGAGTGGAAGTGGGAGCATATCTCCCTGGACTTTGTGACAGGCTTACCGAGGGCATTGAATGGACAAGATGCTATATGGGTGATCGTGGATTGCTTAACAAAAATTGCTCACTTTGTGCCCATTAAAGTTTCTTACAAACTGGACAAACTAGCTGAGTTGTATGTGCAGGAGATAGTGAGGTTGCATGGGGTACCAATATCCATTGTGTTGGATAGAGACCCTCGTTTCACCTCCAAGTTCTGGCGAAACTTACATGAGGCAATGGGTACTAAGTTAAATTTCAGTACTGCATTTCACCCTCAGACAGATGGACAGTCAGAAAGAACGATTCAAATCTTGGAAGACATGTTGAGGTCATGTGTGATGGATTTTAAAGGAGCTTGGATACAACATTTACCATTGGTCGAGTTTGCTTATAACAATAGTTTCTAGGCTAGCATTGGAATGGCACCTTACGAGGTTTTGTATGGCAGGAGGTGTAGATCTCCATTGTATTGGGGTGAAGTGGGTGAAAAGAAACTTTTGGGGCCAGAGATTATCCAGTAGACTATAGAGAAGATAGATATCATTCGGGTTAGAATGAAAGCAGCTCAAAGCCGACAAAAGAGTTGTGCAGATAAACGTCGCCGCCAACTAGAGTTTGAGGTTGGAGATAAAGTATTTTTGAGAATAACACCGATGAAAGGAGTTATGCGATTTGGAAAGAAGGACAAGTTGAGCCCTAGATATATTGGGCCATTTGAAAGTCTTGACCGGATTGGACCAGTGGCTTATAGAGTAGCACTTCCACCAATACTTGTGGGAGTGCATAATGTATTTCATATTTCCATGTTGAGGAAATATATTCCCGACCCGACGCACATTATTGATTATGAACCACTCCAGATTCGGGTGGATATGAATTATACGGAAGAACCAGTTCAAATTTTGGAAAAGAAAGAACAAGTATTATGGACTCGAACTATTCCTTTTGTTAAAGTGTTGTGGAAAAATCATGCTATTAGCGAAGCTTCTTGGGAATTGGAGGAAGAAATGCGAGTTAAGTACCCACGGCTTTTCGATGGGAATTTTGACAATTTATAATAAATTTCGAGGACGGAATTTCTATAAGGGGGGGAGGATGTAAAACCCAGCTCATTGCTTCACCCACGTATGTCAATAACGTCTCTCATTTCCGTCACACGAGATAACACCATCTTTCCTTTTTCTTCATGCACGTTTTCCTTCACTTGTTTTAAGTGTTCTGTTTTCCATTTATAGCCTATATATAGATTAAGTTTTTCTCAACCCTAATTGCTTTTCCTTTGTTCTCTTCATGCCGTAGCCACCCAAGCCGTTCGGTCATCACCTCCACAGTCACACGAAGTCCACCCCTCAAGCTGTGCACCACCACCCTCTCTGTGTAAACTCTACCTCGGTTGCACCACTGAAAAGCAGAGCACCAGCCCAGCCAACGAGTGGCCACTTTCCTCCGGACCTAGCTCACGCAGAACCTTAGCCTCGTAGCTGCCTCCCAACGCCTCCGTAGCCTCCATTACAAGCCTCGAAAATCCCCTATTTTAGTTGTCTAAAATAGAGCAACGTCCAAGCCGCTGCAGTCGCGCTCCATCGAGCGCTCCTCTGTGCCGTGCCCTAGAGAAACTGCCGGCGAGGACCTTCCATCACCTCTGTCCGCCGCACACTGCCTCAGTCCCACGGTAAGCTCACGCCACTTCCGGTTGATGGTCCATTCCTTTCGGCCTCTCTCTTGTTCTCTCACCGTCTCTCTCTCTCTCTCTCTCTCTCTCTCTCTCTCTCTCTCTCTCTCTCAGTTTCAGCTCTTCCTCCCTCTCTTCCCGTGCGACGCCGTCGAGGGCATCACCATCGTCCCAGCCCAGTTTCCGTCGCCCTCTCCCACGGTGCCACTGCCTCGGTTTTTCGTGAGTGAGCTTCTGTCGTACTCTCATTTGAGACTCTGCATGTTGATTTTCTTTTTTTTTTGTTGTTGTTGTTACTTACTTAAAATGGAAACATAGGGTATGTTATGCATGTATCAGTTAACTCAGCAGGAGACCCTTTCTAATTAAACGAATGCTCTATTTTTTTTTTAAAGGCTTTTCAATGGGCTACCAGACTTATATATATTGTTGGGCTTAGTTTGAATTGGTTGGTGTTTAAATCTAGTGAGTTTTTCTTTTCCTTCTTTCTTTTTTTTTTTGGTGGACTAGGCTTGAGATTAATCAGATTTACATCATTTTGATAAACTTGTTTAAATTTTATTTTAGACATGATTTCTTTATGTTTGATAAATTGTTTAGCAATTTTATTGGATTGAGATTTTTTTTTAGCAAGCTAAAGTTTCATCGTTATTGATATGAGTAGTTGGACTCAATTTGTTTTTTTTATAATTATATTATCTAGCAGGAGATTTTATAGTTACACTTCAATAGAAAGTAAGTTGGATTTTTTTTTTTTTTTTTATGTTTAGTAGAAGTATCAAAGGGACAGCGATGATTTTAGAAAGTAATTATTTTTCTTGAGGTTATGAGAATTTTGGATTTTGAGGAATTAAAAATAGATTATTTTAGGAGTTTAGGGTTGAATATCGAAATACAAGATTCATTGGAAACTTACGAAAATTACGTGATTATTTTATAGGTGACGATTAACTATTGTTCGGCACTTTCGAGAAAATTTTTCAAAAAGTTGAGAAGCCCAGGTAAGCGGGGTCTCTATGCTAGATTTGCATAAAAAGAAATGAACTGAGATTGGTTTGTAAAATGTGCATGTTGTTTTAAAAGAAAAAGTGAAAAACAACCTTAGTATATGTTTTGCATTCACTCATGAGATATGTATAAAAGAGAAAAGAAATGTTTTGACATGAATTGTGTAGACATGAGTAATATTTGACATGCTTCTAAAATGTGCAAAAGAGCGAATACGATATATGCGAATTTTTGTACACGTGATATAAAATATCTTGGAACTGTTTTTGATCAGGAAATGGTTGGTACTAGTTCTGAGATGAGGATACTGGTTCACGTGATATGGTTGGTACCAACATGATATGATATGATATGAGTGCACCCACTTTGGAAACAAAGTGGTCTTTTTACGTGTTCTTTCCTGTGTGCACACTCGGGGCTCTGAGATTGAAAAAGGAGAAGTTCACCATATGACACTGCCTGGTTTGGCCACTGGGGATAGCACAACCCTACCACAAGGGTTAAATATGGTATATGATGTGATATGATAAGATGAAGATGTTCAGTTATGTTGTGCCAAGGGAATTTTGAATAAGAATATTGTTAAACTTTCGCTCTGAAATTTTTGATAACATGTTCTGACTCTGCATTCACAAAATAAAAAGTGTTTTGTTTTGTATTTTGAAATTTTTAAATGCTCATGTTTGCATACTAGTATAAGTTTTCTGCTTATTGAGTTGTTGATAACTCACCCCTATCTCCATAATATGTTTCAGATAATTTTGATGCAACAACTGAGAATCAGGAATAGGGAGTACTTGCAAGTTTTGTAGATCATAGAAGACTAAGTGCCTTAGCAATGACTTTTGGAGAGTCTTTTGGTAGTGTTAATATTTTATGTGGCTTTGGTATGTTGAGTAATGAATATTTCTAGTCTTTGTGGAAAAGTTTATGTATATCAACGAGACACCACTGATGTGCCCTTATGTAGGAACATGGAATTTGTGTTGAACAAATAGGTTAATATGTTATGGAGACTCTGGTTTATTTTAAAAGTATTATTTGGAAATAATTTTTAGGTGATATGAGTTAACTCTCCGGACCCTCTGGGACGAGGCATTACAACTGAAATATCAAATCAGAACATAATTCCATGTTTAACCCCCATAGTAGGGTTGTGCAAATCCCGGCGGCCAACCAAGCAGAAATAGAATGTGAATCTTTCCCTTATTATTCGCGGAGTCCCGAGTGTGCACACAGGAAAAACCACATAGAAAACCATTTTGCTTCCAAAGTGGGTGTACCGAAAACAGAAAAGTTGGGACCAACCCAAACAGAGGCCATAGTTTTACACCCATGATAAGGTCAGAACAGAACAGAAACAAAATGTCATGTCAGAGGTTTTAGAAATTGCATCATATTATATCAGAGTACATAACATTTTCAGAACAAAACAGAATAGAATCATATCACAAAAATATGATTTATGCATAATTTTTCATATTCGCTCTCTTTTACATAGTTCAGAAATAGAATGCCAAAATTTTGCTCATGTCTACACCAGTCATGACAGAAAGTACTTTATTCTTTTACAGAATTTCATGAGTCATGCAGAACAAATAACTGAGGTTGTTTCAAATTTCTTTTCATAACAAAACATGCATATTTTTCCAAAAAATCAACTTCAGCCCATTTTATTTATTTTTATGCAAAGTCTAGCATAGGAAGTCTGCTTACCTGAACTCCTTAGTCTTTCAAAAAACATTTCTCAACAATGCCGAACAGATATTAATTGTTACCTGTAAAAGTCACGTAATTTCCGTAAATTTCCAATCAACCACGTATTTCGATATTTAAACTTAAAATACTAAAAGAACCTATATTTAAAACCTCAAAACCTAAAATCCTCATAATTCCTAAAATACCATCATTTTTTAAAACCATCAATATCCACTTAATCGAATTCGTACCGAAGAAGAAATTTATTGAATAAGTATTATGATAATTACGGAACTCAATAAATATTAATATTTAAAATATCTAAAATACCAACAAATTAATAGAATACTTTGGCTACTAAGAATTCCCATAAAATAAGTCATGAAAACCTCCTCTCTAAGAAACATGTTTACTTCCTTTAATTAACAATATTATCAAAATATTATTCTACACAAATATAATATTTTTGAGACTTAAAACAAAACCCATTTAAACTAAGCCCTAAACAATAAATCTGGAGGCATACACTAAGGGGTAAAAAGGTAATAGCACTTCCTTCTATTATGTTAACATAGTTACATATATATATATATATATATATATATATAACTTATAAGAACATGAAAACCAAACGAACAAAAACACGGATATAAAAACAAGAATGCGGTGGCAGGGGCTTACCCAAGGGAAACCGAGTGTAACGCCCGTCCTTGTGGTGGGACTTTTTACAAAATATTTTTATTAAAGAATGACGGGAATTACCGTCCTATTTAAAACTTTTCACTTGTATACCTAGGGTGCGAGACTCCATGTTTATAAATAAAAGAGGGTTACAGCAGAAAACATAAATCTTATAATAAAAAGGCATCTCGTATGTTTAAAACTCGTGTCTAGACATCCGTGCTCTTCCCCATGGGCCGTGTTCGTCCTGATCATGCAGTTCCTGTGAGGGGAGGGACATGCATAAAAACTAAAATGAGTCGAAGACTCGTAAGCATTACTTTATACAGTTAAAATATAGCAACATAAGTTTTCATTCATGCATTCATCACTCGTACATACTATTACGTGCATGCATACGTGCTTATGTGCGTTCGTTTGAAAACGTCACTGGACGGGGTTTTTCTCTTTTAAACATGGGCATTCTTTTCGTAAAACGTTTCTCCCACCAGTGCCTTAATTTCTTCAAGAGTGAGTGCATGTTTACGTGCATACGTGCGTTCTTTTGAAAACTTCACTGACAGGGCTTTTCTTTTTAAAAGGCTTTCCTTTCCTTAAAACGTGTCCCCCGTCAATGCCTTCATTTCTTAAAGGTTTCTGCGTTCGTACATGCATGCATACGTCCATTTGTTCTTATCGCTTTCATAGACCATACACACAATTACGCCGCGTGTGTTTGGGGTTAGCGGTCTTCCTTTGGACCCGGATTCCGCCTGTGGCCACGGGTTGGGAACCCCTTTTCATAGGGGGCAACACTGGGTGCACTTCTAGTACTACTTACTCGGCATTGCAATCTGCCCATTCGTCGGTACCCTTTCATTCATGTCATGTGGCCGTTACGTGTCTTCAAATATTCATGTTTTCATTTCTTTCTTTCTTGCTTTTCATTCATTCGTTCATGTCAGCTCGAAAGAGCTGGAGCTTTCATTCAGTTTGTTCTTTCATTAAACAGTCCTTTCTTTTCATGAGAAAACAATTCTTTTCTTGAGAAAATATCGTTTGGGGCGTAAGCCCAAAAATGGTCTTTTCGTCTTTCAGTTCATTTCAGTTCTGTCCTTTCTTTAACGGTTCGTTCGTGGAAAACTTCATTTAAGAACATACATGGGCTTAAGCGTCAGCTTTCGTGGCATCCATAAGCGTCACCTTGAACGTCGTCAATCATGGCATCCACGAGCGTTACCTAGTGGTGCACATGAGAGCATCGATTCGTAGGATTCACAAAAGCATCCGCTTTCATGCCTTTCATGCATCTTCATCAGTTTATGGATTTTTCTTAGAAAATACACACAATAGATACAGCGTATAGTCATCCATTCACATGCGTACAATTAATACTTTGGTTGCGTAAACAGGGCTGCCAAGAAGGGGCCGTACATACTTATACCTTTGAACACTTAGCATTTTCTTTCTTAAAACGTCTTTAGTCTTTTCTTAAAGCGTCAATAAGGAAAAACTTTCGTTTTCATTTTCTTTTATCTTATAAAGACTCTAGAAGAGTATGAACGTAACACTTACTTGGACTCCATGCTACTTACATGTCATTCAGTCCATTCATGTGCTTGTCAGATGGCAACCTACATGGATACACATAACCTTAGCATCATTCTTTATCTAATGCATAAGTAACTTAAACTATAAATAGAACTACTCTATACTTAGAACACTCTCCTTCTATCTCGTGCACTTACGTGCCATTCATTATGTTAAACCCTTTGGGGACCACTTACGGTCACCACAACTTCCAACTCAAAGTCTTGTCTCGAGTGCTCATCTACTAAAGTGAACCCATTATTCACTTTAGAATTAAGACACTAAGACATTCGTCTTACTCTTCTGACAACCACATTCGACGCATGATTCCGACCGATGGAATCACACATCTCAATCCTAACGATGCATCCGTCACTACCTTCAAGCATCTTAGCCCATACTAAATCTTCATTCTCATCCATACAAGCACACTACTCTAAGCCAACTCTGAGGCTCAAGCACCGTGTAACTATACTTAGGACAGATTACCCATTACATATGGTGAATTCGTCCGATACATGTGTCTAACCAGATTACACATGTACTGTACCCTTTCATCACCTAAGATTAACATATATAACACGTTGATCACCTGCTCGTAGGGACAAGGGCCATACTCCGATACCAATCTTCTCTTAACCTGGCTAGCATGACTCTTCATGCTATCTGTCCCTTTTGACAGTTCATCCCAACACTTAACACGACAAGACTCCATTCATAACTACGTTTCATGTCACGTTATATAGCTCGGAATTAACCCCAAGCTACACCGTGACTTTGTCGCGTTACCCAACACTGCTATGTCAACTCCTGACTCATCACGAGTACGGTTCCTCACGAACTCCCGTCACATCGTGACATCTCATCACGTTCCCGTTACGCCATTCCTACACTTTAACACTTCGCCCATCATAAGCATGACTTCCAATAACCACGTCACTTAGTGACGTTGCCTAGTCATGCTTCCGCTGCGTACTCTTACACTTGTTCCACTACTTCACCCATCACAAGCACGACTATCAGTAGTCATGTCACTTCGTGACATTTCTCAGTCATGCTTCCGCTGCGCACTCTTATACTTGTTCTGATACTTCACACATACTCCTAGCCATAAGTCCATCACAGTGACACTTGTCACCTTAGACTACAGGCTATGCCATAACTACTTCGGGACACTATTCCACAGTTCCTGACACTATCCATCATGTTCCACGCCCATCAAACACATAACCATCCTTATCTCTACGACACGCCATACTGAGTGTCGTTGCCACGTGGAGTACATTCCACGTATACTCCCCTCATACATACCACATCACCACTATGGCATACCTGCCATATGATACATCACTCCATCACATGGAGCACGTTCCACTCATACTCCCTTTACATATGCTCCATCACCACTATGGCATACCCGCCATATGGTGCATCACTATATCACATGGAGTACACTCCCCGTATACACCCTTCATACACACTACAACACATCACCATCATGGCATCCCTGCCATATGGTGCATCACTCCACCACATAGAGTACATTCCACATGTACTCCCCACATACATACCACATCACCAATATGGCATACCTGCCATATGGTACATCACTCCATCACATGGAGTACATTCCACTTGTACTCCCTTTACATACGCTCCATCACCACTATGGCATACCCGCCATATGGTGCATCACCATATCACATGGAGTACACTCCTCGTATACTCCCTTCATACACACTACGACACATCACCACTATGGCATACTCACCATATGGTACATCACTCCATCACATGGAGTACACTCCCTGTGTACTCCATCCACATGCATTACGCCACATCACCAATATGGCATATCCGCCACATGGTGCATCGCCCATCAAATGGAGTATATTCCACATGTACTCCATTCATACACATCCCACTACATCACCATTATGGCATATCCACCATATGATGTGTCACTTCACTACATGGGATACACTCTGCATATACTCCATGCATGTTATGCCATATCACCACTATGGCATGCACGCCATATGGTGCATCGTCGACCACATAGAGTACATTCCATATGTACACCCCACATACGCCATACCCCACACAGAGTACACTAATCGTGTACTCCCTTCATACGCACTATGGCACATCACCATTATGGCATATCCGCCATATGGTGCATCACTTCACCACATAGAGTACACTCCACGTGTACTCCTCACATATACCATACCCCACACAGAGTACACCCATCGTGTACTCCCTTCATACACACTACGGCACATCACCATTATGGCGTATCCGCCATATGGTGCATCTCACCTTCACATGGAGTACATCCCACTTGTACTCCCTACGTATACAACATGCCACATACACATAGAGTACACTCAGTGTGCACTGTATCCATTCCACATACACCACTCCACCATTACAGCACATATTCCCCAATCACACTACACAGCACACTTCCCAATTACGCCCAACACTTCATAGTACATTACACGGCACAATGCACCTCCATACAATACAGACAAGCCTAACACTTCACTACACAGAATGCCCAACACTTCATCACAATGCCACAACTCCACAAATACTAACAGCACAGTCCACAACTTAGTCAACTAATCAATATCTAACATAATTAACAAGAGATAGAGGGTTATACCATCGACGGGATAACCCGTGCGTTGCTCATTGACCGTCATAGCCGATGATGTCGGAAGAGTCGTACGTGGTTAGCTAGGTGTGGTCTTGGAAGGGCTCATGGTGGCCTTGTGATGATGGCAAAGAGCACAACACGGCGGATCTAGCCGTGTACAGTGGTGGTCAATCACACGTAGTGACTGTCCATCACGTGCAGTGGTTACCCACCACATAAAGTGATGGTTTGGACCTAGGGCTTGGCTAAGGGAGGTGCGGTGGATCTCGTGGTGGCGTCGAGGTGGCGCCACGGTGGTTCACGGTGGCGGATCTGGCCATATCGTGGAGGAGAAGCTGTGGGAGAGTGAGAGAGAGTGTGCTCTCGTGGGTGGCAGATCGGGGCCAAGGGAGGTCGGGTTGGCTTGGTGGCGGCCTGAGGAGGCTGGATGTGGCGGTCATCAGCCATGGGTGGCGGTGCATGGTGGTGCACGGCATGCAACCTGTGCGTGCATGAGGGGGAGACCGTGAGGAGGAGGAGGGGGTTTCTGGCCATGGGTCACGTGGAGGAGCTCGGGGAGGAGCCATGGTGTCGCTAGGTGGCCGTGGGTGCTGTGCACGGCGGCTCTAGGAGCCGCGCACGGTGAAGCCGTGCGTGGGTCTCCTTGTGCGTGCATGTGTGCAACGGAGGGGAGGTGGCTGCATGGGAGAGGCCAAGCTCGCTGGGGAGTGGTGGCCGGTGGTAGAGGAAGCTGCCGAGGGAGTGGTGGCGTTGGAGGGTGCCGCACGGCGGCGCTACGTGCACTAAGCCCATTAGGGCTGTGCAGTTCTGAAATGGAGAAAGGGAGAGTGTGAGAGGGAGAGGTTGGCATGGATGGACTCACCAGAGGGAGAGGGGGCCAATGGTGCCGGCGGTGAGAGCTGGTGGTGCACGGCGGCGCCAGGCGTGGAGGGAAGCTGCGTACGTTGTACGCTGGGGAGAGGGAGGAGAGAGAGGGTTATGGGGAAATGAGGCAGAAAGAGAGGGGGTCTAGGTATTTAACCCAGTCCCTTCGTCTGGGGACCTACACAACGATCTAACGACGATGAATTAAAACACTGATTTGAAGATGCGTAAAACATTAACTTAATTAAAAGCACTTAGAGGAATTAAGGTACATATTATTTCAAACTAACTTTAGTTTATAAAATAATATTCTTCATCATTAATAAAATGATGAAGTCTCACTTAACATATTTAAAAGGGTTAAACCATTTAATTAATAAGAGTTCTCAACATAATTTAAATCTCATAATATCTTAAATAATTGAAATCATTTTAATAATAATATTAAAATGATTTCCGGCAATTATAATATTTTTGGAGCTCTTCAATAATATTATGATTGTCGTATTTAAGATCAAGTCTTAATTCAATAATGACGGAAATACTCCTTATAAATATTTTCAGCATATTTAGAACACTGAACGTGCCCTAGAAGTCACAAGATATATTCGAGACACACCATCATGGTTCGACACGCATAACGTGGCTCGCAGTCACTAGTGAGAAAGGCAGATGATCACATAATCTCTGCCTTTGGGATTTGCTTACGTCATCATAACGAAACATACGTCAGAAAGGAGAAGCATACGTAAGAAGAAGGAGCTGGGTATTACACTGAGGCATGCGTGGAGGTGTAAGGCGCGACGGGGCTGGCTGGAGGGACTATGGTGGCGCGGCTGAAGAGCAGGAGTGCGGCGGAGATGTCATCGAGTTCGGCTGAGAACTAGAGAAAGAGAGGGAGAGGCGAGTGAGAGAGAGGGCCGAGAGAGAGGGTGAGTAAACCGAGAGAGATACTCATCGTGAGGGGTTGCTACGGGCTGAGGTGGCCTGTTGGTGTCCGACGTCCTTTTCTTCCGTGCGGGTGGTGATAACTTGGAGCGGTTGGCGAGGTACGGTTGTCCGGTGGTAAGAACTCTCTGTTTTGAGTGAGAAAAACAAAGGTATGGTGCTTGGCTGTAAAAGGATGGGAAGTTTCGGTCGTTGGCTGAGGAGGTGCGATGCTTGGCTCTGTTTTGGGTGCAGGAAAATAGGGGCTTTCCGTGAGGTGGGGAGTGGCTCTTGGTTTCGTGTGGCTGAGCAGCGGCTAAGCAAAGGTGTTACGGCGCAAACGTTGGACGTAGGTAAGCGGTGGTAGGTGGCACCGAGGAGTTGGGGTGGCTGCAAGTGTGGCTTTGTTTCGAGTGCTAAAATAGAGGAGTTTTGTGGCTTGCAATGGAGGCTGGGCAGGGTGGTGAGGTCTGGACTGAGGTTCACAATGGAGGGTGGATGCTCAAAAGAGTTTGGATGGCTGAGGGTGTGAACAGAGGGCAGTGACACTGAATCTAGGGTTGAGAATGCTTAACATAAATATAAGCTATAAGTAGAAAACAAATAAAACCTAAAGATGAAGGAAGGAGGGACGTGCATGAAAATGGAAACGGCTTGAAACCGTGTAACATGAAGTCTGGACTCGCTTCCACGGGCCTGGGGTCTTAAGCCTAAATGAAAAATATACTTAGCCCACGTCTTGGATCATGTATGAGATTATTGCATGGGCTTTTACCTTAAGCTTTGGGCCTTGACTCAACTAAAAAAAAAATACACTTGTCCTATAAATTTTTCGGGTGAACGTCCACTTACTTCGCCATTAAAAGATTTTAAACCTAATTATCAGACCTATTGAAAAATTATATTTCGCCAAAAAATAGCTTAGGCCCAAACTCTCTTCCAAAAATTTTACTCGTAATCCCCAACGATTTTTCATAACTATAAACCCAAAAATTTTGTAAAGTGGCTTGGTTGGGCCCGGGTGTTACACCACCTGAGTGAGCTTTCCCATCATTTCCTATCGGGTACTTGATAGAGGCACGCAAGCAAGTTACAACTCGCCCGAGGCAAGGAAGAGATAAAGCCTACTGAGCAATATATTCTGTGGCGGGCAACATGCATAACATAGGTTATCTCATCGCCCACTTGTGGGCAACCATCCCTCCATGAGTGGCCAAGCAACGACCCGCCACTAGTACCTATGGCAGACGACGAACATGCAACAACAAGCCTTACCCAGTACAACATCTAGCCGTCCCATGGAGACCAAAGTTTCGCGCATCAAATGCTCCTCGCCACAACAATGTGGAAGTTTTTGTTGCCAGCAAGAGAGCTCCTCGCCGGTTGAAAGACTGATTACTCGTCACTATGAAGATGCCGCTGGGAAGCCAATGCTCACCACCCCTAAGTGCTCACCCAGAACTCAAGTCATCTCATTGCCCTAATGGCGAGCAACCATTCCGCCATGGTCGGGCAAGCAATGACCCAGTTGGGAAAAATAGAAAGCTGGGATTAAATTGCTCAATGGCAACACGACCCAATAAGCCCCTTTCGGGCATTATTTTATCTTCAACAGAATAGACCGTTTGGTATCGTGGGCATCCTGGACCTTCATCAATGCTAAAATCGCCTACGTGTCACTAACCTTCACCGCGCTCTAGGAAAATGACTCAGGTTTACAAATCTCAAACTTGTAATTTATATTACACTAACCTATTTGGTTTTTTATGAAAACCTCTCAGGGCGATTGAACTCAGCCTCCCACCACAATAAATAGTTAGCCACCAGTGTTGAGTCTCAAACTCGCGGTGCAAGCAAATGGGCGTAGAGGTAAAAAAACTCACGGTGAAAATCAACGGGCCTGGAGGTCAAAACACCCCACGACCAACCCACATTTAGCCACCAATGTCGAGTCTAATGCACACTGCAAGCAAATTGGGCTGGAGTTTCAAAGAACCCACGACCCACCAATAGTTAGCCACCAAAGTCGAGTCTAACTCACATTGCAAATCAACGGGTGTGGAAGTCACAAGACCCCACGATCCCAACAGTTAGCCACTAGTGTCGAGTCTAACTCATGGTGCGAACCAATGGGTGTGGAGGTCAAAAGACCCCACGACCCACCAGTGTCGAGTCTAACTCGCGGTGCAAATCAATGAGCGTGGAGGTCACAAGACCCCACGACCCCAACAGTTAGCCACTGGTGTCGAGTCAATACTCATGGTGTAGCCAATAGGAAGGAAGGGTCAGGGATCGCTCGACCCTCCCAAGTGCCTAATAGGCGGGCAACTTTTGAGACTGCCCGACCTCTCTCACATGGACAACAGAACAAGCACAACATCTTCTCTAGAAAATGACGACTGTTTATGCTTGTGCACAACTGACGCCAACGGGTTACCTTTGGGAATGAGCCACTAAGTTCTACTACTGCCGCCAGCGGGTTACCTTCAGAAATGAACCACCAAGGTCTACAACCACTGCCAATGCGTTACCTTCGAGAACGAGTCACAAAGCTCTACAATCGCCTTGAGTGGGTTACCTTCGAGAACAACCCACGAAGCTCTACAATTGCCTCGTGCAAGTGTCCTTAGGAACGAGTTGACAGGCTCAACAATTGCCTAAGATGGATCCAAGGGGTTTATGGGTACCCTGACCACTTAAGTGCAGGTTACTACAAACAAACAACAAAAAGAGAACACCAACAACAATTTACACCAACGGGGTAGAAAATCAACTACTACCAACAAAAGCAAAGACAACACAAAAATAAAAGCAAAAAAGATTACAAAAAGATAAGTAAAAATGATCACAGAAATAACACAAAAACCAATCATGGAAATATACACACTTCGCCGACAATAAACAATCTCTCAGGCAAACATCTACACAAATAAACAAAGTCAAAGTCGAGCCCCGTGCTCGCCAGTACTGCGGTTGAGTACACCTCCCACCAAAGCAGAGCTCCATGCTCACACCTAATGCGGTCGAGTACATCTCACACCTATCTCTCCAAGCTGAGGTCCTCACCACCTAGGACAAAACAAACAGAAAATAGGGACCGAACGGGAGATCAGAGACCAATTTTCAAAATTTATTCTATAGATTATTGACTTGAAGATTTTCAAGGCCTTCTTGTCGAGCAAATTGCCCTAAAGAATCACGGGCATCTGTAGGAGTCAAATTAGCAACCTATAATTTAGCCTCTAGATAAGGCCAAAAATCAAGTTAAGAGATAAAACCATAAAGGGATAGGATAAGCTGACCCAAACTCGTAAGAGGAAAGACACATAGTCTCCTAAGAGGAAATGAATGCAGACACCTAAAAGGAAACAGACTCAGATTTCTAACAGGAAAAGGCTTCACAAGGCAAGTTGGACCTCTATATATATGAGGGGATACCCCAAAAAATGGACGGAATCTCGACAAGCTCTTTACACACAAGATCTCTCTACAGAGGCTCCCTACGTCAAACTCCTCTACAACTCCAAAGGATTTTCCCTTAATTTTCCTATTGTATTGTGAGATATGTGAGACTATGAGAGGTTGTAAAAGCACGCATTATAGTGGATTTCACCCTCAAACAACCTGTGGAAGTAGGCATTATGCCGAAACACTTAATGACTCTTTCCTCCCTTTGTTGTCTATTGTGCAAAATTATGCAATAATAATAAGGGACTTTCCTCATTAGAAATAGTTGACACACACTTCATAGTCAATTCTATCCACTCATTACAGAAGCCCATCTTTCTCATAACAACTTGCAAGTATGGCCATTCAATCCAATCATAAGCTCTGGACATGTCAAGCTTGACAGTCATGTTCCCCACTTTTCCTTTTTTCCTCACTTTCATTGTATGCAAAACCTCAAATGCCACCATAATATTATCAATAATTAACCTCTCAGGTATGAAAGCACTTTGGTTAGGGGAAATAATTTCATTTAACACACTTTTCAGCCTATTAGCCAACACTTTTGCCATTATCTTGTAAGCTACATTACACAAACTGATGGGTCCGAAATCACTACGCATCTTTGGTTCTTTAATATTAGGGATAAGTGCTATATAAGTGAAGTTTGCATGAGAAGTTATAGAATTACCATTCATCCAAGCTAACACTGAGTTACTGACTTCCTCACTATTAGATGCCAATGCTTTTGGTAGAAACAAGCTTCAAAACCATTAGGTCCAAGGGATTTTAGAGGAGCCATTTGTCTTAAAGCTTCTTCTACTTCCTCACTAATAAAAGTTTTTAAAAGGTGGTCACTCATCCCTCTTGTAACACATGGTGTCAATCCCTTCAGAGAGTCTTCAATATCTATACAATCAGGATCAGAGGAATTGAACAAGTTCTCAAAAGACATTTGAATGCCCCTGTCAAATCTTCTAGATTCATGTACCTCTTGTTCTACTCATCAACTATCAACTGAATTTTGTTATGCCTTCTCCTCTGATTAGCACAACTGTGAAAGAACTTAGTATTTTTATCCCCCATTTGATACCAACTCACCTTGGCTCTTTGCTTCCATCTTAAGTCCTCATTCTCCAATATGACCCCAATCTCTCTTTGCAAAGCTTTAATAGCTGCAGTGTTGTGGCATCCTTCATTTTCTTGTAGTTCTCTTAGCAGTTATGTCTTGTATTTTAAGGCTGTCTTATGATCATAGGCCATTTATTTGCTCCATCTAAGTAGAGCTCCTTTAGTGTCATCAAACTTATTCAATAGCCCTTCTGATGGTTCCCCACACATTGACCCCTTTTGCCATACTTCTTTTAAGACTTGTTCACATTTCTCTTATGGAGACCAACAAGCTTCAAACCTAAATAACCTCTTTTGTCTCCAAACTCTCTATATTTTATGGTTCATGCATAGTAAGATAGGCCTATGGTCTAAGCTCCTTGCGACCAAAACTTCCACCCACCCTTATGCATATAAGTCCTTCCATTTTAGATTGGCTACAACCCTGTCAGGTCTTTCTTTTGTAAAAGACTCATCCTCATGCTTGTTACACCATGTATATTTATCCCTCCCCACCCAAATCAAATAGACTCCTCATCTCCAACACCTCTCTAAAACGAGCCATCTTTTTTTCTGATTTCTGCCTCCCCCTCTCTTCTCATCATGTACAAATATCCCATTGAAATCACCTACCACATACCACCCATGATCATCATGTGGTTTTAAAGAGCTTAATAAACTCCTTGTCTCTTCCCTCAGATTGGTTTCAAGCTGTCCATAGAAGCCTGTTAACAGCCATTTAGCATTGCCTTCCACATCTTTAATCCAAGCACTAACATGCCACTGAGAATAGTTCACCACCACAACTTCCATAGATTGGTTCCATAATAGCCTTAACCCACCCTTCAATCCAATTGGTTCAATCACCAACAACCTTCATACCTCAGCCCTCTTATAATCTTTTCACCTTTGGCTTTCCTCATCTTAGTCTCCCTCAAGAACACTACATTGGGCATCTTCTCCTTTACCAATTGGAAAATATATTGAATTGTCTGAGGGTTCCCAATCTCTCGGTAATTCCAACTTAATATGTAAGACCCAGCCCATTGCCAGGTCCTGGCCCATGTAAAACGTTTCTAGAATCCACGTCACGCTGGTTCACGCCATCTTTCCAACTTCATGCACATCCCCCCTTCCCTTTTATTTAGGTTTGTTCTGTTTTCTACTTATAGCTTATATATATGTTAAGCTTTTCTCAACCCTAGACTCTTTGCCACTGCCCTCTCTTCACACCCTCGGTCATCCAAAATTTTATGAGCATCCACTCTCCTCTGTGAACCCTAGTCCAGACCGCACCACCATGCAACCAGCTGTCGTTTCTCCGTAAACCACCAAACCGAAGGCCTCAGTTTGCATCCAGCAAACCTCCACCCCCAAACCCAATCCACGTGCCACAACTCCAACAAACATAGTCCGTGCCAGTACCTCAACCACTCTGAGTTCTCCACCCTAGCCATGTGCCACCGCCTCTCCGAGTATCCCATCTGGTTCTCAGCTATCCATAAAAACCACCACCCCTGTTTTTACACCAAGAAACAGAGGAGTGTTTCCTCCACCGTGTGCCATCAACCCGCGAACCCACGCCACTAGCCATCATCCCATCAGCCCCAGTCCACCGCACGCCACCTCAGTCTCTCGGTAAGCCACCAACACCCCCTCGCCGTATCTCCCACCTTCGGTTTGCTCTCCCTCCGTCTCTTCTCTCACATCCCTCTCCCTCATTTACAGCACTCTCTTTTTCTCTCTCCCTGTGCGATGCCGCCGAGGAAGGCACTACCACCTCAGCCCAGCATCCATCGCGCTCCCACAGTGCCACTGCCTCGGTTTTCCGTGGGTTAGTCCCTTCTGTTGCTCATGTTTTTGCCTCTGTTGGTTTTTATTTTTGTTGTTGCTGGTAGTTGCTTAAAAAGGAAACTGTTGTGTCACGGGTAACCTGGTGGATGAAGGGTGTTATTACCCTTTTGCCCTCTTTTTGTTTGAATACATCAACTAATGGTGTATTTTGTGTTTGAAATGTGGGCCACATGTGATTTTTATTTATTTAGACTTAGGCGCATGTGGGTTTATTTTGTTAAGTTGGTATTTTTAAGAGACTGATATTTTGTCGGAATATTTATTAAGTAAATACTGATAAATTTTTGGAATGATTAGTAAGTACAAAATCTTATTTTGAATCCTTTTAAAAGAATATTTTTTTTTATTTATTTAAACAAAAGTTTCATTTTCTACTTATAATGATTTCGATATAGTTATGTTATTTTAGTTTTTATAAATTATAGTAAGATCTCAATCGTAAATAAGTTAGAATTTATTGTTTTAGTCGGAGTTAGTAAGTTGGATATTGATGAGTTTAGAAAGTGACGTTGGTATTTTAGGAATAATGAGAATTTCATATTTTGAGGAATTAAAAATATATTATTTTAGAAGTTTAGGCTTGAATATCAAAATACGAGATTGATTGGAAATTTATGAAAATTTACATGATTATCTTATAGGTGACGATTAATTTTGTTCGACATTGTTGAGGAAATTTTCAAAAAGCTAAGAAGTCTAGGTAAGCGGGGTTCCTATGCTAGATTTGCATAAAAAAATGAACTGAGGTTGGTTTATAAAAATGTGCATGTTGTTTTAAAAAGAGAAGGTGAAAAACAACCTCAGTACATGTTTTGCATTCACTCATGAGATATATATGAAAGAGAAAAGAAATACTTTTGACATGAATAGTGTAGACATGAAAAATATTTGACATGTTTCTAATGTGCAAAAGAGTGAATATGAAAAATTGAGATTTTTTGTACATATGATACGAAAATGATTTGGATTTGTTTTTGATCAAATGAAAATGATATGAATATGTTCAGCACGTGGTTTGATATGATATAGACATGAAAACCTTTGGCATACTTATCTGTTTTGATTTTGATTTTGAATATGGTTTTGATATGATGATTTTGAATATGATAAGTGCTTGTGGGTTTATTATGAATTTGAAAATGGTTTTTGAATATGAAAATGGTTTTTGAATATGAAAATGGTTTTTGAATATAAAAAAGGTCTTTGATTATGAAACGGATCTATGAATATAAACAGTTGGTTTTTAAATATGAAAATGGTCTTTGAATATGAAATATGTCTTTAAATATGAACAATTAATTTTTGAGTATGAAAAGTTTGAAAAGTCGCTCTGATTTTTTGATAACACGTTTATGAGATATGCATATAAAAATGAAATATTTTATTTCTGCATACTGAACTTTCTGAAAAGGCTCATGTTTACATACTAGTATATGTTTTCTACTTACTGAGTTGTCAATAACTCACCCTTACCTCCACAATATTTTTCAGATGATTTGAATGTTTCAGTTGAGGATCAAGAATATGGAACATGGGTGAGAGGAGTTAAGAATGATGGTTTAAGCAAAGAAGGTTTATATGAGTATTGAGGATTTTTATGCAGTAAGCTTGTTGTGCTCTGATAATGTGATTTGTTGGGAGGTTGATATTTATATTAAGACTTTGTACTATCTTAGAATAATTATACTTGAGTATTTGTTGTGAATTAATGAGTATTATTTTGTACAATAGAGAAAAAATAGAGTATGTACTATGTGGATAGAAATTGATTTTTAGGTGGCATGAGTTAACTCTCCAGACCCTTGGGGACGGGGCGTTACAGTTGGTATCTGAGCCAAGTTTGCGATTCTGCAGACTTTATGGATTGAGGTTTTGGGAATTTAAGGTTTCAGATTTGATTGGCTTATTTTGAAGGTTGTAGGACACGACTTGGAGGCCAAGATTTTGATGTTTGCATAAGTTTGACCGAAAGCTAGGTTTGAGATTTTGCAGACTTTATGGATTGAGCTTTTGGGAATTTAAGGTTTCAGATTTGATTGGCTTGTTTTGAAGGTTGTAGGACATGACTTGGAGGTCTAGATTTTGATGTTTATATAAGTTTGACTGAAAGGCAGGTTTGAGGTTCTACAGACTATAGTGTGTGAAATTTTGGAGTATAGATAGACTTTAAGAAATGATTTTTCAGATTTGAGGTGATAGTGAAGCGGACTATAAGGTAGAATATTATAGGTATTCGAGGTCTTAAAATTTACAGACTTTAGGAATGATTTTTGATGTGCAGAATTTTACACGGTCTATGAGTGGAATTCTTGTTGATTGTGACCACAAGTACTCTTTCTTTGTTTTCTAATAATGACACAATGTTATTTGATTCGAGAGCGACTCATTCTTTTGTTTCTATGACTTATTCTCGATTTTGCACATTTGAAACCGAAAAGTTGAAGTACATGTTAGTAGTCGCGACCCCAACAGGAAATTCAGTAATCTGTGATGAGATTCTACCCGGGTGTCCTTTATCTGTGGAGGGAAGATTAATGCCAGCAGATATAATAGTGTTTAACATGGTCAGGTTTGATGTGATTTTGGGTATGGATTGGCTGGCTTGCTACCACGCCAGTATAGATTGTTTTAAAAAAGTAGTTTTCAGTCCCCCAAAAGAAAGTGAATTTTGGTTCACAGGTTCGAAAGTGAGGTTGTATCCACCCATCATATTTGCCATTCAAGTTGGAAAATTATTACGTGATGGTGGTCAGGGATTCTTAGCCTACATGGTAGAAGCACCAAAAGAGGAGTTGAAGTTAGAACAGATACCTGTGAGGGAATATCCAAAGGTTTTCCCAAAAGATTTATCTGGACTCCCGCCCGAGCGGGAAGTAGAGTTTGCTATTGAACTAGTTCCAGGCACGACACCCCTTTCGAAAGCACCTTACCGGATGGCACCTTCTGAATTAGTGGAACTTAAGGAGCAGTTGCAAGATTTGTTGGACAAGGGTTTCATTAGGCCCAGTGTATCACCTTGGGGAGCTCCAATTCTCTTTGTGAAGAAGAAGGATGGATTGATGAGAATGTGTATTGATTATAGTGAACTTAATCAGGTGACTATAGAGAATAAGTACACACTACCTCGTATAGAAGACTTGTTTGATCAGCTGCAGGGTGCTCATGTATTTTCAAAGATCGATCTTCGATCAAGTTACCATCAATTCAAGATCAGGGCAAAAATTGTGGCTAAGACGGCTTTTAGGACCAGATATGGCCATTATGAGTTTTTGGTCATGCCTTTTAGTCTGACTAACACCCCAACAATATTCATGGATTTGATGAACAGGGTGTTCCATGAATTTTTGGATAAGTTTGTGGATGTTTTTATTGATAATATACTGGTATACTCCAAAAGCAAGTCTGAGCATGAAGAACATTTGAAGCTGGTACTTGGGACACTAAAAAGATAAGTTGTTTGCTAAATTGAAGAAGTGTGAATTTTGGCTTGATTCGATCACATTTGTGGGGCATGTAGGGTCGAAAGATGGCATTTCAGTGGACCCAGGAAAAGTGGAAGCATTGGTTAATTGGTCGGCACCAAAGAATATTCATGAGGTTAGAAGTTTCTTGAGATTGACAGGTTATTACCGTCGATTCATTGATGGTTTCTCCAGGATAGTTGTTCTTCTCATAGCACTTACCAGAATAAATAATAAGTTTGTATGGACAACAAAGTGTGAAGAAAGTTTCTACGAGCTGAAATGGAGATTAGTGACAGCTTTGGTGTTAAGAGTCCCCATAGCTAGAGGTGGATTTGTAGTTTATAACGATGCATCAAGGCTTGGATTGGGGTGCGTACAGATGCAACATGGGAAGGTTATAGCATATGCCTCACGCCAACTGAAAGCGTGTGAGCAGAATTATCCCACTCATGATCTGGAACTTGCGGCAATCAATTTTGCACTTAAGATTTCGAGACACTATCTGTATGGGGAAAAGTGCAAAATTTATAAGGATCACAAAAGCTTGAAATATTTCTTCACCCAAAAGGAATTAAATATGAGGCAGAGGAGATGGCTTGAGTTGCACCATCAATTATCACCTGGGCAAAGCTAATGTTGTAGCCAACACCTTAAGTAGGAAGTCAATGGAACTGGCAGTTGTAGCCCTTACCACTCAACATAAGTTGTTAATGGACCTCGAAAGAGCCGATATTGGAGACATCACTTGTGATACAAGTATTTTCATGGCCAGTTTGATAGTTCAACCAGCCTTGATAGATTGAATCAAAGCTGCTCAGAAAGTGGATTCAGGGTTGGTGAAGCTGGTGGAAAAAGTCGAGAATGAGGACAAATCTGACTTTAGCGTTTCTGAGGATGGAGTTTTAAGGTTTAGAGGTAGATTGTGCGTGCCAGCTAATGAAGAGCTGAAAAGGGTAATTCTTGAAGAAGCACATCGTTCTTTATACACAGTTCACCCAGGGAGTACCAAAATGTATGGGGACTTGAGAGAGTCTTTGTGGTGGAATGGTATGAAAAGAGAAATTGCTAAATTTGTGGAACGATGCCTAACTTGCCAACGGGTGAAGGTAGAGCATCAGAGACCAATGAGATTATTACAACCACTCCAGATTCCAGAGTGGAAGTGGGAGCTTATCTCCATGAACTTTGTGACAGGCCTACCAAGGACATTGAGCGGACAAGATGCTATATGGGTGATCGTGGATCGCTTAACGAAAATTGCTCGTTTTGTGTCCATTAAAGTTTCTTATAAACTGGAGAAACTAGCTGAGCTGTATGTGCGGGAGATAGTGAGATTGCATGGGGTGCTGGTATCCATTGTGCTGGATAGAGACCCTCGTCTCACTTCCAAGTTCGGGAGAAGCTTATAGGAGGCAATGGGTACTAAGTTAAGTTTCAGTACTGCATTTCACCCTCAGACAGATGGACAGTCGGAAAGAACAATTCAGATCTTGGAAGACATGTTGAGGGCATGTGTGATAGATTTTAAGAAAACTTGGATGCGACATTTACCATTGGTCGAGTTTGCTTATAATAATAGTTTCCAGGCTAGCATTGGAATGGCACCCTACGAGGTTTTGTATGGCAGAAGGTGTAGATCTCCATTGTATTGGGATTAAGTAGGTGAAAGTAAACTTTTGGGGCCAGAGATTATTCAGCAGACCACCGAAAAGATAGATATCATTCGGGCTAGAATGAAAGCTGCTCAGAGCCGACAAAAGAGTTATGTAGATAATCGTTGCCACCAGTTAGAGTTTGAGGTTGGAGATAAAATATTTTTGAGAATAGCATCGATGAAAGGAGTTATGAGATTTAGAAAGAAGGGCAAATTGAGCCCACGATATATTAGGCCATTTGAGATTCTTGACCGGGTTGGACTGGTGGCATATAGAGTAGCACTTCCACCGGCACTTGCAGGAGTGCATAATGTATTCCATATTTCCATGTTGAGGAAGTATATACCCGACCCGACACACATTATTGACTATGAACCACTTCAGATTCAGGAGGATAAAACTTATGCCGAAGAACCAGTTTGGATCTTAGAAAAGAAAGAACAAGTGTTATGGACTCGAACTACTCCTTTGGTTAAAACATTGTGGAAAAATCACGCTACTAAAGAAGCTTCTTGGGAATTGGAGGAAGAAATGCGAGATAAGTACCCACGACTTTTTGCTGGGAGTTTTGACAATTTATAACGAATTCCTAGGATGGGATTTTTATAAGGGAGGAGGATGTAAGACCCAGCCCACTGCCAAGCCCAGGCCTGTGGAAAACGTTTCCAGAATCCACATCAAACGGGTTCACGCTTATATATATGTTAAGCTTTTCTCAACCCTAAACTCTTTGTTGTTGCCCTCTCTTCATGCCCTCAACCATCCAAACGTTTCTAAGCATCCACTCTCCTCTATGAACCTAAGTCCAGACTGCACCACCATGTAGGAAGGGCTATAGCTCTTGAATGTGGGATTCTTAATCCTGACGAGAATCTAGACAATGAAGCTGTAATTGAAGGAGTACGATTTAGAAATTACTGACTCTAGGAGAGAATGGAAAAGATTAATAGAATCCATGTAATGGCCAAGTCATCCCCTTTTACCAAGCTTTTGATGGTACAATGCTTAAAGTGAAAAGGCCATGTGGTTATAGTTACAGGTGATGGAACAAATGATGTGCCAGCTTTAAAGGAAGTAGACATTGGACTTTCCATGGGAATCCAAGGAACAGAGGTTGCAAAAGAAAGCTCAGGTATAGTAATCCTGGACGATAACTTCACTTCTGTGGTGACAATGTTGAGGTGGGGAAGGTGTGTGTGGTGTGGGAAAAATCATTACCTTGGGCCCAGAATAGCGAAAAGGAAAGGGACGGGGGTTCGTAGTGGGGAATTGGGCCAACAATGAGGCCCAGCCAGGTCACCCGAACCCAGGCCAGGAAAGTAAAAAGACTAAACCAAAAATGGATAGGAAATTCGGGTCTGGGCAGGGAATCTGTAGGAGGATTAGGAGAAGAGGGGAGAAGACTGTGACGTGTGTCACCAGGCAAAAGGGATGCAAATAAGAGGCCACATCGCATTTAATGCGGCCTAGAACAGAGGCCGTGTTGCATTTAATGCGGCCCAGAACAGAGGCCACGTCGCATTAAATGCTTTCCAGGGTGCAGAGTGTGCGGCATTGAATGCGGCCTAAAACCAGAGTGGAGCACAGAGAAGGCCTGGGGCTAGCGCTGCTCGGTGAGGTAACAACGTGAAAGCTGCTCGGTAATGAATTACACAGGGCAAATCTCTTTGCGCTACGCAACACCCCGCCATGGGGAACCCTAAACGGTAATTATAAATAAGTGTCAACCCAGCTACAAATAAGGTGATAGAAAAATATACTGTCATCTCTGTTTGTGTTGCTTGCTCCATTCTTAATCTTTCCCCTCAAGATACTGACTTAAGCTTCAGAGGATTAACGGACCTCGGGGTCCCCTCTCCGTTTTGACTGTGCAAGATCGTGCTTGGATACCGGGGGTGAGAAGTTGCCCAAGCTCACGAAACACGCCGTCAACAATGTGTATACAACAACATTCAAAAGTTCCTTCAGTTTCAACTCACGATGAATGCTGCCGCCCTTGTCATCAACTTTGTTGCAGCTGTTTCATCTGGGAAGATTCCATTGACTGCTGTGTAGCTACTATGGGTGAACCTGATAATGGATACCTTGGGAGCTTTAGCCTTGACTACTGATAAACCCACCAACGATCTCATGGCAAAGCCACCTGTTGGCCGATCATAATCAATTATAACCCTAATCTTGTGGAGGAATCTCATTGCTCAAGCTTTGTATCAGGTAATTATCTTACTGGTTTTACAATTCAAAGGAAGATCCATCTTTGGTGTAGATGAAAAGGTTAAGAGCACAATCATTTTCAATACTTTTGTCTTCTCCCAAGTCTTCAAAGAATTCAATGCAAGGAAACTAGAGAAGAAGAATATATTCCTGGGTCTATTTAATAACAAATTGTTCTTGGCAATCATTGGAATCACAATAGTTCTTCAACTTGTGATGGTGGAGTTTTTGAGGAGGTTTGCCAGTATTGAGAGATTGGATTGGGGGCAGTGGGGTGCTTGCATTGGACTCGCAGCTTTGTCATGGCCGATTGGTTGGCTAATCAAGTGCATTCCAGTTTCAGGCAAGCAGTTGGCATACCACAGAGCTTCTAGTACGTCCTGAAAGACTATCTAGCTCGGATTGACCGGCTTTCACAAGAAAAAGTTGAAAAAAGTGATGTAAAAGTCATTATCTAGTCAGCTTTAAAGGATTTTCATTTTCTATTACTTATGTTTCACAATCATTTTCCTTTTCCTATTCTCAATTCATGAAGAGGAACTCGAGATAAAGTAATTGCTTGAGCTGCATCCAACCAGTTTATACCTTACGGAAGAAGATTGCAAGAAAAGTTTTCAATTACCTAGCTAATTATTTTCATGTACTCAATTCCAGAATTATAATATGAAAAATTTATTAAGCAACCCTATATCATACATCTACTTTTATTTTTTTATCTCTCAATAAGTATTTGGTGTGAAGCTTAGAAGTTAGAACTCTTATAATATTTATCAATCGAAATCGAAGAAACCACAAGATTCGCTACTATCTTTTTTTCTTTTCTACAAAAACAGCATAAATCCTCTCTCCATCAATCACTTCCTTTATTCCATAAACACATGCAACTTGCACTCATTTTTACCGCCATTAATGCTTTTGCTACAGTGGTTTTTAATGCCTTTCGATATCCCCTAAAGCATTTGGTGGAAGAAGCCACGTGTCTTTGAAGCTTTACTCTCTCCCTCACTCTCTCTCTCTCCTCCACACATTGTAGACAGAGAACATACTAAACATTACATAAGTAGCTATTAATGCCCTTACAGCTCTTGTCCATTCACTTCCTCCATTCATGTTTGTGGAGCGGGCTTTAGGATTTTTATAGTGAAGCAAAGAAAATTCAGTTTCTGATCTGATCTTAGAAACCAATTGGGGATGGTGAGGCTTCAGTACCGGCCACATAGAGGAGGAGGAGGAGGAGGAGGAGGAGCACTGGTTGGGCTTTTGGTGCTTTGCTTTTTTCTGGTGTTCTTGCCCAGTTTGTTCAACCATTTAGGCCATGCTTCGCCTTCCATGTTCTGTATTCGCATTATTTAATTGGAATCATCTTCCTTCCTACTTCACTAAAAGGGGATGTTTCCCAGCAAAAAGGTGCTTTTTATTTATTTATTTTTCTTTTAAGATCAGTCAGGTCATACGGGTTCGACCCGATCTTATTTTGAAGGACCGGTTCAGATCGAGTTGGCGCGTTAAATAGTGATATTCGGGTTGGATCGGGCACAAATCTGATAGTTTGAGCTCAGGTTGCAGGCCTAATTTTTATGCAATATTGTATCATATATACATATATATTATGATAAATTCTATTCATCATTCTCACACTACACATCATACATTATTTTTATTTTTTACACTTATCAAATGTGTGGTGCATGGGTGATGAATAGAAAAATTTAATTAGTTTAAGAAAATAAATAAAAGAGTTAAAAAAATAAGTGCGGTGTGTGGTGTGTAAGGATGATGAATATAATTTTTCTATAGTGTATGCCTCAATCCCTGGGGTGAACCCTTTAATCTGAAATCCATAATAATGAGAATTTAAATACAAAAAGTCCTTGAAAATCAAATGTCTAAAAATTTCTTTCAAATAAACTAAACTAAACATTGACAAAAGTTTTCAACTCAGCCAAATCCACCAATGACACCTGAGACTTATCTCACATTTTGTTTATAATTCTATCACATGCCATCTATTCCAATTGTCACTGCTATCAAAGCCACTTGGGAAAAAAAAAAGTAGTGGAGATGAAAGGGGGAGTCCAATGACTTAGCAAGCAATAAACCAATACTAGTGTATAAACATGAGCTAGTTACAAAATGCAGAACAAAATAGAATCTAAAAAGTAACATAGTGTTATTTCATAAACACTTATTTACAATAATAATATAGGCAAAAGACTTTGGGAATAAGCATAACTAAAACAACATCATAACATAACAGAAACTATGTTTAACCCTCATGGAAGGGTTGTGCTATCTCTGACGGCCAATTCGGGCATAAACAGAAGTGAAATTCTCCCCTTTTAAATTCGGCACGTTGATAGCACTGTTTATTCAGGCTGGATTTTTTCCCGGCCCGATCTAGAACTTGGAAAACCGGATTCCGGTTCTGGGTTCCAAACCGGACCAAACCCGGGCTGAAACCTAGATTTTAAACCTGGTACCCGGGTTTTTTTTTTTAAACCAAACCTAGGAACTAAAACGGCATTGTTTTGACACAAGGGTTAAAAAACTTGCCCATTCCCGTATCCCCCCCCTCTCTCTCTCTCTCTCTTGTTCTGAAGGAACCCTAGCCTCCCTCCCTCAGTGCCGAACTGCCGATTGAAGAAATCCCGTCATCCTTGTGACCCCATCATCGTAGTCGTTGTCATCCTCATGACCCCAAAGTTTGTTCGCTTCATTTTATTCCAATTTGGGTTTGTTTTATGCTCAAATTTCATGATTGAGTTTGCAAATGCTTGTGGCATTTTCTCGTGACCCCATCATCTCTCTCGTTCCGAAGTGGCTCGCAGGGTTAGGTTCTTAGTTTGCATAGGCTTTAGTTCTGTGTTGGGTTAGTTTTGTGTCAGTCTCAATTGGATGCTGCTGCTGCTTATAATGCTTGTCCATTTCGATTGCCATAAATAAAAAAGGTGGCCTTTGATGCATGCAATAGGCAAGTGACCTAATGGGTTTTCCAATAGAAAACATACTCTACATTCTTAGACGACTTTAGATTTATAAATGAACTGGAATTTTTGCCACAATGTCATTCCTTGATGGGTTCAATGCTTAGGAAAAGAAACAAAAAACAGAGAAGGTTAATTGTATTATGCTTTGATATAAAATTGATACAACACAATTTAAAGGTATCCAATGTTAAGACTGCTAAAAAACAATACCCGTGTAGGGATTGGCTCCAAGAGAATACATGATATATCTGTATAATTAAATTACTGGTAGTTGTCACAAGTTCAAATTATTGCAGATGAAACTTCCATTTGCAGGACCTTTCTTCCCCATTCAAAGAACCTTTTGCTTTCGTAGTCCAATTTACAATTAATGATGTCTTGAGTGTCAATATATGTTAATTCACTATCACCTCATGATGTCTTGGTCTCATTAATCCACTTACTAGCAACACAGTTGAATATAATGGGATTCGGGAAATCAACAACACGTACAATCTTTTGCAATTTAAAATACTGCACCTAGCTTTACTTTTTGTTTCTATTAAATATTATTTTGGTATTATATCCCACAGTAGTCTTCCTATAGCATTAAATGATTAGATCTTCAGTTTCATTTATTTATGGTGGGAGTCTCCAAAATCCATACTCCAACAATAAAGAAGAATTTTATTGATGAGAGAAGTAGGCATAGCCCAAGTACCGCATTACATCTTGTTGGCAATGGTTCTCCAGTGAAAGAACTTTTTAAACACTTGCCAAGACTCAAAAATTTCAAGACTCAAAATTAAAAAATTTCCTCTGATTCTCTGCATTTCATGGGAAGCAAAATATATTGCACCTTCTAAAGAAGCTATGTAATTTCCTCTCCACTTCGGGTCGTAACCTTTTTCTTTATTTTTTCTTTATTGATAACTCTTGTTGTGACGTTTCTTTAAAGTTAAGATTTGGTATCATGATGGTGGCATGGTTTGGAAGATATCTGATTTATGTTATTCCATGGAGAGATGGTTGCATGGCCCAGATTGTTAGGTTACTATATAGTGTTGGCTTACATCTCTGTCCAAACTATAGCATAAGAGAAGAGAGTAGTTTTGCATTAAGCTTTGATAATCTAATTATTATTTGGCTAGATCTAATCATTTCGGTCGAGCATCTAATTATTTTCCACTTTCTGTTCTCCATTTTGTGTTGTTGAACCGTTTGAAAATGGACTTCATTGAGCAATTTCATATTATATGGCCAATTATGATCATTTCTTTTGTGGATAACGAAGCACTTGAGCTGACATGCCTCTCCCACAGCATGAGTACTTAGAATCTAACTTAGTTTGAGCAAAACTCTTCATGTGGTGATTCCTGAAAACATGTAAAATCTCAGTGGGGGTTTGCTCATTTCCTTCTTTTTATTAACTTATAAGAGTCTTAATTAGCCCTATAAAAACATATTTCTCAGTGGTCATTGTTGCCTGGCAAAAATTATTGTTCATCAAAAGTTGCCAAGAATTTGAATTTGCGTGCATGGATGATATAGATAGCTCTTGCTGAATGTATTTCGATTAAAATTTAGGTTGATTATTTATTTTGTTATAGTTGATTATTAGTATTTCATTATTTATTATATTGTATTTGGTGGTCTTTACTACTCAATAATAGATGGAAGAAGATTCTGTGAGTTGTAATATTGGTACAACCCAGGGGGTTGGTCTTTATCACTCCTTGTCTATTCCAGTGGATATGGAGGAGCATGAGAGTCTTCCAACCCCTTCATCCACATATACATAACAATCTACCGGGTTCATCCCACCTTGATTGAGCAGTATAACACATTTTGTGTGGCTAGTGGAGGGAGTTCTAATGTGGCTCAAGGGAGGCCAAACACTACTAGTGGGGGGAGTTCTAATGAGCTGACATCGCCTCCGACTGAATTTCGGATCATGTTCAACAAATACCTTGAGAAGTGAGGTGTTATGGAGTTTAGATTGGAGCTAGAGAGGTATTTGTCTGAGGCATGTGTAAATGACTCGCTCAGTTTTGATATCTTAAATTGGTGGAAAGTTAATGCCGCCAATTAGCCTGTCCTTGCTGAGGTAGCACGTGATGTGTTAGCCACCCCCATTTTTATTATTGCCTTGGAGTCCAAATTCATTACTAGAGGACGCATATTGGATCCTTTCAGGAGTTCATTGTCTCCAGAAACTGTCGAAGCCCTTATTTGCACCCAAAATTGGTTAAGGACCAAACCTGTTGACATCCGGGAGTTGAAAGAATACGTATAGTCGATGAACCTTGAGGGTAAGTTTGAAACTTGAAATATTTTGTTAATATCTATCTAACTCACTTTATTATCTATCTAACTCAATTTTTAATATTTTTTTTAGATGATCATCTAGCTTCATCTTCAATAGAGGGTGCTGTGAGTCTCTCTTCTCATTCATACTGAAAAAAATCTAGAGTAGGTGCTTTCTTCTGGAATAATCAGCCAGCTCTTTTATTTGTATGATCAACATATATGTGTGTGAATTAAAAGATACATGTGGGCTGCTGTCTATTTTAAAGTTTGGTTCTTTGTTCAGGTCATACAAATCTTGTATATACCTAGTTCATCCTTGTTTAAGAAGCCATGAACAATATGAAATATGGAATTGGGTATGTTTATTTTGGGCAAGTGGTCCATTTTGTGTAACTAATATGTTTTGACCGACTTACAAAAAATGTTGCATTATAAAAATGTGAATTGTAAAGAATACTAGGTAGTATTTCTACTTTTCATTGATGCTTGTTGATAATTCTTTTATTGTGTATGTCTGAAGTTAACTATGAAATAATGGCAAGCATATCAAACTTGAATGATAATATGTGCAATTGATGAATAAGTTAGCATTCTTTTATAGGCTAATGAAAAACTTAGTAACATGTATTGTGTAGCTAACAATTTTTTCTTGTTATTTCTCTTTGCTGCTTTTAGTATGGGTGTAACCAGTCTGGTTCGGTCCGATTTTGGACAAAATTTAGGACTGAACCGGTATGCACCGGTTTTGCATTTTTTAAAACCAATTACGCACCAGTTACACTCCTAAACCGGTACTTCTGATTTTTCCTGTTTCAGTCAGGTTTTTCAATTTTAATAAAGAGGCAATTTGTCATAAAAAATCTATTTATAGAAAAACAAACTGCTTTTAAAAAAAATATGTTTTACTAAAAGTTTGCTATAAAAAAACTGTTTATAAAAATCTGCCTTATAGAAAACTCTGTTATGTAAATGCTATAAAAAATCTGCTTTTTAGAGAATGAAATAGAAAAAAATCTACATTATAGAAAATGAAATAAAAATAAATCTACTATAAATACTATAAAAACTAAAAAGAAAAATCTGCAATAAAAAAATACTAATAGTATACTATATCATTGATAGTGATAGTATTAGTATTACTAATACTACCTAATACTAATAGTATCAATACAAGGGGCCACTTTTTGTCGAGAGAAAGCTAGTGAGAGAAGGTCTGGGGCAATTTTGTTTTCACTCTGTTTTGGAAAGTCCGAGGTTCCGGGTTTCTTGTTTGGGAAGTTTACGCTCCTAGGGTTGATTGTTGACGGCGTGTTGCCCTCTGATGGCTTGCCGTCGGCGGGGAACACCGTTCCTGAAGGTTCTGGGAATAATTCATATGCACAGGCGGTATCAAAACATGCAAACAATACATCATTTAAGTTACCTATGAGATTTCCGGTGGAAATTGATGGAGAGTTGGGTTTTATTTTTTCGGAACCAGAGATGATAAAGGCTGCGGAAGATTTTAAGTATGCTTTGGTTATGAAATTCATGCGAGTTAGACTGTCCATCGATACCATACGTCTGCACGTGGTGAAACAATGGGGACTAACAGAGATTTCGCAGATCAGTTTCATGGATGACTATCATGTGTTGATTCACATGAAAAACGAATGCGATTTTGTTCATGGGTGGGCACGTTAGGGAAGAACTATGGAGGGGAATGTTTTTCGATTATTCAAATGGTCCAGAGATTTTGATCTTAGGAAAGAGTCCTCTTTGGCTCCACAATGGATTGTCCTACCAGGATTACCTTTGCACTTATATAGAAGGGACTGCCTTCAAATCCTTGCAACTAGATTCGGCCGTTTCCTAGGAATTGACAATGCGAGATTGAATAAAACAAGGGCATCGGGTGCAAGGATGTGTGTTGAAATGGATTTAAAGGAGGAACCAATCAAAGGTTTTCCGATTGTTGTGTCGGCAAACAAGATTATATGGCAGGAAGTTTGATATGAAAAACTTGGTTTTTACTGCACCAAGTGTTGTCGACAGGGGCACACGAATGTGGTTTGTCGTATGGGGGAGTATCGGCACAAGTCAGGAGGGGAAACAAGTCAACATGATTTATTAAAACATCAGCAAGTGTGGAAAGCAAAAGAGAGTGATAAAGAAAAAATAAGTGAAAACAAGGGGGAGATAGAGCATGGGGGGGACAGTAAGGTTCAGGAGGAATTAACAGTGATTGAACAACAGCTAGCTCTGGCTACGGTTGGGGCTGAGGAGTCACAAGGAAAGGAAAAGCCTATTATACAGAAGCCAGATTGTTTGGAAATTGTTCCTGGGCAAACAGAGCATGTCATGAAGGAACCAAGGATGGAAGAGGAACCAAGGGTGGAAAAAGAACATGCGGATTCAATGACAACACTTGACATGGTTCCTACGCATGGATTTACAGAAAGGAATCGTGCTGTCCAGTTTGAAGTTGATAGTCCTACGGTGCAGTTGTTGGTGATGAAAGACAAGCCGAACAGAGTTTCCTTTGATGCGGGTCAGACAGCGCTAGTTTCAAAAATATTAGAGATGGAATGTAGGACTCAATTAATAGTTGGAAATGATGGTGAATTGGGGGAGGAACCGACTGGTTCAAGATCAGACCCGGAAGATGGAGATGCCCCTGGCTTACTGGCACGACACAAATCTTATAATTCAGATCCTGAGCATGACCAGCCGAGATGCAGTACTGATTCAAAGAAACACACAGTGAGACAATCCCTACGGGTTTTATCCCGATCTTCTAAGCTTATTTAATGATTGATAAAATTTTAGTTTGGAATTTACGTGGGCTTGGTAGTTCCCGTAATTGTTTAAAAAGTTTAGTTAAGGAGAATGGAGTGCATATTGTAGGGATTTTGGAACCTTTTGCTGATGTGGATAAAATGTCTAGATTGGCTAGTATGTTGGGGTTACCGAATTTTTGCAGTAATGCGGAAGTTGACGGTAAAATATGGATTTTCTGGAGTGACGATTGTGAGTGGGAGCCTTTATCTATGACTAATCAAGTAATTGCTGGAAGTTTTCATTTTGGTGAAGAGAAGCTTTTAATTTCTTTTATCTATGCTAAGTGTAATAGCATAGAACGTCGTGAGTTATGGCAAAGTTTAGAGGGGATTGATGATAATGAGATTTCTTGGATTGTGGTAGGGGATTTTAATATTATCCGGGAAGATAGTGAAAGAGTTGGTGGTCATTCTGGACCAATTACGGCGATGGAGGAATTTAATAACTGTATTGATCATTGTGGTTTATTGGACCTCCATGTGATGGGTCGCAAACTTTCGTGGTGTAATGGCCATGGGGGGCTTTCCCGCAGCTGTGCTCGTCTTGATAGAGTGTTGACTAATATTCATTTTGCTAACAGATTTCCTCAAGCTTATTTTGAATACCTTAATCGGAAAACTTCGGATCATTGTCCAATGATCATTAGTTTTCAAAAACAGGTGGTTAGCTACAGGCCTCGTCCTTTTCGTTTCCAAAATATGTGGGAATGGCATGGTGATTTCATGAGATGTGTTGAAGAAGTTTGGAAGTTGCCTACTACATCGGTGGGTTTGTTTCGCCTGGCAGAAAAACTGAAGAAAATGAAAACTGCATTACGCGCTTGGAATATACAGGTCTTTTGGCATGTTGGTCAGAATATTAAAGATTTAGAAGAAAGATTGGAGGTCCTCGAGAGTCGCTTACAAGATGGTTATGATCAGGATGTCGAATGTGATTTATTGGTCACAAAACTTGAGCTGGAAACTTGGGAAAGACGTGAAGAAATCAGGATTTCGCAATTGGCGAAGAAGAAATGGATTTCCGAAGGAGATAATAATACTAAATTTTTCCATGCTGTTGTCAACCAAAGAAGAAATTCTAAAATTATCTCTAATATGCAGCTTGAGAATGGAGATTTTTTGAATTCCCCTGAACAGGTTCATCAAGGTGCTTTAAATTATTTTCATAATTATCTCACTAATTCTTCTATTGTTGAACATGTGGATCTTGCTCCTCTAATTCAGTGCTCGGTTACTGAGGAGAATAATTTGGCACTCATCATAGCCCCTTTTGAGACTGAGATTTTGGATGCATTAAAATCCATCCCGAATGATAGCTCTCCTGGACCGGATAGTTTTGGCTCGGGATTCTATCTAAGCTGTTGGGATTTGATCAAAGAGGATGTCGTTGCGGCAGCCAAGGATTTTTTTTCTGGTTCTATTTTACCAAGATTTTATACAGCATCTTATCTGGTGCTGATTCCGAAGGTGGAGACCCCAAGAATTTTGACAAGTTTCGTCCTATCAGTCTATGTTCAATCGCCTACAAAAATTTTTCTAAGGTCCTGGTAAAAAGGATGACTTCTATGTTATCTCAGTTGATTTATCATGAACAAGGAGTTTTTATTCCTGGCCGTAGCATTTTCGAAAATATTACTCTGCCTCAGGAAATGGTTCATTCTCTGAATAAGAAAACGAAGGGAGGCAACATTATGGTGAAGATTGATATGGCAAAAGCTTATGATAGAGTTGACTGGAAAATTTTGCTAAATGTATTGAAGTCATTTGGTTTTTCGTCTCAGTTCTGTAATCTGGTTAAGGAATGTGTTCAGACCCCTTGGTTCTCTATTATGATGAATGAGACTTACAAAGGTTTTTTCCAACCAGCTCAGGGTCTTAGACAAGGTGACCCTTTATCTCCTTATCTTTTTATTATCATGGAGGAAGTGCTTTCTAGATTACTGTGTAAAAATTTTGAAGAGGGTCGTATTGGATGTTTTTCGCATCTGGTGGGTGCGCCTATTGTCTCTCATTTACTTTATGCAGATGATCTTCTTGTCTTTGTGAATGGTGGAAAACGATCGGTTGTTAAGTTAATGAACACTTTGGAAGTTTATGAAAAGTGGTCTGGGTAGGTTATTAATAAGGAAAAATCGGCATTTTTCTTTTCTAAATCTATTTCTACGGCCTGGCGTCGAAATCTCAAGAGAAATACGGGTCTTGTCGAAGGTAATTTCCCGGTTACCTATTTGGGTGTCCCTTTGGTGTCTGGACGTCTTACATCTAGAGAATTGGAACCACTCATTGAGAAGATTAGGAGGAAAATTGCTGGTTGGAAAGTTAATTTATTGTTGCAAGGTGGAAGACTTATGCTGATGAAACATGTTTTAGCATGTATTTCCACTCACATGCTGGCTGTATTAAATGTGCCTTTGAGAGTGTTTAAAAAGCTCAATTCATTACTCTCTACATTTTTTTGGGGAGAGTTGAATGGGAGGCCTAGAATGAAATGGATATCTTGGGAGAAGGTATGCAAACCTTATAAGGAAGGGGGTCTTGGTATGAGAAATTTTGATGAAGTGAAGCAGTCCCTTCACATGAAGTTTGCTTGGAGATTGTTAACTGTTGATAACCTTTGGACTAAGTTTTTCCGTGCTAAATATGTGAAACATGGACATATTTTCATGGCTGAGTCTAGAGGGAATGCTTCCCGTTTCTGGAAGTCTATTATGACTGTGTTTCCTAAGGTGTTAGATAATGTTATTGTTAAAGTGAGGGAGGGCAGGTCTTCCTTTTGGTTTGATCGTTGGCTGGCAAGTGGACCTTTATGTGCAAGTAGGAATGTGGGGCATTCTGAAATCTGTATTAATGATGTTTGGGCTGATGGTTCATGGGATGAGAATTATTTGTTAGATCTGGTTGGTCTGGAGAAAACTGAGGAAATTATGAATGCAGTTGGGGCTGGTAAGGTGGGTAGTGATATCACCATTTGGAAACCTGCTATTAAGGGAGATTTTACGTCAGCGTCAGCTTGGGACCTTATTCGTGTAGAAGGAACAAATTACATGGGAATGGATTGGATATGGCATCATCTCCTCCCAAAAAAGATTTCTGTGTGCATGTGGAAAGCTAGATTTAATGGTCTGGCGTTAGATTCTCATGTGCAGACTAGAGGTATTCAGTTGGCCTCTCGGTGTAATTGCTGTGCGATTGGTCATACAGAAAGTTTAAATCATGTGCTCTGTAATGGTAGTATTACTTCGGCAGTTTGGGGGTGGGCGGCCATTACGCTGGGTACTCATCATGTGGATGGTATGCCTTGGGGGACGACGGTTATGTAGTGGTTCTCTGTTGCGAAGAAGTCATCTCATAGAGGGATCCTTATAGGTATCATTCAGTCGGTTATAACCTGGAGGCTTTGGATGCGGCGTTGTAAAGCCCGAATGGAAAATTACTCTGAATCGGCCTCAGATGTTTGCTTGGCTGTGAAAGTCTGGCTCCAGAAGATTTCATCCCTGATGGTGAAACATTGGACAATCTCGGTTAGGGATGAAGCTATTCTTCGGGCGCTTGATGTTCATCACGTTCATCAGGTAAAGTCTAGTCCAAAACTGGTTTACTGGAGGAAACCGAATGCTGGGTGGATTAAATTGAATATTGATGGGTGTTGTCGTGGTAACCCGGGAAGCTGTGGTGGAGGAGGAGTCATTCGTGATGAGAGAGGTATTTTCATAGGTGCTTTCTCTTCTTGTTTTGGTCATGGTACGAATAATGAGGCTGAATTGAGAGCTCTAATTTCTGGACTTGCTTTATGTAAAGAATTGGGTTTTACTCAAATTAGTATTGAAAGTGACTCTAGCTTGGTTGCATCTTGGCTGAGTAGTCGGAAATGCACGGCTTGGTATTTATGGGACTATTGGGATGAACTTTTGAGGTTATTAAGTGACATGAATTTTTCCATTGATCATCAGTTTCGCAAGGGGAATAATGTAGCAGATTTCCTTGCTAGAATGGGCGAGGAAGGTTTTAATAACACGTTTTATGATGTTAGTTCATTGCCTCGTAAGGTGAAAGGTATGCTTCGGTTGGATAAATTGGGTTTGCCCCATATTAGATATTAAGTGGTTTTGTGGGTTTATCAATTAGGCTTGTTTAGTTTTTGTTTTGGTTGCGTTTGGTTTTGTTTTTTTGATATTTGGGATTTTTTATTTCTTTATCTTTTGTAATTCCCAAATGTCCTACTTGTTACCACGGTTTTCCTCCGCCATAAGTGAGGGTTTTTGAATAAAATTTGGGAGGGGGTCACTCATGGACAGGTGACCTTCGACTATTTAAAAAAATAAAAAATAAAAAAAAATTACTAATAGTATTAGTATTAGTATACTAATACTTATACTAATATTTATAATTGTATTAGTATTACTATATCATTATTTCATATATAATTATTTAGTAATTTATATAGTAATTTATATATAGACTTAAAGGATATTACTAATAGTAATATAGTATTAGACTATTAGTATTAGGACATAAAATGTAAATTGTGATTAATATACATTATATACTAATGTATATTAGTATTACTAATTTACTAATGTACTTATCAAAAGGATATATTGAGAATTTATTAGTCCATAAAATGTTATTAATATATATATTTTATATTTAAAGCATGTGATCAAATAAATGTTCAGGTTTAAAATTAAAATCTTATGTTATAAATTATATAATATATAATTATAATTGATATTATTATATATAATATTCAAAAAAATTAATTTAAAACATATAATATATTGAACCGGTCCGGTTTTAAAAAGTGTAGAACTTGAACCGAACCAGTACCGGTTTTCTGGTTTCCCGATTTATTTATACACCCCTAGCTTTTAGGTACATTATTCTGATTTGGATGATGACGGGTTCTAGAGTAGGATTTTCTTAATTTAGGGTAATGATGCCAAGGTGCAGAACTGTTCTCTTGCATATGTCTCTGGAACTTTTAGATGAACCTAATTAGGAGCAACTGCATACCAATGACATTGGCATTTGACTAGTTAATTAAAATTTCATTCTTTTTAGGAGATTGGGGAAAAAAATGGGAAAAAGAGAATTTGTAAAGAAGAATGCGCCGAGTTTTGTAACATCACCATTATTCATGAAGGGAACAAGGTAGTGGAAAGCCAAGAGATTTGAAGAGATTGAATGTAGAAACTAATGAGCTTATTTTGTTGGTTTTAAAAGTACAACATTTCTTATAAATCATTTTGTTTTTTCAGGTTACCTAGTTTCTCATGACGTGCAGATGCAATTATTAAACACTTCAAGGGCACAAAGGCAACTGAATAAATGGTAGTTTCAAACTTTCAATTGAAGCATTTTGTAATTTTCATATATTATAATTTTGTGTTTTGTAATGTAATTTAATATGTAGTGAATTGCATTATTGCATGCATTTTACATGAAAAATATTGAATTTTTTTTAAGATGCATTTAGTTAAAAAGGCAATAATTATTTTAAATATAAAAATATGCTTTTCAACATTTTTTCTTAAAACAATAGTAATAGAATATAAGTTTTTAGATTAAAAAAAAATCAAAACTATTTTTTTTTTCTTGAAAAAAATTTAATGCTATAGGCTTTTATTAAAAAAAAAAAACTCAGGTTGAAGATCGGAACCCAGATTTTCGGATTGTAAAAACTCGGATTCATCCCGAAACCCGACCCGTGTAAACCTGGGCTGAGTATACCCTAATACCTGGTTTGGAATGCAGATGAACACTCTTACACGTCGAGTGTGCACACAAGAAATATTACACAGAGACTCATTCATAGGTTGAGGTGTTACGAATCACCGATCCTCTATGGCTCTTTCCCGAGTAGAGGTCTTCGTCCTGTCCGTGTATAGGTTTTTTGACTTTTTTGATAGGAGTGTTTGATATGTAGGATGGCTTGGAGCAGTTGGAAGCAAAGATGTCCCTTATAGAACAAGAGCAGGAAGAGATTCAAGTAGAGACAAATCTTTTGGAAAATGCAATAACAAGAGGCAAAATTTGTTTGATCATTAAACTTCTCACAATGAAACATTACAATAGAGAGGCTTTCAAGCAAACGATGAGGAAGATATGGAGACTTGTGAAGCTTATCAGGTTTCTAGACCTAGGGTCGGTGTTTTTACTGGCTGAATTTGAGGATGTGAGAGACAAGGGTGCAACGTGAGGGAACATGGACGTTTGATAAAAATCTGGTTCTGATTAAGGTATTCGGTGGCACTTAGCAGGTGCACCAAATTCAAATAATAGAGTTGTTATTCTGGGTTCGTATTCATGATCTGCCCCTAACGGCACACAATGAGTATATTGGCCATCTCATTGAGAGTTCTTTTGGGCAAAGCTATGGAAGTAGATTTGGAGAAAGGGGAGTTGGAATGGGGTGAATTTATGCGAGTTAGAATCTGCTTAGACGTAATGAAACCTCTCCAGCGGCGAAAGAAAAAAATATTGGATCAAACAATCTTTGTTGGGTCCGATTCACATACAAGAGACTACCATATTTATGCTACTACTGCAGGAAACTAGGGCACAACCATCAAGAGTGTGTGAAGTGGAAGGTAAAAAGTGAAGCTTATAGTGATCAGAGATGGGAGAAATGAAAACAACAAAAGAAAATGGATCAGACTACTCTCTGAGTACTACTCCGACAAGCAGTAATGGCAAGAAATAGGAGGGGCAAAAATTTCGTATTGTTCAAATACAAAGGAGATTTTGGAAGGAGGGGATCTTGGATTGTGCTTAAACTTGTAATCCTTCAATTACAAATGCTGTCGAGATATCCGCTATTGAAAAGATAGTCGTTGATGATGGAAGTTTGAAATCAGAAGTAACCAAACTACAGGTTGAATCCCATAGACAGGGGAAGAATGAAATGTAGAATCTGGATGAGACACACTCAAAACAACTAAAATTACCCTTGGATGAGAGCCAACTATCAGTGTTCGTCACTAGCCCAACTACAAAAGGCCAGAAATGGAAGAGAAAAAAGATGGAAGGAGATATGGAGAACCAAATTGTAAATACAAGAGGTGAGAATCAATTGTTGATTCTCTCATTGATGACAATACTTAGTTGTGGAATGTTGAAAAAATTAGAGCTCCTTTTAAGCAAAATATTGTGGTAGAAATTTTAAAGATCATCATCTATCCTAGTGCCAATGAAGACAAGTGGTTTTGGAATCAAAGAAAGAATGAGATTTATTCTGTAAGAAGTGCTTATAAGTTGTTTTATAACATATCACAGTAGTATATGGGAGAAAGTTCATTGGAATCCGGAAAAGGGTCTGTTTGGAAGAGATTATGGCAGATGAAAATCCCAAACAAAATAAAGATTTTTTCATGGAAAGCCTATCATGATGGATTACCAACCTTCCACAATCTGAATAAGAGACATGTAGCCATGGAAGACAAAAGTACTTTTTGTCAACAACAATTGGAGGACTTTGCACATGCAATATTTTTCTGTAAAGAAATCTGTCAGTATTGGAATCGTTATATCCCAGCTGTACAAAAAGTTGATCATTTGATGTCTTTTTGGGACTTGGCAAATTTAGTTAGGACGAAGGTAATCATGAGGATCTGTCCACTTTCTTTGCAATTGTATGGGGATTTTGGTTCATAAGGAATAAACTTATTCATGAAAATGTGTATCATGAACCAATACATGTAATTGAGTTTGCTATATCTTTGCATAAAGCTCCCAGGGAGGTGCAACCCTCTATGAATAAAGACTCAAAGTTGTTGTGCTACTGGAAATCCCCTCCATCAGGATATTTGAGGTTGAATGTGGATGGTGCTATATTTTCTTTATCAACAGAAAGCGGGAGAGGGTGTTGTACTTAGAAATGAAATGGGTGATGCTATTATAGGTTGTTGTAAAGTCGAACGTGAGGTGACAAATCCAGAATCTATCGAAGCTCTAGCTATGCTGAGAGGATTGCAGTTTTGTATTCAATGGGGTATCTCGAAAGTAATATTGGAAAGTGATTGCTTATTACTTGTTAACGAACTACAAGTCTCTGGAGAGAATTTAGCTACTCTAGGAAATTTATTGAAAGAAATATAGAGATTGATGAAAAACTTTGAAGACTACAAAGTGGTACATGTTCACAGAATGTGTAATGAGGCTGCACATCGATTGGCTAGATATGCATGGAATGTGGAGAATATTGGGATGTGGTGGGACTATGTCCCATGTATGTATCTCAGGCTATATGGCTTGATAAAAACAGTTTGTAATACTTTTTATTTCAATGTTATTGATGTTTTCCTATATATATATATATAAAGAAATATCACAGAAAACTACTTTGTCTCCAAAGTGGGTGCACTCATAAATGGAGATATGGGTACCAACATAATAACAGATGCCATAGTTTTACACCCGTGATAGGGTCAGATCAGAAGCTGAAATGAAATCTCACGATAGAGGGTTATAAGATGCAATATCATATCAGAATACAGTACTAAGCATATAAATATCATATAATCAATCATATATAAATTTCAGGTTTCATATTTGCTCTTTTAATATAGCTGAGAACAGAACCAAAAATGTTCATATCTACAAGAATCATGATAGAAAAATATATCATTCTCTTGTTCAGATACAATAAACACTGTAGAAAATGACCAAGGTAGTTTTCATAACAAAAAAGTGCAAGTTTTTCACAAAACCAACCTCAGTCAGTTTTTGGCAAAGTCTAACATAGGATCATCACTTACTTGAAAATTTTAACATCTATGAATTTCCACATTGTGGGGTGGATTTTCCCCCTACCCGAGACCCAGGAAACCTAGCCAAGCCTGGCCGTGGATGAAAGGACACAGATCCGGCCCACTAAGAGGATCCCCTGTACATGACCTGTGGAACGAACGGTGCAGTAGAGGATGGGACTCATCGGGACTCATTGGTTTGAGGTTCCTCAAATAATGTCCAGTCATCGAGTGCCTACTCACACGGTAGGCGCGACGTGGGGAGGATCGTCGATCTGCTGACAAAGAAAGCATTAACAGACCAAGAGAAAAGTAGACCAAGGGGAGAAGGCTAGAGAACCATGCCGCATTTAATAGCCTTGTCACCCAGGCGGCACGCCATAATAATGGAACCGTTGCAGGACCACGCCACATTTAAAAATTCTGAAAAAATGAACAATACGAGGACTCCAGTTCTCACAGTGACAGGCTTGATTTGCTCACCGAACTTCTAGTATAAATAGTTGATCCTAGGTACGAGGAAGCTCTCTCTGACCCTTAAACTTTCTTATTTATTATACTCCAAGAACACTTATTGACTTTGGCATCGAAGGTTCCCCTAGCCTTTAGGCCGCCCTCTTAAAGCCGCATACATTCTTCTCTTTGCATGGCCTATTGTGAAGATCTGAGTTGTTGGAGTCTGGCCCAAGGGTGTGCAAAACACGACATCAACATTGGCTTCATCTGTGAGATTGTAATAAATCTTGCATGGCCTTCTCATGCCTGCGACAACCCATTCCAAACAACTCAGAAGAAACGTGTGGATGCCATGGAAGCAAGGCTAAAAGCCATGGAAGAGTGGGTGACAAAACTAACTGGCGAGGTGGAAACACTCTGCAAGGAGAATGCGGAACTCAAGAATCCCTGAAATGACCAAGAAGCCGGGGAGAACAGGTGGGTACATCATCAACGGTGGACCAACTGCTCTCAAGCACAGGTCTACCCTATACTAAAGAAGTGATGGCATTCCCTTTGCCACCAAAGCTCAGAATCCCCGTCATGGAGACGTATAATGGGAACAAGGATCATCTCGAACACTCAGAAACCTTCAGGGCTTACATGATGCTACATGGCTTCCCTAGAGAAATTGCTTGTAGGGCGTCCCAACTGACCCTAAAAGGGCCCGCGCGTGCATGGTTTGGGTCACTGGCACCTAAGTCGGTGGACAGCTTCAGCAAGCTAGCCAGGTTGTTCCTAAACCAATCCATATCCAGTCGGAGGAGGCGGCACCTGGCTACATACCTCCTCACTATCAAACAAACGGAGGACGAGATCCTGAAATCCTACCTGTCCCGATTCAATAAGGAATGCATGACCGCCGACAACTAAGATGCGAAGATCACCTTGGTGGCACTCTTAGGGGGATTCTAGTCGCGCTCCCAGTTTATGGCTCCCAGTTTATGGTTTGCTCCCAGTTTATGGCGAAACTAGCCAGACGGATCCCTATGACGTTGCAGGAATTCATGGTCCAGGCCGACAGCTTCATTAACTCAGAAGACACTCTCCGACAGAAGGAAATAGAGCACGCGGAAAGAAAGGGGAAAGCCTTAGCCAAGCCCAAGCCCCGTGAGAAATGGTAAAGGGACTCCCAGGAGAAGTAACGGGAGGAAGTACCAATGAAGGGATCCAGGCTGCGATACAACCGGCCCACATTCATCATTCAAGGGGAGGACAACCAGGGGGCAATGCGCCGATACTACATGTACCATCAGTCCACCTCAAACAACACCACAGACTGTCGCTCCCCAAGAGGAAGGAAGGAATATTTGGAGCAACAAAGGCACCACCACTCCCAGGACAAGAAACGATTGCAAGAGCTGACAAGGAGATCGAGGGAAAGGAGATAGGATCGGGATGACCGGCGCTGACAGGAGAACAACCCTTGAAGGCTGGCGATAGGGGGAGCACCACTGGATCCCCTCGATCGCCACCAAAGCAGCAACCCCCTCTTGGGGAGGTTAGAACCATAACTGGAGGGTTCGTGAGTGGAGGAATTACCTCATCGGGACGGAAGGCACATGTCAGGCTAGCCAGATACCATGAGGTGTACACGACCGAGTATCACCCCACCAAGCAACGAAGGGGTAACCCCACTCCTGTGATCTCGTTAATGGAGGTTGATGAAGAAGGGGTCCTGTACCCCCATGACGATGCCCTGGTGGTCACTATGCTTATCGCCAACTTCACCACCCGCAGAATCCTCATCGACAACGGAAGCTCAGCTGACATACTGTTATGGGAAGCTTCCGTCAAAATGGGTATCGAAACCTCCCAACTGCTTGCTGCCCCCGTACCCTTGAAAGGCTTCTCTGGGGGCATCGTCTGGCTGATGGGGACCATCACCTTGTTCGTCATGGTAGGAAGTAGCACGTGCACAACTCCGATCATGGTCAAGTTCCTGGTGGTAAAAACTCTGTCCGCCTACAACGCCATCATAGGAAGACCCATCCTCAACTACCTAAGGGCCGTCACGTTGACTTACCACCTCAAAATGAAATTCACAACTCCCTAGGGGGTGGGAGAAATCTGGGAGGAGCAAGTGTCCGCAAGGGAGTGCTACGTGCAGGAGTTGAAGCAGACAGATGAAGAGCCCACCTTGGACTACACTTTAGGGGGGAAGGGATGGGGCAAGGCTATGAAGAAAAAGGCAGACAATTACTTCTCCAGAGCGAGAACCCGGGCCCATTAAATTTTGTAATGACTCTGCACTGAACTTGTATATTTCTTTTTACTTAATAATCCAACTTTTTAGGGCAATTAGGAACATCGACTCTATGCCCTCGCCTTAGAAGTACGACACCAACAAATAAAAACAAAACGCAGCTAACAAGACACATGGCGACGAGGTCATCAACAGTTTACCTCACCGCGGGTCACCATAGGGAAAAGTAGGCCTGAGTGTTGCCTTATCCGTCCTACAAGGGAGAGCAAGTTAGCCAATGGCGGCCCAAAAATAAAACTTACCTTATTTGAGGATGTCAACAGGCAGGTGTGGGTTAAGTAACAAACTGCCCGAAAACTTACCTCCCTGCGAGACACTACAGGGAAAGGTCAGCCCAAAGGTGGCCTTATCCCTCCGGCATAGGAGAGCGGAACTGGCACACAACCCTCCTGAATATTTACCCCGATCTCCACTGCGAGTGAAGAGTGAGTCTAGCGCCAGCCTGGCTCAAAGTATTACCATTTCCTATGATGTCAACGAGCAGAAGCGGGTCTAATAACAAACTGCCTGAAAAAACTACCTTCCTACGGGACCAAGAAGGGGAAGGTCGGCCCAAGGATGGCCTTATCCCTCCCACAAAGGAGAGTGGGCTCTGCCCCCGAGGCGACCCAAAAAACTTACCTCGACTCCTATCATAGTAAACGAGCGAACTGCTCCACTAGCAGCCTGAAGAAGTTACCTCCTTGGAAAATCAAAAAGGGGCAGCCTAGCTTGAGGTAGCCTGACCCCTCTCCAATGGAGTGTGGGTTTGAGTCTTAAGACTACTTGAAGAAAGAAAGCTCTACGGAAAAGAAGCAAAGTGCCGAGAAAAGAAGCCGCACAAAGTGTCAGCAAGCAAGGAAAATATGGAGAATATACAACCAGATGCGCAAACTTAGTTTATTACTTAATGCAGGGTTACAAAAAAATAAAAGAGAGTGGTGGGAAAAGTGAGAAGAAATACAGCAAGAAAAACATGGAAACAATGCAAAAATGAAAATACGAAAACGGTACAGTAAGCAAGACGCAGAAGCAACACTGCGGGGAAAGCTAGAAACAATATGCGGGAAGTACACAATCGGGTTCACAAAATCATTTTATTAACTTTAACACAATACAAAAGGCAAATTACATCATGAAGTCAAATTACAAGGGAAAATTTACATCATAAGGCAACAAGAAACCGCTGAACTACAAAAACTAATTCACACTGGGAAGCTCGTACATTCCAGTGAACCGCCTGCATTGCCATTTACTCCACGCACACACATATAAGAGAAAAGTCCTTGGAAGAAGCCAAGACCACAAACCCTACCGAGACCGACTCAGCGGCCATCAGCGACGACTACATAACCGCAGAACCGATGGAGTCGTCCTTGCGGGTGCAACATAGATCGAGGACTTCCACCATTTCGACGTGTTGATAACGCCAGAGAAAGTTAGCAGACCAAAAAAGGAAAATTACGCCGTATGGTCACACAGGCTCCAAAGAGGAGAAGTGTTCTAGTGTAAAGGAGCGAGGCACAAGGAAACCAAACAGTAAATTGCAGTCGTTTGTGTTGTGAACGGCGGGGAAGACAACGCCAAGAATCAAAACTTCTTAGGGCCAGCTTCGACAAAGGATTTCAACTGAATTGAAGAGATTTTGATATCCAGATAAGCAAAATTGAAGAGGGATAGGGATGGTGAGAGTGGGAAAAACACTTCTCCACTATGAACAACCAGGCATCAAGTTCGGTTGTAGAGACGTTTTTGAAGTGGACCCTAGTAAGCAAAAGGGCGAGAATGAGGAAGTGCAATAAGCAAAAGGGTAGGAACGAGAATAAGGACCCAGGACCCCACCAACAAAAGATAGGTGGCTTCACCTTCCGACACAAAGATCGCCACAGTGGGCAATGGCTTGAGCGCCACTAGGGGATATGCCGACCACTAGGATGTGAAGAATACATCAGAGTAATAGGGGATAGAAGAACAATGCAAATAACTTCGAAAGAAAAAAATACAAACGTAAGTAGAGTGGGAATTCTAACTAGAGAAAAGGTCCTTATATAGGTGGGGTGGACACTTGACTTGCTCAAATGTCAAAACTCTGCAAGTCACCACCGGGCACCATGTGTCCCCTCCCCAGCGAACCAAAATCCCTCGATTATCGCTGCTGACACAGCACGTATCTAGCAAAGCAGAAGTTGTCAGCAGGGTAGGACGAGAGAAAAATGAAGGCATGACCGACACGACCACCGGAACGAAAACGACAGAAATAGCCATGTTCTAGGAGCCACTATCCGTAGAGGAAAAACAAGCTAAGTGTGACTGGCTAGCAGAGTAGGCGAGGGCACTGCGGACCTCTTACCTAGGTTCCCTAGGTCGACCACATAATGACAAGGAATGAAGGAAAAAGAAACAAAGGCAAAGGCAAAATAAGAAAAAATATGTGTCTTAACTAGTATGTCTTTATGTACTAGCTACTGAAGAACAAAATGCAAATATATGTTCAAAAAAAAAAAAAAGGTGGGTACAATAAGGAGCATAAAAATCCTATGTTTCAATGCCAGAGGCCCTGACCTTAACACTAGCAGAAGTGGGGTCCCCTAACTCAATGGCCACAGGAACGAGGTCGGCTGGATCCTCTGACGTCGGCAAGGGTATGAAAACAGTCGGCATCTCATTTCTCCCTAGATCACGGTTGGATTTAAAGGATACCTCGCTAGTGGGGATATCGCCAGGCGCAAGTCGCAGAAGGTACTTGGCAAAAGATCTTGAATGCAGCTCCGGGCTCTGAAGAAGAAATGATCGCATCGTTTTGCATCCCTCATTAATCCCTTGCCCCCAAGCCTTATCACTAAGAGTCAGGAACCACCTTAGTTGCTTGTGTAGGGAAAGGTTGGCACCCTGGAGACTCGTGCGCAGCTGCTCTAGCCGACCAACCTCTCCTTGCAATTGCCTTTTCTCCACCTATTCTAAAGAGAGGTCAGCCTAGAGACTTTGATTGAGCTACTCCAGTCGGGTCTTCCTCTCCTCCTACTTTTGATGTGCTTCCGAAGGAGACGCTTCGACTTTTTTAGCTTCTTGCACTCACTCGACAGGTCCCACCTCATCTCCTCAAGTTTAGATTTCAGCCATTTGTTCTCTTCATTGTCATTGCTAGCACGGTCCAAACTCTCCAGAGCGACCGCCTCTTGATCGTCCACAATAAAGTTCACGAGCTGAGAAGTGCCCTGATGATGCAAAATCAATACTAAGAAAGGAGGAAGAACGAAGACAAAAGAAAGGCGGGAAAAAAGCTGTCAAAGCTCATGGAAGAAAGACGATAGACACTCGACAACCCGCCCAACAATATCCTCTCGGCCCCCTTCCATGGCCAGTTGAGATAAGGAAGGAAGGGCCTCTACAAGATCGGCAAATTCAAGGAGCTCCCTAGGAACCTTGGAAGGAGCTATCAGGTCCTCCCTTAAGTGCCCCGTGAGGGGGCCAAGGGTAGCATCCTAAAGAGAATCACCGCTTGCGAGAGGCACCGCATGAGTAAGCGGGTCAACAACCTGGATCCACAGACCATTGTCAGCTTGAACCAAAGAAACTGCAACGGAACATGTCGGGCTCCCAAGAATCTCAACACCAGGGGAGGACTGACCTCCTATGCAACCTTTTGTATCCACATGATGGCCGAAGAAAGCTCCTCCACCCTGGCCGGCCTCCTTGCGAGAGTGGCTCCCAACGGCCAAATGAGGTGAGGAAGGGGTACTGCAGGGAGAGTATGCGGGAGGAGAAGATGTAAAAATACTCTCGGGGAGATTGCCCATGTCAACCTCAACCCCAGGCGCCTCGCCAATCATCGCGGGAAGGGGCACTGTAGGGAGACTACCCATCTGTCCACCTGCTGCGACCAGTGCAGGGGCCGGCTCGGTAATCAAATGACTAGCTTCCAAAGCAGCCATTTCTCGCACCAAGGGGTCCTAAACCCTGGGAAGAGGTCTGTCCTTTGCAAGAAGGTTCAAGGAATGCTTCCGGAGCGAAGCAACCTGTGGCCGCACAACCAGCGACCTATCACCAGAAGAAAGGTGCCCCAAGGGAGGCAGAGAACATCCTAGACTTTCTTTGGAAAAGAGAACCTCGAAATGAATGTTGTCGGGGTGTTTCTGCACCCACTCTTGCACGATCGCAAGGTGTGTTGATTCATAAGAGGTGGCTATGAGATGCACGGCCTTATCCTCTGGAACCGTTGCCCAATCTATCCGTACGGGGAACTCTCGGTGGCCCACTTGGCCCACCGAAATCTCCCAACTGCTACCTGAGATAAAGAAAAATTTAGGGGACCATTCTTTTACCTTGAGATATCGTTGATCCAAGGAAAATAAAGTGGGACACCTTCAAGCTGCACACGTTCCCTTTTAAGCGAAGCACCTTGTGAGCAAGAAGAAACTTGCGGACAGTAAGGTCAGCATCTACTGGGTAGGGTTCCAACAAAGCCCGTCGCCAAATAATGTTGTAGCATATCAATAACCTCCAGGCGTTCGGATGCAGTTGTGAAGGAGCCAATCCTAGGTGGTCCGGAAGGTCGCGAATGGGGTGAGAAAATGGCAGTCTCAAGCCACACGAAAACATGGAAGGGTATAGGGCTACCTTGTCGGAGTGGCCCTCTGAGTCAACAGCACCCTCGTCAGGACCCGAAACTTCAAAGGCAATGAATTCTGACACTCAATATGTGAAGGCTAAGGAGGCCAATGTGGACTTATCGATAGATGAGCGCCACCCACTGCCCAAAAACACTGGACCAACGTCGACAACAACGTAGGGTCAAACTGATTTCTTGGAAGCCATCACTGCCGGAGTATGAAGTAACAGAAAAACTAGTTGAAAAGAAGGAGAATCGAAAGGATAAGAATGGCAGGACAATCTCAAAGTAATGAGAGCAAGCCGGAGCCCACTCCCACATTTTTATAAGAGAAGGTAACGAGCAAGCTTCCATAAGTCATCATGACCAGGATATGTGCCACGTCAGTTTCTAGAAATGCAGTTCACGAACCACATAAACATGAAGAACCGCTTGACACGTCTTCATTAATAAGTTTGAAAAGATGTGATAAAAAGATGGGCCCATTATGAGGAGATGTCACCAGAAGCAGCCGGCCCACAATAGCTTCCCGGACAACAGAAAACTTAAAAACAGTGCCCGGCCTCGGGAGAAGGGTAGGGCGATTCATGATAAAATTCCCACCATACCCGTCGAATAAGAATTAGCAGGTAATTGTGGGAGGGAGTTTCCCCCTACCAGACTCCCAGGAAGCCCAGCCAAGCTCGGCCTAGGACGAAAGGACACAGATCCAACCCACTAAGAGGATCCCCTGTCCATGACCTATGGATGGAACGGTACAACAGAGGATGGACTCATCGGGACTCGTTGGTCTGAGGTTCCTCGGGTAATGTCCAATCATCAAGTGTCTGCCTATATAGCAAGCGCGACATGTTGAGGATCATTGATCTACTGACAAAGAAGACTTGAACAGACCAGGGGAAAAGAAGACCAAGCGGAGAAGGCTGGAGAATCACACTACATTTAATGGCCCTGTCGCCCGGGCGGCACGCCACATTAATGGAACCATCGCAGGACCACGTCGCATTTAAAGATTCTAGCAAATTGAACGGTATGAGGACTCCAGATCTCACAGCGACAGGCTTGATCTGCTCACTGAACTTGTAGTATAAATAGCTAATCCTAGGTACGAGGAAGCTCTCTCTAGCCCTTAAACTTTCTTACTTATTTACTACATTCCAAGAACACTTACTAACTTTGGCATTGAAGGTTCCCCCAACCCCTAGGCCACCCCTTTAAAGCCGCATACATTCTTCTCTTTGTAGGGCCTGTTGTGAAGACCTGAGTTGTTGGAGTCTGGCCCAAGGGTGTGCGAAACATGACATCAACACTCACAAAAGTACTAAGCGAATATTAATCGTGACTATAAAATAGGCACATAACTTGTGCCAATTTTCAATAGTTCATAAATTTCTAATTAAGCACGTACTTGCAATTAATAACTAAATACCAATGACCTATTTCTCATAAAGCCTAAAACCATCATAACCTCATATTCATGAATCCAACTTTGATTTCCCAATCTCCATAATATCATTACCACAACACTTGTGAGGTTGAGTGTTGTGGTAATAGACGTGCAAGGTGGTTCTAGGACTATGGTGGTTAGGCATACGGTTTGAGGTTTCAATTGAGGGCGTCGGTGTAAGGTTCATGGATGACATACGTGGGCATGGGCAGTGATGGTGTAACGGTTCAATTGGCTTCATGGTTGGATCAAAGGGCTATTTCTGGCGTGTAGCAGTGACTGGTGGTTGATTTACAGCTTTTGTCGTGGTCCGGGTAGTCTCCAACATGGAGTGATGGTTGGTGGCTGACCTGAGTACTTGGAGGTGGCGTTTTAGTGTAGCGACGACACGGAACGTGACACAAGGGCTACGTCTCGGGTTGGGCTTACTTTGGTTCTCTTGCTACCCTTGGTGGTGTACCACTGGTTGGGCCGTGAGAGCGAAGCGGGGCTTATGGTTTAGGTGCTTTAGGTGATGGTGATAAGGAGTAGAGGGGCTACTGTGGGTGCTCATGAGTCTAGTGTAGCAACCGTAGGGAAAAAGAAGAATACAAAGTGCATGAGTTCAAACCGTGAGGATCTTATTTTCTTTATTTTTATCTTACATAAACATCCTTAACAAACAAAAGTATTTTGAGATTTTTTAAAATATTGTGACAAAGGGTGGTTCCGGCCTAATGCCTGTATATATTAAAAATTTTATTCTCAAGTTGGTGTATATAGCACATCGGATACATGACATAATTTGATTTGGAATATAAATTTTAAAATTTGAATATTTCGAATAAAATCTTACTATTTAAGTGACGTGGATGATTTATTCTATACACTGATATGAGGATAGAATAACTCTCTCTCTCTCTTCCCCCCCCCCCTCTCTGTATATAATGGCTTAGCATGTGGAATAAAAAGTTGAATAAAAGTATTATAAAATTAAAATATCATTTGAATATAAATCTCTTTAATATTATTTTTGTTTCAAATTTGAAAAAATATTATTTTTTGTATTTTGTGTTTGAAAATTTTGTAATTATTAGATAATGATTAAGTGAAAATTTTAAAAATTAAAAATTAAAAATTATTTTGTGTTTGAGAGGTATTTGGAAAGAAAATTATGAAAAACTTTTAGATAAAACGAGAGTGTGCAAACATAACCCAAGTGTTAAGCAATGGAGAACTTAGTTACCAATTGTAAGCAATTTGTCGACATTATTCTTCTCACTTATGCTAAAAGTATAGATCATAATTTGAATATAGCTACTTCTATTTATTACACGCTTATGGCCGTTTCCAACGCATCTTACCCAAAAAAGGAGAATCGTACGTACATGTACGCGTGCTCAACAGTTCTCATAGGCGCAAACCCATTTTGCACAAAAATCTGTAATTGTAAGTGAAATGGATGACTTGGATTGTCTCTCTTCGACGAAGATTTGTTGTAAATTGTAAGGTCGGGAAATACATATTGAAGGGGGTAAAAATAGTAGGCCTAGATAAATCAAATCTAGCCCATCAAATGGCGCCATCTGTGGGAGAATGATGATTTTCTGGCTTGTGAAATAATCTCCGAATAAGCAAATAAATTTCTCTCAAGATAAGTATTTTAAGTTTTTCAACCTTTGTTTTTATTAACAACACTGATATAAAAATGAGAAAAGATATTTGCAACTGTGATTTGTACAACCGCCGCGTAATCGCTTTGAAAAAAGTGAATAAAAACACAGGACCGATATGAAAAAAGTTAATTTTTTAATAGAAGACCCCACTCATTTTCAAAGCAATTACGTGACGTTTACGTACTTCACGGTTGTATATAAAATTACTCAGAGTACTGTGTACTTAAGTGCATAGTGTATAAACATATGCATCCAATGCATAACACCCGAGAAGGAAATTTCCTCCATTAAAAAAAGCCCCTCACCCGAAGGAAATTTGCACAATACACGTAGCACAAGAACCCACTGTGTGATCAAATGCACAGTACACGTAGCACACGCACCCATTGTGCACATAAGTACATAGTGCATGCAGCACGTATCATGTTGTGCATGGCATGCATAGTGCCTTGTGTGATGGGTGCACATAACCGTGAACCCAGCGGCTCGTGGATGATTGCCCGCCACCCCTCACAAATGGGTCCGCCTACTAGAGACCGCTTCAATGGGAGGCCAAACAGAACCAGTAGAGATTGCTCTGCCTGGTTCACGCTGTGCAAGGTCCATGGTCAGCCATCTGGGAGATGGGGAACCAACCGGCGGCCACCATGGGGGTCGCAAGCAGTTTTGCTTCTGGCATGATAGTCCTTCTTCCCAAACTGCCATGACAGTTGAAGCACTCAGAACCGACGCACACAACAGACCCACCTGATCCAGATGCTCATACCCGCAGGCATGTAAAGCTCGTCACCTCCCTCACGGCGCTCGGCATAGTCCCAATCGTCAAGCCGAAATTGAAGCATGATGACCATGCTCGAGTGCACCACCATCAAGTTGAGGCTCTGAATGGTGTTGATATGAAGGTGCAGCCACCAAGTGATACATGATTGCAACTGAGATTATTTTACCAAAGGACCCCTTTTACATTTATTTTGTTGCTTGTAAATGTTTGTTTTTGTCATATTGTTTTCTTGGTATTTTTAGCAGGTCTGTTATTTATGCAGTGGATAGTACAACTGTGTAATAGGTTTGTTATTTGTGTAGTGGATAGTACAGTCGTGAGCAATTGTAGCAAGCTGTATATTCCTTAACTACTAGCTGTCTTTTGGCAAAGTCATAGAGCTGCATATATGTATAAAAGGCAACATTTGTAAAGGATAATTTTCTAATGAGAATAGAGTTTTGTCTCAATTTCCTTTTGTCTTAGGTTTTCTCTGAAATTCTTACATGGTATCAGAGCTTAGGCTCTGAATAAAAGAATTCTTCCATGGCTGTCGGGACCTCCAATACATCTGTTTTTCTTGATTTCACTAATGTAGTCAATCCTTATAGACTTGACCATGGTGACAACCCATCCATTCCTTTATTTTTTTACCTACAGATAACTACACAACTTGGTCAAGAGGTATGTGTAGAGCTCTACGAGCCAAGAACAAACTTGGCTTCATTAATGGGTCATTGCTTAAACCCAAGGACCCTGCTGACCCTCTTCTTGATGCTTGGTAAAGATGCAATGATCTAGTTGTATCTTCGATACAAAACTACATTAGCCAAAACCTAAAGTCAAGCATTGCTCTAGTTGATGATGCCAAACAGCTTTGGGAAGAACTGAAGGACAAATTTACTCATCAAAATGGACCAAGAATGTTTCAGCTAAAGAAGGCCTTAGCTGCCCTGCAACAAGACCAAGATTCTGTAAGTACTTATTATGGCAAGTTAAAATCCTCATGGGATGAACTAATAATTTATGAACCCATACCTAACTGCACATGTGGAAAACTCACCGTTCTTCTAGATAGGTATCAAAAGGATTGTGTCATCCAGTTTTTAATGGGCCTCAATGACTCCTACAACAATACCCGAGACCAAATAATGATTCTAGACCCTTTACCTACCATGAAAAAGGTCTAGTCCATTATCCAGTAGCAAGAGAGGCAACACATTGTCCTCTCTGGTGTGCCTTCTCCTAAGTCAATGGCTCTTTCCATTAAGAAAGGATATTCGTCCTTCAAACCTACCACAAGGCCATTCTTCACATAGAAACATGAGAGACCTTACTGCTCTCACTGTCATATTCAAGGTCATTCTTTGGAAAACTGCTTTAAAGCAGGTAATGCATAGGCTCCTGTCTGTAGCCACTGCAATATGTCAGGGCACATGGTTGACAAGTGCTACAAATTGCATGGATACCCACCTAGACACAAGTTCCATAATAAGGGCAAACAAGTGAGTTTTTCTACTAATATGTCATCACTAGAGCAGGAAGAGAGCAATGAGGAGAAAATGTCTTTTACTAGGGATCAATACCAGCAGCTCATGTCATTGCTGCACTTGAGGGAGGCTTTTATTGCCAACCACTTAGCCAACCAAGTCCAAACAGACTTCAACTCTCCATCTGCCATGTCTGGTATGCCTTTTTGCTCAACTTCCTCTTCTCAAAAACCATATGATTTTCCATCTTGGATAGTTGACACTGGTGCTACAAATCACATGATCTGTAACACCTCATTCTTTACCTCCATTACATCACAAGTCTCCTACATGGTTAAACTTCCAAATGAGCACACAACTCCTATGACCCACATTGGTACAATGAAAATCACAAGCACACTGACTTTGAATAATGTTTTGTGTGTCCCTTCCTTTAGCTTCAATTTGGTTATTGCTAAACAGTTAGCTAACTCCATTTCCTGTTGTTTTATTTTATTTTCCAACTCATGTTATATTCAGGACCTTTTGTCATGGACCACGATTGGTATGGGTGAATTGAGGAATGGCTTGTACCATCTTCTAGTGACTGAAGTGCCCCCCACTTCCTTGCTTGACCAGTTTTCTATTTCCCAAAAGAAGAACATGCCTGCTATAGCTTCTTCTAGTAGTAGTATTGATGATGTATCAAACCTTTGGCATTGTAGAATGGGTCATACACCCCTCTCAGTTTTGAATTTAATCTCAGATGATTCTGTTAAGGTTCATTTACCTACTGTCTCTAATGTTCTTTGTTGCATATGTCCAATGGCTAAACAGCACAAGCTCTCATTTCCCATTAGCACACATAAAAGCAAACATATTTTTGAACTTGTGCATTGTGACATATGGAGACCAAATTTTGTTGAGTCCTATGATGGATCTAAATATTTTCTGACCATTGTGGATGATTTTTCAAGAAGCACTTAAATTTACCTTCTCAAAAACAAATCTGACACTAAAGCTTGCATTGAAGCTTTTTCCAATCTTGTAGAGACACAATTTGAGTCTAAAATTAAAATACTCAGAAGTAATAAAGGACTAGAATTCCAAATGAAGAATTTTTATAACAAAAGGGGCATCCTGCATCACAGAACCTATGTTGAGACCCCTCAACAAAATGGAATTGTTTAGAGAAAGCATCAACACCTTCTCAATATAGCTTGGGCACTTAAAATTCAGTCCAATCTCCCTATCAAATATTGGAATGACTACATCTTAATTGCAGCCTACATGATTAACAAAATTCCTAGCCCCTCTTTCGTCTAACAAGACTCCTTTTGAACTATTATTCAAAACTTGACCCACCTACTCACACATGAGGACTCTAGGCTGCTTTTATTTTGCTGTGACCTTGTCTCAAGGTAGGAAGAAATTGGACATTCGTGGAAGAAAATGCATTTTTCTTGGTTATAAACTTCTGGATTTAGATACCTACATAGTTTTCATCTCTCGAGATGTGGTTTTTCTTGAACACATCTTCCCCTTCCAACATTCAAAACTTCATGCCTCACCTCCATTGACAGATTTCAATAACACTCTCCCAGCTGAAGGTAATTCCTATCCTTCAGCACACATTCACACTGATTCAATCACTACTTTCTCCCCCTTGGAAGACTCAAAAACCTCTCCTCCTTCTTCCCCTTCTTCACCAGTTCCTTTGCATCACCTCATCCTCACCATTCCCCACATATTCCTGATGACTCATCACAGTCCCATGAAACTGGTCTTAGAAGGTCAATAAGAACTAGGAGAGCACCTGAGTACCTACAAGACTTCCATTGCCAGCAAGCCTCCCCGCTTCAACATGTTCAATCTCAGTCTAAGACTCCAGGTACTCCCTTCCCTTTATCCAGTTCACTTTCCTATAGCAATCTGTCACATGCATTTTCTTCTTTTTTTGTCACCATTTCATCACACAATCCACAAACCTACAATGAAGTTGTTAAGGACCATGGCTGGTGTGAGGAAATGGAAGCTGAACTTGAAGCACTAGAATTGAATAACACATGGGAGGTCACTGATTTACCACCTGGGAAAACCGCTATTAATTGCAAATATGTCTACAAGACAAAGTATAGATCAGATGGTAGTGTTGAAAGGAAAAAGGCTAGACTAGTTGCTAAGGAGTTCACACAACAAAAGGGAGTTGATTATCATGAAACTTTTTCATCAGTGGCTAAGATGGTGATAGTTAGAACTCTACTAGCTTTGGCAGCTATAAAGGGGTGGCATCTCCATCAATTTGATGTGAATAATGATTTCCTTCATGGAGAGCTTAATGAGGAAATCTACATGAAGAAACCTCCTGGCTATACTATAGGGAAACCTGATCAAGTTTGCAAATAACTTCGAAGCCTTTATGGTTTGAAGCAAGCTTTAAGGTAGTGGTATTCAAAACTTTCAACCTCACTCATTCTCTTTGATTTTATTCAATCAAAATTTGACTACAGCTTATTCACATGGGTTGACGGTAATTGTTTTACTGCTTTGTTGGTCTATGTTGATGACATAGTTGTAGCAAGCAATTCTTTGAAATCCATTGCTGCTCTCAAGGTCTTTTTGAACCAACAATTCAAGATCAAGGATTTAGGCACACTCAGATACTTCCTTGGGATTGAAGTAGCTAGATCTCCTAATGGCATACATCTTTGTCAAATGACGTATACCCTAGATATCCTTGCTAATTCAGGAACTTTAGGATCCAAACCACTCAAGCTGCCTATGGATCAGAACCACAAACTCAACAAGGATTCTAGGATTTTATTGACTAACCCTAGCATTTACAGGAGATTAATTGGTCACCTTCTATACTTAACCATCACTAAGCCAGACATAAGCTATCCTGTCCAGGTCTAAGTCAATTTTTGGCAGAACCAACCACCTCTCACCTTGCAACAACACATAAGGTGCTTAGATACCTGAAAAGAGGTCCTGGTCAAGGGATTTTTCCATCAACTTCATCACCTGAAAAGAGGTCCTGGTCCAGGTTCTGTAACAGGTTGTTTTTTGGAGACTCACAGATTTCTTGGAAATCAAAGAAGCAAACAGTTGTGTCCAGATCATTTGCAGAAGCAGAATATAGAGCAATGGCTTCTACCACTACTGATTTCACATGGCTATGACAAATCCTTGTTGATCTCCTCATTAATAATCCTCGAGCTATTGTTTCACATTTTAATAACCAGGCTGCACTACACATAGCAGCCAACCCTATCTTCCACGAAAGGACCAAACATATAGAGGTGGTTGACTGCCATCTAATCAGGGATAAAATTCAAGAAGGGAGCATAAGAATAGCTCTTGTTTGCACCACCTCTCAACTGGAAGATATATTTACTAAGTCACTCCCTTCTTTTCTGCTTCAATCTCACCTCTCCATGATGGGAATAACCAATATCTATTCTCCATCTTTGGGGGGTGAAGCATGATGACCATGCTCGAGTGCACCACCATCAAGATGAGGCTCTCAATGGTGCTGATATGAAGGTACATCCAGCAAGTGATACATAATTGCAGCTGAGATCATTTTACCAAAGGACCCCTTTTACATTTGTCTTGTTTCTTGTAAATGTTTGTTTCTGTCATAGTGTTTTTCTTGGTATTTTTAGAAGGTCTGTTATTTATGTAGTGGATAGTGCAACTATGTAACAGATTTGTTATTTGTGTAGTGGATAGTACAGCCGTGAGCAATTGTAGTAGGCTGTATATTCCTTTATTGCTAGCTATTTTTTGGTAGAGTCACAGAACTGCATATATGTATAAAAGGCAACATTTGTAAGGATGTTTTCTAATGAGAACAGAGTTTTGTCTCAATTTCCTTTTGTCTTAGCTTTTTTCTGAAATCCTTACACAGATGCCCAGGGTTCCTTGTCGTCGAGCACTTTGAAGCTAGCGGGTTACTACCGCCAACTGCCGATGGGCTGCTAAGGCTGCCAACGACCACAACTGGACACGCTGGCATAGTTGTCCTCGTGAACAACAAACGCCGGTGGGACCTTTCTCACCGGCCTCATCATTTTCCCCCTTAGTCGTGATGAACAATTTGGTCACCTTCCTTCATGGCCATAATCAACTCCTCCCCAAGTTGCATGGCCATAAGTTTCCCAGCCACAGTGAGGTATGCAGGCCACCTCTTCTTTGGCCATGCACTAGGACAGCCATCAAGCAACATACACAGCGGGCAACCCCTTGCTCGGCCACCACATTTCCTTGGCCACTAGGAGGCAACTTGGTACATGGTGCACCCATATACAATTATGAGTTGCTAGACCAACTGAGAACAACCCCCCCATAGCATGATCAATCAACAGAGATCCTCTGGTAGCTTACAAAAAATGGCTTGACCAATCTAGCTTCTCGGCCACACGTTGCATTTCCTATGCAACGTTCCAAGTCCTTCACCATGACAAAACAAGAGTGTTGCATGTCCTTGGGCACTCGTTGCATGTCCCATACAATGTTCCAAGTCCTCTACCACAACAAAGACAGGGTGTTTTATTCACCTGCAGTACATGCGCCGAGAAACAATGAGCAGTAAATTTCCTGGAGACAGTTAAGCCTGCATCACTACAAAAATGGTCCAAGAAGGATGACTTCCCAAGTGGTAGACAATCTCGGTTGAAAAAATAAGAAGAAGCAACAACTGGCAATGGAAAATCTCAATCAAACAAAAATCGGCTATAGAAGTTAAATCACCCCGATTTGTCTCTCTCAAAGTTCGTATTTAAAATTTAATTTTTACTGAAAGATTTGATTTTTTGAAGTTCTCCCCCCAAAAATCTTCAAGGTTCCTCAAGAATCCCGACGGCTACATCGCCCCACAATCGCATCACTCAGAGATGTTAAACTGTCTTCAACTGAATAGATTGCTTGATATCGCGATACCCTAGATCCTCATCAAAGCCAAAGTATGGCTGCCCGCAAGCCTAGCGGGTGCACCTCAAACCCTTATCATACTCTAGCAAAACGATTCAAGTTTGCAAATCTCACAGTTGTGATTTGGTTTATCTATGCTAACAAATTTGGCATTTCAATGCGATCAAGCATCACCTTCAACAAAACCGAGTCATTGGACTCGCCACAAATAGCATGCAAACAAAAGCCAAGTCACTGTACTCGCTGCGAAAAACAGTGATGACAATCTCTTGACTGCTTCAACCCTCACACACAAAGCTGGGACCTTTGACTGACCTCAAACATGGGAGGGATAAGTCCCTTGACTAATCAACCCTCACGTACAAGTCGGGGTCCTAGACTCATCGGAAACATGTTCTGCACAAGTCCCTTAATTGCCCAACTCTCGTGTATAAGCCAGGTCTCTAGACTCACCGCGAACTTTGAGCGGTGCAAGTCCCTTGATTGACCGACTCTTGTGTACAAGCTGTGTCTCTAGACTCATTACGAACATGGGTGGGACAAGTTCCTTGACTGCCTGACTCTCCTGTACAAACTGTTGCTGCCAACAGGTTTACCTTCGAGATCGAGATTCTAAGCTCCACAACCGCCTCATGTGGGTTATCTTTGGGAAAGAGTCAATGGGCTCCCTGATCACTTAGTGCCAGTTACTACAAATAGAGTCTAACGTCAATGCCAAAATAGAAACACCAACAATAATTCACATCAAGGGACAAAAATATGCTAGCGACATAAAAAACAAAAAACAGTCGGAAGAATATACACTCCTCGCTAGCAATAAATAGTCTCATGCAACCTACTAGGCAAACGTCCATGCAAATAAACTCAAAGTTGAGCTCAGTGCTCGCACGTAGTGCGGTCGAGTACATCTCCCGCCCAAGCTGAGCTCCACGCTTGCACCTAGCGCAACCGAGTACATCTCTCGCCCAAGCCAAGTTCCGTGCTTGCACCCAGCATGGTCGAGTACATCTCTCACCCAAGTCGAGCTTGTCGCTCACACCCAACGCGGTAGAGTACATCTCCAGCCGAAGTCGAGCTCAGCCCTCTCAACTAATGCAGTCAAGCACATCTCCCACCTACCTCTCTAAGTTGAGCTCAACACTAGTAACTAACGCAGTTGAGAACATCTCCCACCTACCTCTCCAAACCGGGCTTCGTGCAACACCTAGTGCGGTTGAGTACATTTCCCACTTAAATTAAGCTTTGCGCTCGCACTTAGTACGGTTGAGTACATTCTCACCAAACGGAGCTCCGCGCTCGCACCTTGTACAGTCGAGTACATCTCTCATCTGACTCTCCAATTTGAGCTCCACACTCGGAAATCTTTATCGCTAAACACAAACAAATAGAAAACTGGGGACATGATCCTAGAATTTATTTTTCTATATTTTTCTACAAACGATCTCTTTTGTTGTTGAATTGGAGATTCTCAATGACTTCTTGTTGAGCAAATCGACCTTAAGAATTGCAGGCAATTGAAGGGGTAAAAATAGTAGGCCTAGATAAACCAAGTCTAGCCCATCAAAGGGCCAATATCAGGAGGCAAGTGGGAAGAGATAAGGAGGGGACAAGAAAAAGCAAATGTCAAATGGGAAGAGGAGAGGGAGGAAAAAGAGAGAAAAAAGAGAAATGAGAGAAAGCAAGTCAGACATGCAAGGGGGACGAGAGCACGGAACTCATCTTCAACCTTAGAACAAGAGCTCCAAGATATTATTTTCTCTAGAAAAGAGGTCTCTGACCACAATTGTACAAAGAGAAATGAGAGACCACGAGAGATTGTAAAATACTTATATTATAGTGGATTTTCTCTCCGAGTGACCCGGGGATGTAGATCCTGCACTGAACCACATAAATCTGTGTCTTCATCTCTATTTATTTTTCCTATATTTATTTTTTATTCACTACTATAAATGTATGTATGAGCACCGTACCACCACTCCGGACCACCATCGTGGGATTCAAACCACCTCATCTAGTCTTGGACTACCTTAGTAGGCCGAGAATGATTCTTTCTTCCGTTTTGACCTGTTGTGCGATTTTTGGCATTAGTACAGATATAATATAAATCTCATAATATTTATTGAAAATTCTGTCTGGAAACTCACACAAATAATACTCATTTATAAATTTATTTCTCTTCCGTTTGAAATTTTCGGATAAAAACTCTAGAGCACCCAAATTCATCGACCCTCCATCTTCGAATTTTAGAAGAGTTGTTATTCACTTGGTTTTGAAAATTACTAATTGACCAAAATCGGCCATTGTAAATTGAATTTGGAAAATTGATTCAATCTCTTCAACCATCCCCATTCAATTAGGAACTATACCCACAATGGATCATATGATCTGTTGGATCTTCAACTTAAGATATATATATCTTTTTCAATTTCACCAGAGTTAATTTGGTGCATGCTATCTCTGTCTAACAGTAGAGTTTCTCATCTAAACAGAGTTTTTTCTGATCATCCACCTCTCGAACTGGAAAATCTTTCTAAAACCAAAGCTGGTAATATTTATTCTCTTCTTTCAAATTTAAGAGATTGTTGACACTTCACTCTAATTTCCAGTCATGTATAAAAGCTTCATGGGGTTCAGATTGTTTTTGTTGGGGTTTAGTTCGTCTCTCTATTAGACTCAAGAGACTAATATTGGCCTGGAAATCTTGAAATACATCTGTTTTTGGTAATATATTTCAGAATCGTCAATATTTGAGGACTAAAAATACTTAGATTTTGAATTATCCTTCAAACATATTGTCCATCTAGCTATCTACAAAGTCATTTGTAAATTATGAAAAATATTGTAAAACCGTTAGATACTTAATTTTTATTTGTTTTCCTCTTAAAAAGTTGACATGAGATCAGGTAAATAATACTGTCACTAAGTATGGGACATGTACTAGTACTTGAGGAGAAGAGAAAGTTCTACGAAAAAGGCCTGGAAATTCAGGTTTGTTTGGTTGGGCCAAGAATTTAAATCGATAGAATTTAAAGAGACTCCAAAGATAGGTCCCACCAGCCAAAGGGTACATAAAATTTAAAGAGTTATTCGAAAGCTGGCTTTTATAGAATCCACAGAAACAGAACGAATTAACTAGCACATGTATGATCATCACGTCTAGCTATGTTTATGACAAAAACAGTGTGCGAATGTTACATCAATTACCGAGAATGAACCGACAGATCTCTAATTTAATACTCTATTAATAACTAATTAAGTTTTACAATATCCCTTAAGAACTGTCATGGGCACTATTACAACTTCAGTAGAAGTAGTCTAGTGAGAAACTACGAGGAAACTTCTGACCATAAGTTTATTATCTCTGCTAGCTTTTAGGATTACTCTGAATTACTAATTTCTAGTATCCCAAGACGCTATACTCTCTCACACTATCACAAACATTTTTCTCCGTTTTCAAGTCTGCTGCGATGGTTCGAACAACTGACCAAATAGCCACCCGTGTTCAAGAAGACCAGCCGGTGATCTCTAAGATGCACAAACGGAGGTGGCGGTTGGCTATCACAGCCATATACTTCACCAGGGTTCTTACTTCTTTGTCCAAGAAAATTCTTAACAAGACTGGTCCTCTCTTGCGCACCCTATCCTACGTTACCATCGATGTGCACCGCCTTAAGGAGAATTCTTCGCGCGAAAAACCGGCTTCATATTTTAACGTTGATCCAAAAATGTTTAGTGACATGGTAAGAGACAAAAACTTTGAGTCTTTGAGTCAGATTGGAGGGGTTAAAGATATTGCTTCAATTCTTCGAACTGAGGTAAGAGATGGTATTAATGGTGGTGAAACAGATCTTATCCAACGAAAGATTGTTTTTGGTGAAAATACATACCGAAATCCACCTGCAAAAGGCTTCCTTAGTTTCTTGTCTGCAGCTTTTAAAGATACAACTATTATTATACTTTTGGTATGTGCTGTACTATCTCTTACTTTCGGGATCAAACAACATGGCTGGAGAGATGGGTGGTACGAAGGCGGAAGTATCATTCTTGCTGTCATTATGGTTGTCTCTGTGTCAGCAGTGAGCAACTTTCGGCAATCAAGACAATTCGACAAGCTTTCAGAAAAGAGTAGTGATATAAGAGTGGAAGTTGTGAGAAATGGGAGGCGGCGGCCAATATCGATCTTTGAAGTTGTTGTGGGTGATATTGTGTACTTGAAGATTGGTGATCGGATTCCCGCAGATGGGTTGTTCTTGGAAGGGCATTCCTTGGAGGTGGATGAGTCTAGCATGACCGGAGAAATTGACCTTATTGAGATCTATGAAAGGAGTCCCTTTATGCTATCGGGCGCAAAGGTGACGGATGGCTTCGGTTTCATGCTTGTCACTTCTGTTGGCATGAACACTGCATGGGGTCGGATGATGAGTTCGACAAACCGCGACTTGAAAGAGGAGACGCCATTGCAAGCACGCCTCAGCAAGCTATCTTCATGTATTGGGAATGTTGGGTTCATGGTGGCTGCACTTGTTCTTGCAGTTCTCCTGATTCGATACTTCACAGGAAATACCAAAGATGACGGTGGAAATAGGGAATTCATTGGCACCAAGACAATGTTTGGTGACGTTATGAACGCAGTGGTGGGCATGATTGCTGCTGCTGTGATTATTATCGTTGTGGCTATTCCTGAAGGCTTGCCTTTGGCTCTTACTCTAACTCTGGCTTATTCTATGAAGCGGATGATGGCTGATCATGCCCTGGTCCGAAAACTATCTGCTTGTGAGACAATGGGCTCAGCCACAACCATCTGCACAGACAAAACAGGAACACTTACATTAAACGAAATGGAAGTCACAGAATTTTGGCTTGGAAAGGAAGCACTCAGGGATTATACTTCTTTTGATATGGCAAACAATGTTCTCAAGTTCTTGCATCAAGCGGTTGGTTTGAACACGGGTGGTATGATTTATAAACCACATTCTGCATCAATTCCAGAGATTTCGGGTAGCCCAACCGAAAAAGCAATACTTTCTTGGGCTGTGTTTAGTTTGGCAATGGATATCGAAGAAGTTAAGCAAAATTATGAGACAATCCATGTAGAGGCCTTCAATTCACTGAAAAAGAAAAGCGGAGTTTTGGTGAAGGAGAACGGTGAGAAGACTATTCATACCCACTGGAAGGGAGCTGCTGAGATGATACTAGCCTCTTGTTCAACTTATTACGATAGAGCTGGGATGCGGAAAACCATTGGCGAGGAAGAAAGACTACAGCTGGGGACTATTATTAAGAACATGGCAGCAAAAAGCCTCCGATGCATTGCCTTTGCCCACAAAGAAATGGCAGAAGAAGATGGACAGATTCTTGAGAAGCTTGAAGAAAATGGACTCACCTTTCTAGGGTTAGTTGGCTTGAAAGACCCATGTCGGCTGGAAGTCAAAACAGCAGTAGAATCTTGCAGAGCCGCTGGTGTTAACATCAAAATGATCACCGGTGACAATGTGCACACAGCAAGGGCTATAGCTATTGAATGCGGGATTCTTAATGTTGATGAGAATCTGGACCATGAATCTGTAGTAGAAGGGGTGCACTTCAGACATTACTCACCTGAAGAGAGACTGGAAAAGATCAATAAAATCCATGTAATGGCCAGGTCGACCCCCTTTGACAAGCTTCTGATGGTACAGTGCTTGAAGCAGAAAGGCCATGTAGTTGCAGTCACAGGCGATGGAACTAACGATGCGCCTGCTCTAAAGGAAGCTGATATTGGGCTCTCCATGGGAATCCAAGGAACTGAAGTGGCAAAAGAAAGCTCGGATATAGTAATTCTAGACGATAATTTTACCTCTGTAGAGACAGCTTTGAGGTGGGGAAGATGTGTATACAGCAATATTCAAAAATTCATTCAGTTTCAACTGACAGTAAATACTGCTGCCCTTATTATCAACCTTGTTGCGGCCATTGCTTCCGGTAAGGTTCCACTTACTGCAGTGCAGCTACTGTGGGTGAACCTGATAATGGACACCTTGGGAGCTTTGGCTTTGGCCACTGAAAAACCCACTAATGATCTCATGAAAAAGCCACCGGTTGGTCGATCTGAGCCACTTATAACCATAATCATGTGGAGGAATCTCATTGCCCAAGCTCTGTATCAAGTTACCATTGTACTGGTTTTACATTTCAAAGGAGTATCCATCTTTGGTGTAGACAAGAAGGTAAATAGCACCCTCATTTTCAATTCTTTTGTCCTCTTCCAAGTCTTCAACGAATTTAATGCAAGGAAACTGGAGAAGAAGAATATATTCACGGGTTTACTAACCAGCAAGATGTTTTTAGCAATAATTGGAATTACCATAGTTATTCAAGTGATTATGGTGGAGTCCCTGAAAAGGTTTGCCAACACTCAGAGATTGGATTGGGGGCAATGGGGTGCTTGCATTGGACTTGCAGCTTTGTCATGGCCAATAGGTTGGCTTGTCAAGTTCATTCCGGTTTCAATCGAGGATTGATGATGAAATCCAGTTCGGCTTGACTCTTAGTGATTGTACCCGTATGATATTGAACTTCGTTTCTCAACAAATATAATCTGTTTAATTAGTGCAACCAAATGGTTAATGTACTATTGTACGTAACGAAGAATTAGATAGTCTTAACTACTCTTGGATTCAAGAATTTCTATATCAATTGGCAGGCCTACTAAAGTGTGATTTGGATAATGAGTTGATATGAAAGATAAATAAAATATTGTTAGAATATTATTTTTTTAATATTATTATTGTTTTGAGATTTGAAAAAGTTGAATTGTTTATTGTATTTTATATGAGAATTTGTGAAAATTGTAATGATTAGATGATATGAAATAAGTTGAGATCAACTATAAATCCAAACGGGGTCTAAAACTCTTGAAAGGTAAACTTAATTTGCAGCATCACAAACTATCTTAACCAATACCTTGCAAAGTTGCAATTTGTATCTTTCACCTCCATTCTCATTGTAAATAGTCATTTTCATCGCAAATTATAACTCATCACAAATAATTTTTTTTCTTCACGTAGTAAACATAAAAGTCATTTCATTTAACAAATCTATATCTATATATATAGATACATGCACACACACATTACAAATGAGTACACCGCATCCTCAAATGCTTGGATAGCATGAATTGGTAGGGGCGATATGATTGATCCCGTGTTTTGTTCAATACATTATTTTCTTATCATTTGTAATCTTCTCAAATATTTAAGATCAATACATGAAAGCGATTTATCCAAACTTGGTAATAGAATCGCAAAAGAGTAGAACTCATAGCCTGGCTACCATAAACCTGGCCATATATTAAATTAGGAATCTAACCTAGATAATACATTACAATATATATATAAGGTGAGTCAAATATAGACAATAAGGTAAAAATTAACGAGGAAGGAGTCTCCTCTCTAGACATTTTTTCAAAAAATGGTTAGAGGTAGTGCCAAAGTCCGTGCCTGCTTCAGTAGTGGAGTGGGGGGTGGTTAGTCCCTGATTATGCTGTGAATTCAGGGATGAGGATGGAAGTTCTAGAGGAAGTTTGGGAGCGGTTACATCTTAACGAGAAGGAGAATGCCTCGATTGAGCTAAAGACAAAAGACACAAAGTGGCGTGGTGTACTTAGAGAGCGTAGTAGGCAAGATCTTCATCGATCATGCGATTGGGAGTGAGGTGGTCAGGAAGACGATGGAGAAGATCTAGGAGGTAAGTGGCCTAGTTATATTCAAAGAATTTAGATATAATTTTTTTACTCTTACCTTCGCGACTCTAAATGACAAGAACCGGATACTGGAGGGAAGACCTTGGTTATTCGATAATCATGTCTTTATTCTGAAGGCATTCGATGGATTGACTCAACTGCATCTCATGAAGTTTGAGATTGAGTTTTTTTTGGGCTAGATTGCACAATCTTCCCTTCGCAAGCATAAATCATGATACTGGAGTGGTAGTGGGGAGTTCAATTGTGAGAGTTATTGTTGTGGATGTAAGGGTGTGGATGTAAGGGAGGATTAGGTTGGATGGGGGGACTGCTTGAGAGTGAGGATCGAGTGCAATTTACGAAAGGTGCTGGCTAGAGGAAGAATTGTAAGGTTGGGTGGGCAGAACATGTGGGGCCCTCTAACCTATGAGAAACTCCCGAGAGTGTGTTTTAAATGTGGAAGGATTGTTCATCAGAAAGAGTGGTGTGTGGAGAGAGAAGGGGGTCAGTTTGGACTATGGTTTAGGGCTTCCTCAAATGGGCATAGGAGGTCAAGGTGGGGTTTGAAGGGGGAGGAAGGGAAATAGAAAACAAGGGGAGGAGGGATGGGGTGAGGGGGAAAGTAGTGAAAGTAATTGTGCTCACTTCCCAATGAAGGGTAGGAGAAAATGAGGTAAAAAGAGGGGATGAGAGTTGGGAGAGCTATGAGGGTGTTCAGAAGGGGGCATTAATTCCTGTGGGGGAGGTAGAGGGGGTGATAGGGAAGGCATGTGTACTGCTAGAGGAAGACAGGCCACTGACTCTGTCTCTGGGTTTAGGCTTAGAGGGGGAGGATTACTGTGGAGACAAAGTGATGCTTCAAGGGGAACTGGGGAAACTTGTGAAGGGCCAGGAGGGAAGGGTGGAGATTCTAAAGAAGTGGCAATGGAAGAGGGGAGCTGGAGCACAAAATACTATGGTTGCACAATCCACTCAGTCTATGAGTCACAAAAGAAGGGCAGCTCAAAAGGAGGGGGTCTACACAGGGAGAGGGCTACTAAGGTGAGGAAGTAGGTTGCTGAGGAGGGTGCTTTGAATGATGTTTTGTTGGCGGAGGCTACTGGTCAGCCCCGCCAATCAATATGAATCTTTTAAGCTAGAACTGCCGAAAGCTTGGGAACCCTTGGACAGTTCAAGACCTCCCCCTGATGGTGGAGAAGAAGAGACCCAACATTGTCTTTCTTATTGAGACAAAAACTAATGCTAATAGACTTGATGGGGTGCACAGGAGGCTAGGTTTTCAGGGCTGTTTTGTTGTGGATTTAGTGGGTAGGAATGGGGGTATAGCACTGTTTTGGAGGGAGGAAAATGAGGTTGAGATACAGAACTTTTCACAGTGGCATATCAATGCATGGGTAAGAGGCTTTGATGACACTTCTAGATGGCTACTGACTGGGTTTTATGGGCACCCAAAAACTAGAAAAAGAAGGGATTCGTGGAGCTTGTTGGCCAATTTACACCTTGGGGGTCAGATTGCATGGTGTGTAATGGGTGAGTTCAATGAGATAATATTCCAATCTGAAAAGCAAGGGGGTTGTCAAAGGAGTGAGGCACAAATGGGGGCTTTTGAAACAGTTCTTTGTATGATCTGGGATGTAGAGGGAATTGTTTTATATAGAGTAATATGCATATTGACTCAGCTTTCACTAAGGAAAGGTTGGATCAAATGGTGGCCAACTGTTCTTGGATTGCAAATTTCAAAAAGGTTATCATTGAGGGGCTGGTTACAAGGTCCTCTTATCACAAACCTTTGCTGATGCACATGGCTGAGGGGAATGTTTTTGAGCAGAGAAGGGCACGGTTGTTCAGGTATGACGCCAATTGGGCAATGATGGATGGATGTGAGCAGGTGGTCGAAAAGGAATGGAGGAAAGGTGAATACTCACTAAATAGAGTTCAATATTCCTTAGCAACTTGTAGTAGAGCTCTAGTCTGTTGGAATAGAAAAATGAAAAAGATAACACAAGTGAAATTACAAAGAAATCTGAACAACCAGAGAAGTTAACAGACTCAACAAGGTTCTCTACTGTGGAGGTGGTTATGAAGCTGAAATTGGAGATGGGATTGCTCGTAGAACAAGAAAATCTCAAGTGGAAGCAAAGGGCAAAGAGGACATGGTTTGCTCAGGGAGACAGAAACACAAAGTAGGGTAGAAAAATGTGGCAGCAGACTTTAAGCAATATTTGTTGGGTATTTTCTAGTCAAATGAGCCAACTGATAGCATGATTTCAGAGTGTTTGAACTTGATGGAGGGTTATTGCAACTACGAATAACAAGTTGCTTAGAGACTTACAAGGGAGGAGGTAGAGGCTGCAGGTTTCTAGATGGGGCCTCTAAAATCTCTTGGGCCTGATGGGTATAGGGCCTATTTTTACCAAAAGTCCTGGAGAATTGTTAGGGATGAGGTGTGCAGTGTTGTCATGGGATTTTTTAGGGGGGGAGTTATGCACCAGCCACTTAATTACACCTACATAGTGTTGATCCCTAAGGTAAAAGACCTTGTCTCAATCACAGATTACAAGACAATAAGTCTGCAATGTGTTGTATAAAATCATTGTAAAGACTTTGGCAAACAGGCTGAAAGGTGTCTTCAATGACATTATCAGTAGCTCTCAACGTGCTTTGATCCCAGGAAGACTCATAATTGATAACATTTTGGTAGCTTACGAAGCCCAACATTCAATCAAGAAGAGAAGATTGGAGAGGGTGGGGAGCATGGCTATCAAACTAGACATGTCCATAGCCTATGACAGGGTAGAGTGGAGGTACTTGTAGGGGTGATGAGGAGGCTAGGCTTTGATGACAGATGGACAGGCCTCATTATGACGTGTGTTTCCACAGTCAAGTTTTGATTAATGGTCAGCCTGGTAGGTTGTTTCAGCCATATAGGGGACTAAGGCAGGGTGACCCTTTGTCCCCATATTTGTTCTTGCTGTGTGCTGAAAGACTGAACAGCTTGTTTAATTTCCATGAGCAGAGAGGAGCTATAAGGGGGTGCTTGTTATGAGGGGGTACTAGGCTAACACATTTATTATTTGCTAACGATTGTGTCCATTTTGGTGGGGCAAATAAGGAGGGTTGAGAAAAAATAAAAGGTATACTTGAGGTTTATGAGCACGCCTCGGGTCAATGCCCAAATAAGCATAAAACTGATGTATTTTTCAGTTCTAATACCAAGCTCCAAGATAGAAGGCTAATTTAGGTTGAGCTAGGCACTAGAGTAAGTGGCTGTTATGAAAAGTACTCAGGGCTTCCAGGAATTGTTGGAAGGTCAAAGTACAATACCTTTCGAGGTATAAAAGATAAGGTTTGGCAAAGGATTAATAACTGGAAAAGCTAATTTCTATCTCCCTCAGGTAAGGAAGTCCTCCTCAAGGCTGTGATCCAAGCTATACCAAATTACTACACGAGTGTTTTCAAGCACCCAGTTAAGCTGCACAGTGACATCTTGGGGATGATGACTAGGTTTTGGTGGGGTTTTAAGCAAAACGAGAAGAAGATTCAATGGTGTAGTTGGAGAAAGATGGGGAAGTCCAAGGCAGCTGGTGGGTTGGGGTTGAGAAATTCAGAGGGGTTTAATAAGGCATTACTTTCAAAATAGTGCTGGTGAATCTTTACTAATCCTACCTCCCTTGCTACTAGGATCATGAAAGAAAAGTATTTTAAAAATAATGACCTGTTGCATGTTAAACTGGGCTTTCATCCTTCTCTGATTTGGAGAAGCCTTTGGGGTGCTCTTGACTTACTGAAGGAAGGTCTTATTTGGAGGGTGGTTAATGGAAAAGATATAAAGGTTTGGGGGGATAGGTGGATTCCCAAACCTTCGACCTACTGTGTACAATCCCCTGTGAAGAACCTAGACAGCAACTCAAAAGTGGAGGTGTTGATTGATGCTGCAAATGGCTGCTAGAAAGAGTATGTGAACAGAGATACATTGGGGGAGGAGGAAGCTAAACTCGTATGCAACATTCCAATTAGCTTGTCAAGGACAAAGGACAAGTTAATTGGGGTCACACCAAAAATGGTCTCTTTAATGTCTAAAGTGTGTATCACTTGGAAATGGCAAGAAGAGATAAGGAGGAGGGGGAGTCTTCAGTTGTGGTGCCCCCAGCCCCCACTTGGCACAATCCTCTCCGGAGGGCAATACAGTTGTGTGAGGAACTTAATGTCCTAGCTGCCATTTTTTTAGGTGATGCATTAGTGATAATCAAGGTCATTAACAAGCAGGAAGAGTGCTGGAGGTGGTATGGTCACTTGATAGAAGATATTCAAGGGCTATTGTATAGCAGAAGAGGTTGGTCTTTACAGTATATACAGAGTAAAGGTAACAATGTGGCCCATTGTTTGGCCAAGTTAGGCTAGCTTGTCTAGAAAGGAAGAATGTGTGTGGATGGAAGAGTGTCCACAGGAAGTGTATAGCGCAGTTTTACATGATATAGGCTGTATACCCAAAAGATGATGACGAATGAGAAGTTAGCATTATTTTCAAAAAACAAATATAGATACTACGGTTACAAATAATATATCATTCATCAATGTGATTAGAAAACCATCCGATATCTAATTTTTGCAATCCCATTTATTGGATGATATTTCCTCACACATTAATTCATGTTAAAACAACTACAGAGAATGATAGAGTGATGGCCAAATGGAAAATGGCCATGGTTTGCCTTATTGTTTTCGCCAAAAGTACTATTCCTGGGTTTTGAATAAATTAAGTATACAATAATATTATTGAATAAAGTTATAGAATTCAAAATATATAATATATTCCAAAGTGATGCTTTCTTCTTCTTCTCTCTCTCGCTCTCTCTGAATTTCTTCTCCATCTTTCTTACAACTGATCTGTGCTAATACTTTTGGATTGTCTGAAAATTGAGAGGGAATGGTCTTATTAAAAAAAATGGAGTTATTAAAAAGTTATATTGTCTTTCTCCAAGCTTATTAAAATTTGTCATGCAGGTTCTCAATGCTCCAACACTTGGTAAAATTTCTGAGTCTTTTAAGGTCGACTTTCTCCCTAGTTCTTGGACATGTAGTTTATACTTCCATCGACTCATTATATATAATGTATAGCACTTGAATTGGATTTTACATTTTTACTGGATTAACTAAACTGATCAATAGCTAAGCTAACAATATAACATATAATATATGATCAGCTCATCAATGTTCTGCTATATCATTAATAAACGTACATAACATTAATAAATAATAGCCACTGATTAATTTTGTCAATCACGGCCAACCCATGACATACTAATCTCTCTTTGGTGCATTTTGATAACCATAGGAAGTATCGGAGATTGGGATGAGTGTGATCATCCATAAATTTTCTCCTCCGTGCTGTAAGTGGCTCTCGAACTAAGCTTGAAAATAACTGCCGATGAAAATTATGAGCTACAAGTTGTATATTATTGTTATATGGTTGAGTGCTGTGTGAAGTGTTTGGATGATTGTGTTGTTATGTGATGTGGCCGAGTGGCATGTGAAGTGATCGGATGATTTGTGTAATTGTGATGTGGCCGAGGCTCGAGAGCCTTGTGGATCGCTGGGATTATTTTTGGAGTTCCGTGTTGTGGTTGAGAACCCAATGAACTTGTGATATGTGATTTTCCAATAGAACCTTTACTCATTGTACAACTGTTTATTTCTGTTGCGTAAATAGTGTTGTATAACTGATTACGCCCAAACAATAACGTGATAGTTGTAGCACAGTTTTGGGGTGTTGATTTCATAGAGAGACAAATTAAAAGAATAGTAGAAAGAACAATGAAACTAAAGAAAAATATTAAATGATTAATGGAGAACAAATATTAATTTTTTAAATACAAATTAAAATGAAGCAAAGTGACGAACGCAAAAAGTATTCAAATTTGACAAACAATAAAGCATCGGAAGTCCCTTGCACAAATCCGGTACTTTAATTATTCTTAATTTATTGAATAACTCAATTGGAAACTTAATTCCCAAAATTTTTAATTGGAAGGTATATATTTATAAACAAAGATTAAACTAAATGTAACCATTTGAAAAATCATTCACCACTTTTGAAATACGTAAATTATTATCACTATTGAGAAAATCCAACGACGACAATATACTCAAGAAGTGATATTGCAGCAGAGAATTAAATCAATAAAGATAATAATTGATCCGAACATAATCAAATAGTTAATCCATTCAATATTAGAAAAAGCATGACTGAATCCATAAACAAAATAAATTATATGATTATTCGGATAAGAAAACATCAACAATGAATTGAGAATGATAAAACAAAAGAGTTTTAGTAATTAAAAATACATACATAAATTAAAAATAAATAAAAATACCATCTACTGTGCAAGTTCATCCCTAGACCTATTTGAAAATTTACTTATCCATAAATGTAATGGGCAGCAAAAATCTCCAGATAAAAAATAGAGCAAACGGCAGCCATCCAATTTTTATTCCCGATCTCATGTGAGCGTCCCAGCTAGGCCAACCTTTTACGAGCAGCCAACAATCAATTATATACGTCCTCACGCATCACGCTACCTCACTCTTTTACAAATTTCCCGATGGCTCCGTTATTTTCTCCCCTTGGAAGTCTTGTGGCATGTGTCATTAAAAACATGATTCATATGGTGTAAAACAAATAAAAAGAAGCAATGGTAGCCGGCTTGTAATTGTGCCTCAAGCCTCCCAACTTTTTCTTCTAATTTGGATATGTCCCATAGTAGCCCTCCCTTACGCAGCCGCTTAAGTTGAGGAGCTTGATTTTCGTAGTAGTTAGAACCTTACGGATGGTTGGTTACACTTCATTCCAGAATTAATTCAAGTTTTGAAAACATAATTCCATCCCCCTCCACTAGCATTCCATCCATTTACGCCAATTTCAAATATTCAAAGTTCCATGCAATCCTTTCCACAACAAATTGCTTCTCACATCCCACCTTCATCTTCCATCAATCATCTCAAACTCAAAAGAAGTGCCGGCCAAATCTGCTAGCCTTCCAAGAGGAATAAAGCTGCTCCATGTCTTTTGGTCCCACGTCCAAGTCAAAATGCATGCCCTTCAATTTATGAATCTGAAATTAAATATAAAAAAATTTGTGCTTAAAATGATCTCAAAATAAATAAAAGAATAAATTCATTCCTATAAATTAATTCCTATAATTTCTACCTATATTTTAGTATTTTAGTCTAATAATACTAGGGTATTTAGAGTGCACTTTTGTACACTCATTAATAGCCCTTGTTTCAATTACTCCTAATATTACATTGTGACATGGGGATTTTACCCTTTGTCATGCTATCTTTCAATAACAAGGGGGTGTTGGAAATTTCTCCACTTTTGCATTGGTTTCTAGCTTGTGAATATGAGCTGGAAATTCCCTCCCTTGCGTTAAATTATAACCTGTGAATGTTGGTTGGAAAATTCTCCACGTATACTATTTGCCACCATGTATTTGTTGTTGCATTGCTTTCCATCATGTAATTATTTTCTCAATATTTATTATTTTCTTGTTTTATATTTTATAACTATTTGCTAGAATTCTTACTATTGGACTATGAATAATGCTTGTAAGCTGGACTTTGTAATTTTATGGTTTGCGGATTAAATGGATTTTATGTGGGGTGTGTAAGTACCATGATCTCAAGCTGAGATGCGGCATTTTTCTCAGTAGAGCTCCTTTGGTCACTAATGTAACACCCTGCTCCTTCCTTCTTACGTACTCTTCTTTCTTTCTGACGTACATTCCTTCTTTCTGACGTAAGCAAATTCCGAGGACAAAAACTATGCAACAGTCTGCCCTTCTCTCTTGGAACTGTGAGCCTCGTCATGCATGCCAAACCACGATGGCGTGTTTTCAAAGATATTATATAACTTCTAAGGCATGCCCAGTGTTTTAAATGTACTGGAAATATTTATAAGAAGTATTTTCAGTGTTATTGATTTAAGCTTGATTTTAAATACGACAATTATAATATTCTTGAAAAGCTCCAAAAATATTATAATCGTCGGAAATCATATTAAAACGATTTCGACTATTTTAAATATTATGAGATTTAAATTATGTTTAAAGCTTTAATTAATTTAATGGTTTTATTCTCTAAAATATTAAATAAGACTTCATCATTTTATTAATGATGAACGAATATTATTTAATAATCTAAAGTTAGTTTAAATAATATTCTATCTTTATTACCCTCAATACTTTTAATTAAGTTAATATTTTATGCATTTTAAATTAGTGTTTGAGGTCCATCGTTAGATCATTGCGTAGATCCCTAGACGTTGGGTTTAGAATAAAACCCCAGCCCCTATCTTTCTCCCTCACTTTTCCCTTCCCTCTCTCTCTCCTTGCCCCGCAGTGTATGTCGCATCCTACTCTCTCTCTAGCCGATTCTTCCCTTGCTCAACCCGGCGTCGCCGTGCACCACCCAGTCACACCTCCACCATCGGCTGCTTCCGCTCACGCCAGCGACCTCCCACCGTCGAAGCTTGCCTCCACCTTGCAGCCGTCCTCCCCCACGCACGCACTTAGAGACCCACGCACGGCTTCACCGTGCGCAGCTTCTAGCGCTGCCGTACGCGATCTCCACGGCCATCAGGTGCCTCCATGCGCTTCCCCATCCCTCCCCTTTCCTCCTCCCTTGAGCCCGAAGCCCATAACTCTCCTTCGCACGAACGGGTTCCCTCATTCGCACGCACGGGTTTGCCACTCTTGTGCCACCATGCGAGGCTACCCTGGCCACCACACCACCACCGGAGCCTCCTCTTGCCACCAGCGACCTCCCCATAGCCTCCTCATGCACAGTCAAGCCCCCTTGCCTCCACACGCACCCTCACTCTCCCATACTGTGCGGCCAGATCCGTCGTACTCCGCCATCCATGTGGTGGAGTGATGCACCATATGGCGTGTACGCCATAGTGGTGATGTGGCGTAGTGTGTAGGAAGAGAGTACACGCGGAGTGTACTCCATGTGGTGGAGTGATGCACTATATGGCGGGTACGCCATAATGATGACGGGCGTAAAACATGATGAGCAATGTTCGGAACTGTGGAACAGTGTCCCGAAGTTGCTATGGTATGGCCTGTAGTCTAAGGTGACATGTGTCACCGTGTTGGACTTATGGTTGGGAGTATGGGTGAAGTAGCAGAACAAGTGTAAGAGTGCGCAGCGGAAGCATGATTGAGGAATGTCACGAAGTGACATGACTATTGGCAGTTGTGCTTTTGATGGGTGAGGAGTTAGTTTTGGAGTAGCGTAGTAGAATGTGACGAGATGTCATGATGTGACGGGAATACGTGAGGAACAGTACTCACGATGAGTTAGGACTTGATGTAGCAGGATGTTGGGTGACGCAACAAGGTCACGGTGTAGCTTGGGAGTAGTCTCGAGCTATATGACATGACATAAGGCATAATTGTGAACGGAGTCATGTCGTGTTAAGTGTTAGGATGAACTGTCAAAAGGGACGGGTAGCATGAAGAGTCATGCTAGCCGGGTTAAGAGAAGGTTGGTATTGGAGTATGGTGCTTGTTTATACGAGCATGTGATCAACATGTTATATGTTGATCTTAGGTGATAAAGGGTAAGGTACATGTGTAACATGGTGAGACACATGTGTCGAACAGATTCACCATATGTAATGGGTAATCTGTCCTGAGCATAGTTGCATGGTGCTTAAGCCTCAAAGTTGGCTTAGAACCATGTGGCTTTTATGGATTGGAATGAGGATTAGTATGGGCTAATGTGCATGAAAATAGTGACTGGGGTACTATCTAAGGATGGGATGCGTGACTTAGTCGGTTTGAGTCATGCGTCGGAACGTGGTTAATGAGAAGAATGAGACAGAAGTCTTAGTGTCTTAATAATAAGGTGAATCATGGGTTCGCCTTAGAGAATGAGCACTCGAAGTACAACGTTGAGTCTGGAAAACGTAGTGACCGTAAGTAAACCCCAAAGGTCTTAGCTTAGTAAAGAACACGGGATAGAAGAAGAGTGTCTCAAGTGAAGCATAGTTCTATTCTAGTTCAAGTTGCTTATGTACTAGATAGAGAATAACGCTAAGGTATGTGTATGCGTGTAGGTTGCCATCTGACATGCGCTTGAATGGACTGTATGATATGAAAGTAGCATGTAGTCTAGGTAAGTGTTACGTTCATACTCTTCTAGAGTTTTTCTAAGATACAAGAAATGAAACGAAACGCTTTTCCTTTAAGACGCTTTACAAAAAGATACGAAAGACGCTTTATTAATAAAATGCTAAGTGTTCAAAGGTATAAGTATGTACGGCCCCTCCTTGGCAGCCCCTTTTTATGCACCCAAAGTATTAATTGTATGCATATGAATGGATGAGTATACGTTGTATCTATTGTATGTATTTTCCATGAAAACGCATGGCATAAAAGACGATTGTCGGGCTTACGCCCCAAAACTATGCTTTTCTCTTGAAACAGTGTTTTCTCTTGAAACAGTGTTTTCTCATGAAAGGACAGTAAAATGAAAAGGAAAGAAAAGAATGAAAGCTCCAACTCTTCAGAGTTGACATGAACGAATGAATGAAAAGCATGAAATGTATGAAAATACGTAACTGCCACATGAATGAATGAAAATGGGTACCCAATGAATAAGTGTTACTGGAATAGGGTTTTTTTTTCTTCTGCTGCACGGTTTGGCCTTCACGTGAGGCTGCATGGCAGCCGCAGATGGTGGCACTGGCCGGCCTTCCTTTGCCGACCTGGTGGCTGCCGTCCCTCAACCCATACCTGAGATGATGCTAGCGCCTAGACCTCTGAAGATGGTGGAAGGAGATGTTTATTTCCAGTTTACCAAAGAGGAGATCACACATTCAGCGGAGCCGTTCCGCTTTTCTGTCGTGCTCAAGTTTCTGAGGCAACGCCTTTCTCTAGATGATGTGCATGTGTTCATTCACAGTCAATGGGGGCTCTCGACCATTCCAGTGGTATCTTCAATGAGGCAACCTCGCAACGTCTTTGTACGTATGGCTAATGAAGCCGACTTTACCAAGGCTTTGTCGCAAGAGGTATGTGAGATTAACAGGATATTTTATCATGCCTTTAGATGGTCTTCAGATTTTAATGAGGATGAAGAGCCTTCGATGGTTTCGGTATGGATTTCTTTGCCGGCACTCCCTCCTAATTTTTATTGTGAAGCTTTCCTGAATATCCTTATGGCGCCCATTGGGACATTCATTCGTCGTGATAATCCAACTCGTTGCGCTACGAGAACGGATGGAGCAAGATTATGTGTGGAAGTTGATGCTGCAAAACCTCCCCTGACTCATTTCTGGATTGGGGCGCCAGGGTTATCTTCAAGTTGAAAGCAAGAGATCATATATGAAACACTCCTTGCATATTGCTCTACTTGTAATATGCAGGGTCATAATTTGTGGACATGTAAAACTAGCCAAGCTGGAAAGAATGGGAAGATTCAAATTGGTAGGAAAGGTCATTCGGAGATGGAAAAACTGGTAGTAGAACCGGGGGCAAAGCCGAGTGCATCGGATAATATTGAAATTCCTCCGCCTGTTGGTGTTGTGGAAAATATTATGATGATCAGAATGGAAACAGAGGATGCTGTGGAGGAGTTGATGTCTGAATTAATTCCTCCGTCGGAAGATCAATTGGTGCAATTGGTACCTGAGAAGGAAGATCAATTGGTGTAGTTGGTAGAGTCATTGGTTGTACAGCCTGCTCCCTGCGGTAACTTGGTGCCACCTACTGAAACAAAGGCTGCAAAGGGTATGGTGTTAACAGATTATGCTTGGAATGTTACGGGTATGTGTTGAGTGGAGCCTTCAATGGATACTCATCAGAATAATCTTGAGGTCCTAATTTTGACAGTGAAGGATCTGATAGTGGTGCAGAGTCAGCCATTGGTGGAAGAGGAATCAGATGAGGAAGTAGAGGAAGAGATTCTTATGGTGGAAAATATTTCTTCAGAATCGGAACAAGAAAGCCAACTAGAGGTTATTTCACAAGATAAAGAATATCTTACAGAGTCTGAGGTGAATGAAGGTAAGAGAGGTATAAGAAAAATATGTTTATTAATATGCGAAGTTCTTCTCAGGTTCTTGCCAGAAATTCTAATCCTGCTCAATGATTGATTCCATCTTGGTATGGAATATTAGAGGGATTGGGACCTCTAAAAGTAGATTAAATACGTTGATTGGAAGATTGAAACCGAAAGTCTTTGCTCTTTTAGAACCATTTCAAAATTTAGAGGGTGCTTATAAATTGGCAAGATGTCTAAATTGATAATTTTATTTCTAATGAGGTGGAAGGGGGAAAAATCTGGATTTTCTAGAATAGTAATTATGAGGTGCAATTTGTCTGGATGGGAATGCAATTTATTTCACTTATAGTAGGTGATGGTGCTGAGAAATTTTTGCTTTCAGTGATTTACGCCAAATGTACTTGGGTGATATCTATGGGAAGATCTCAGCATTAATAATTTGGGTTCGGACCCTTGTGTATTTGTGGGGGATTTTAATATTATCCGGAATGACTCAGAAAGGAGAAGAGGTAGACCTCGGCCTAATGTCGCTATGATTGAATTTAATGATTGGATTAATCAAGAGGGTCTTGTGGAAATGGCTACGAAAGGGAGTGTTTTCACTTGGTGTAATGGGCAGTCGGGTTTGGCCCCCTCATGGGCACGGCTTGATGGTGCCCTAATGGATAGTTCTTGTAACAGCCCGCTAGAAATTCATTAGTGAAATTTTTATTGACTTTAGGAATCTCGTAAAAACCTCATAAGTTTTTATGAATCGATCAATCGCATAGGTTTTAGTCTATCAACATAGTCAGTGTTATCACTCACTATGGTGCTAGAAATATGAGTTTTATTTATTTGAGATGGTTAGAAGTGTCAGAATGCATTATGGTCCACGCCATTAGAGTTAATGGATTATTTAGAATTTTATGGCGCAATATCCTATTTTCATAATTCCAGACGAAACGTCTGTTAAAAATTGTGAAATTATTTTTAGGGGCACTTTGAGGCTGAATTTCGGTATAATATTTTCACTATAGGTTAATATGAATATTTAGGAATTTTTAGTGTTAAGTTTATGATTCACTTTTTCGGAGTGAATAGTAACCTCGGTAAGCGCATCAATTGCAGTGTTTCAAAATCACAGTGTAGAATGTCCAAATTAGATCAGAGAAATTTTATTTGGACACTTGGCAAGATCTTAGCCACACTTAGTGAGTAATATTAGACACTTAGCACCATGAGGAACGTTTGTTGGATTTGAAGAAATCTAGGTGTGAGATCATGCCACTTAAGCAAAACTTTGTTTCATCTGCTCAAACAAATTGTGCCAGATCAAAGAGGGTTTCCATCCTAGTAAAACCCTAAATGGTGGAAGTCCAATTGAAAGCCCAAAAGAATTGTTGAAATAGGAACCCTAAACGGTTTCCCCAAAACCCTAAAGTTGGCCTCTAAACATTTTATAATCCGATTTCTAGCATTGTGTTTAATCACATGATTAAATCACTTCCACAAGCTATTAATCCTTCAAATTTGTGTTAGAAGATCATTATCCAACCTTGTTAACCTTGAAAAATTGATTGGACCAAGTAATATTGGATTTGGGCTTGATAGCAACCCAAACCCTCTTTAAACCCCAAAATTTAGGCCCATTCGGTTTAGGCCCATTAAGGCCCACGAATTTGGTCACCATGAGATTCCTTCATGGCTAAGTTTTGTACCCCCACTTGGCTGGCCAGATCTTTACAAGAAGGGCCTAGAAGGTTCTTGAAAGACAAAACTAAAGGGCCACCTCACTCTTTCACTCTCACACTCCACCTTGAGAAAAGATCTTGGTCTGATTTTTATGAGAAGAAAAGGCCAACACTCAACTATTACTTCAGTCCTATCACTTTACATAGCTTGTGTAAGAAGCTCTCCAGTCCACTTCCCACGAAAAGCAGCTCTCCTTTACACTTTTCCTTCATAGAACACAAAAGACACTCTCGGACAGTTTTTCGTACCTCTTTTGAACAGCTGTTTCGAAGCTTTTGTAAGTGTTTTCTCGTAAAGTTTCCTTCATTAAAGTTCTTTCTTTTGGATTCTAGTTTACGGGGATACCTTATTCGTTCCATTTGGAGATCATTTGGTTGGTATAAAGTTGTTTGGACCCCGTAAAGGTCATTCTGGGCGATAAACTGGAGAGTGTGTTATATTTTGGAGTTTTTGACCAAGCTAATGAAGAGATCTTGGTCCGAAATTTTTATGGAGTACTGTTAACATGTGTATAGAATTATTGGTTGAGGATTTGTTGCATGATTAAAAGTTTTGCTGAAATATTTTCTTAGGTCTAGAAACTTAGAAACTGGAAGAGGAAAAACAGTTTCTGTTTTGAGAAAGTTTAAATCTTTTATGGTTTAATCTTATTCCAATGGTTTTGATATTTTTATTGGAAGATCCTAAGCATCTTATATACATGTTAGAAAGTTATTTTGAAGATATTTCATGTTAGTTTCGAACATATGAAATTTTATGCATTCAGATATTTGGTTAGGCCAAAGTGATAATGTTCTTGGCTAAATTTATATTTTGGGTGATGTTTAACCATGTGATCTTGAGTTTGAAGCTTGGATCTATTTTAGGACACCTTTTTTAACCATGTGATGTTTTGGTTTGAAGATCACTACTCTATAAGTCATGGATCAATAGGTTGATCAAAACAAGTTAGAAACAAAATTCTGTTTTGAACTTAGAAGAAAAACCAAAAAGATCAAATAAGGTTTTAGTGATTTTGATGACATTAGTTCATGATTCAAAACATGATTATTCTTAGGAATATTTTATGAGTATAGTAGAAGAAAAATTTTGGTTTAATCATGAGTTTTGAAATTTGAAAGAATTACAACAAAATCAAAGGAAATAGCCTTTGTAAGTTTCGGCCCTATAGAGTTTTAATGGTTGTGTTTAGTTTTAAATTTTTTTGTATTGATATTTGAGCTTAGGACAATATTTACATAAGGTATGTAAATTTTGGTGATTTTTGGAGTTAGGATGCAAAATCTTTAAGTTAGGGGTAAAATGGTCATTTTCCCACATGTATAGGGTAGAATGGCAATTTTACTCGAAGTGGATATTTCTCCGTATTCCTAATTGTTAGTAATTAAGTTCTAATTTTTAGAAATCGCTACTTTTAGTTTCTCGTGATCGCACTTGAGTTTTGTCTCGAAGCACGAAGATCAAGATAAGTTTACTTTTAACTTACTATCAGTTTAATGTGTATGAGTGATCAGTAAGAGAACTAAATTGTATATATGCATGTTATCATATGTGCATGCCAAGTCATTACATATTTATTGTTACACAGAATTTATTCTGTCATGAATTATTCATCTGTTACACAAGATATTCTGTCACGTATTACTATACATTGCAAGTATGTCATGTTAAGTTAAGTATGCCATCTGTTACATGTATTTCATGTCACGTAATATTCACTGTCACATGTTACGCCACGTTAAGAAATGTTGTCTGTTATATGATATGCCATGCTACGAAATGTTGCATGTTACATGTATGCCATGTTATGAAATGTTCTCTGTTACATTTATGTCTCGAAGTATGTCATGTCTATCGTCTTAGTTCATGTCACGTTATGCTACGTCAGGACTTCTGTCTTTTATGTCACATTCATGTTACGTCACGTTACAAAATGTCATGTATGACAGTTAAGCTATTCATGTCAATCATGACCCTAAGCGCTAGGATGGGGTAATATCCTAGTGGAACACCTTTGTTCACGCTGGAGTGTCTAAATAGGTGTGAAATTTCCTGGGTTGACGAAGTACAGTCAACAGGTTGCGAATGGGGCCTAATTAGCTGGTCACCGGAGCGCGCCAGGCACTAACGGCGATGGTGTCACACATTATGTTACGTGTGTCCACAGCAAGTGTGGCACAAACAAATAAGTCATGGGGCCACAACAACTGTGGAGCATGAAGTATGGGGCCACAATAACTGTGGAGCATACATTACGTCAGACACAGCAATTGTGAGACGTAGAATACGTGGGGCCATAACAACTGTGGAGTACCTATTAACGCACTCACAGCTAGTATAGAAACTTGTGATGTGATGCGGTAATCGGCAGGGACACACGGCTCAAGGGGACCTGTGTAGCACCCATGTGGTCACTTTAATGATTAAGTCTATTGAATAAGATTCCAAGTTCATGCATTTCACGTTCAAGTCATGTTTCACGTTATGTTATGTTCAAGTTTACGTTCACGCAATCATGGTAATCCCATGTGACAAGAATATGTTTCAAGTTCATGTTATGTTATGTTCACGTTTACGTTTACATTATGTTCCAAGTTCACATTTATGTTATGTCATGTTCAGGTTCATGTTATGTTTAAAGTTCATTTTCAAATTATGCATGTTCACGTTCATGTTATGTTTCAAGTCCATGTTATGTTTCAAGTTCACGCTCGTGCTATGTTTCAAGTCCATGTTATGTTCCAAGTTCACGTTCGTGCTATATTTCAAGTCCAAGTTATGTTTCAAGTCACGTTCATGCTAAGCTTTAGTTTCAGTTTAAGTTATGCCAGTTATGTTATGTTGTATGTCAAGTTATGCTATGATTACTTATGATTTGATTATGCATTCATGCTTTTACTGCCATGCATGCATCATTAACCTGTGTGGAAATTTCCTGTTAACTTGCTGAGATTTCCAATCAAATCTCACTGTGGTAGTCCCAACTACCATTCCCCCCGAATGGTAGATTTTGTTATAGGATCTGAAGGAGAATCGGGAATCGACCAACTAGAAACGGTCAACTAAGCGACGATGCGATGTAGGTGTTAGTACAGTAGTTACCTCAGATTACTACTTGTATTTGTGGAGTTCAATCTCCATCACTCTTTTGATCACAACCATTTTGGACTAGTGTTGTGATATCGTTTTTGAGTATGTCATTATGTATGAAGTATGTTTTAAGTATTTGGGATATTTTAGTTTGGTGCATAGTATTGCTGAAGAAAAAAAAATTATCCGCTGCGAATATTGCATCTTATATGTCATGAACGGGGGCAGGTAACCTTGTGTTGCATGTCTCAACGCTTCAAATGTCCGTCCGATCCCAAGCGGAATTTGGGGGCGTCATAGTTCCTTCATTAATTTGTTTCCTAATGCTATTTGTTCCCATTTGTCGTGTTCTACTTCGGATCATGCCCCCATGTTCATTGAGTTAAAAAAAGATCCGTTCTCTTATGGATTGACTCTATTGCATTTCCAATAAATGTGGGTGGATCACCATGGTTTCCTGGACTGTGTTCGGTCAGCTTGGATTTACGGGTGGAAGGGTCTGCTCTACAGATTTTGAGTAGGAAATTAAAATAAACAAAGGTGATGCTTTGGGAATGGAACAAGAGGGTCTTTGGCAATACTTTGGGTCATATTGATGCTCTTGTCAAACATGTTGAGGTGATTGAACAACAACTTCAAACAAATTGGGAGGTAAACTTTGAGATGAATCTACATGAGGCCATCTCGGATCTGGCTGGTTGGAGGCATCGGGAAGAGATGAGATTGGCACAAAATGGCTAAGTTAAAATGGAAGGTGGAGTGCGATTGCAACTCAAAGTTTTTTAATGCTTTCCTTGCTAACAAGAGAAGGAAAATAGTGCTGGAAATGAGATCGAATGGGGTGGTTCATGAGAGTCTAGAAAGAATTCACCAAGGGGCAGTGTAATTTTTTCAAACTTCACTACAAGGAGAGCCACCTGTAGAGCAGCCTAGACTGGAAGGGCTCATAGATTCGGTCATATTAGAGAATGAAAATGTCTCCCTGCTTCACCCGCGTACGCTGGAGGAAGTGTTTGAGGCTTTGTCGTCCAATCCAAATCATAGTACTCTAGGTCCTGATGGGTTTGGCTCGAGTTTCTATAAAAGTAGTTGTGAGGTGGTTAAAGTTAATGTGTGGAAGGTAGTACTGGAATTCTTTACGTCTAAGCACCTTCCCAAATTTTTTACAGCCTCATATTTGGTTCTTATACCAAAGATGGAGTCACCCATAGGTTTTGATTAGTTTCGTCCCATTAGTCTATGTTTTATAAAATTTGCTCCAAGATTATTGTCTCTCGATTAACAGGTATATTGCCTCGCCTAATTTGTTCAGAGCAAGGAGCCTTTATTCCTAGAATAAGTATTTTTGAGAACATTAGCCTCACCCAGGAATTGGTGCATTCTATTAATAAAAGGATCCACAGGGGCAATATTATGCTGAAAGTGGATATGGTGAAAACTTATGATCGTGTGGATTGGGTGTTTTTTATAACGGTCTTGTGAAGGTTTGGCCTTTCTTCTCAATTTTGTGATTTGATTCATTCTGGTATTTCTAGCCCTTGGTGTTCTGTCATGATGAATGGTACGATTAAGGGTTTGTTTCCAGGCAGTCGAGGTCTTCGTCAAGGTGATCCTCTGTCACCTTATTTGTTTATCATTCAACAGAGGTCCTGCCCCGATTGATCCATAGGAGCATGCAAGTGAGTAATTTTGGCCTTTTCTCTCAGGCCTGAGGTACGCCTGTTGTCTCTCATTTGATGTATGCTGATGATGTCATGATTTTTTCTAATGGAAGTTAGAGGTTGGTTCGGGTTCTTCAACAAATTTTGGGTCAATATGAGAGGTGGTTGGGACAAACTATCAATCAGAAAGTTGCTTTGTATTGTTCGGATAAAATTTCTACTAGGCGCAAGCAACAACTTTTATGTCGTACTGGCTTTATGGAGGGGAATTTCCCTTTCAAATATCTAAGAGTGCTGATAATTCTGGGGAGACTAAAGCAGGCTCACTTAGAAGACAAGGTGAATAAAATGAGGCAAAAGATCAGTGGCTGGAAGATGACGATACTTTCTATGGGAGGAAAACTTGTTCTTTTGAGGCATGTTATATCCAACATGACTATACACCTATTTGTTGTTTTATAGGTTCCTCAAGTTACTATCTCTAGGATTCATAGATTGACGAGTTCATTCTTTTGGGGAGAATCTAATGGGCGAGATAAAAAAAAATGGGTGGCATGGAATCATATTTGTAATCCTGTGGAAGAAGGGGGGCTCGGTGTACGGAGTCTTCAGGACACTCAGAAAGCCTTACAGCCTTACATATGCACTTTGCTTGGAACCTTATTCAAGGTAATTTTTTATGGACTAATTTTTTTAAAGCAAAATATGTTGGATCAAAGCCATGGTCTCTCGTAGAGACTAGTAAAGGATCAAGATTTTGGAGAATGGTTGCTAATTGTATTCTATTGTTGTTAAATAACTCCAAGTGGAAGCTTAGAGAATGAGAGATTTTTTTCTGGTATGACAAATAGAGGGATAATGGTCCACTGATTAATGAGATGCCTCTAGTGGGTTCACCCCTTTTAAAAGTTAAAGATTGCAGGTTGTCAGATAGTTGGGACGTGGAGTTCTTGGAGAATTTCGTAGGGCAGGAAAAGGTGGATGAGATTGTAATCTCTTTATTTGGGCCGAATTATGGGAAGGATGTTCTAGTTTGGACTCCTACGGATACAGGTATGTTCTCTACAAAATCTGCGTGGAATTGTATTCGTATCATAGGTACTCCTATGGATTGGCATGCGTGGATTTGGCATAATAGCCTTCCCTTAAAAATGTCTATCCATTTTTGGAGGGCTCGGCATATGGCCTTGAGTGTGGATGATAGATTGCTCCGTATTGGTATTCCTCTTGTTTCCAAATGTGATTGTTGTAATAATGGTCATATCGAAGACATTAACCATGTGCTCTTTGAGGGTGATTTTCCACAAAAAGTTTGGTCCTTTTTTGGCAATCGTTTTGGTATTCCTCATGGTAGATCTTGGAAATAGAATGCTGGGACTTGGTTCAGGCGTGCTAGCTCCTCTTCACAAGTGGGCTTTATTGTTGGCATCATTCCCAATATTGTTACTTGGGGCCTATGGAGACTGAAGTTTCTTGCTTGGATGGAAGGTATTCTGGAAACTCATAAATATGTTGTTCATTCTATTTGTGTGTGGTTAAGATCTCTTTGTCAGGAGGCTAAGCAAATCAAGGTCTGTCTCGCAAGGATGGCATGATCCTTGAGGCCCTGCGGATAAATCCGGTGGTCCCAAAAGTTCCATGTTGAAAAGTGGTAAGGTGGTTTAAGTCGCCGTTGGGGTGGTACAAATTGAACACGGATGGTAGTAGTATTGGTAATCCAGGTTCCTGTGGCATTGGCAGGGTTATTCGTTATGACTCAGGTGGTCATGTCCAGGCTTATGCCTCTCATATTGGTTTTGGTTCTAATAATAAAGCGGAACTCATGGCACTCCTTCAAGGTTTGAGAATTTGCAAATCTCTGAACATCTCTAATCTGATAGTTGAAATGGATTCTATCGTGGTTATCTCTTTGTGGCTCAGAGGGAGATGTGGTGTGTGGTACCTAGAGGATTTTTGGGAGCAAATTGTTGATTTATCTCACACAATTCATTGCCATTTCCATCATGTTTTTCATGAAGGTAATAGGGTGGCAGATTGGTTAGCCAAGAAAGGGGCTTCAGGTGCTAAATTGGCTTATTTTAATAATTGCAATATGCCTCGGATTCTTCGAGGCCTGATTCATTTGGATTCTTTAGGCCTTCCCTCTTTACGATGTTAGGTCTAGTTTCTTTGTGGTGTTTTTTTCCTTTTTGATCCATAGGCTTGTCATAGTTGGTTTTTTCTGGTTTGTGGTTTTTTGGGGTTACCCATGGACCTTGATTTGTTACCACGGTATTCCTCCATCACAAGTGATGGCTCTTATTAGTAAAGATGGGAGGGGGTTACTATTGGAAATGTGACATTTTGCTCTTTAAAAAAAAAAAAAAAGGCAAAACACTATTCCATCCAATCATCCATTTTGTACCAAACTAAAGAGGGTTTCAACCCTAAATACTTAGAATCTAATTGAAAACGCAAAAAGTTTGGGTTTATTGATTTCAAAACCCTAATGGATCTGATATCTAGCATTGTAGTTAATCACTTGATTAGATTCTTTCATTAAAGTTGTTCCTCTTTGAGTCTAGTTTCTTTTGGTAACTTTTTTTTTTCCTTTAATGGTCTTTTAATTGGTCTTAAGCATGGAAAGGTCTGTTTGGGCGATAAACTGGATAGTGTGTTATATTTTGAAGTTTTTGACCAAACTAATAGACAGATCTTGGTCTGAAATTTTTTTGGAGTGTTACTTCAATGACATTGATATTTTTATTTGATGATTCTAAGTATTTGATATACATATTATGAAGTTGGTTTGAAGCTTTTAGGCGTTGATTTGTAAAGATATGATTTTTAAGCAAGAGAATACTCGGTTGGGTCAAAAGTGTAACGCCCTGTCCCAGAGGGTCCGGAGAGTTAACTCATATTACCAGATAATCAACTCCAATATTGTTAATACTCTTCCAAAAGATTCAAATCAAACCTAAACACTTCAAATTTAATTAACCACACCTACTCGTATATAAAATCCTCAATACAGTAACCCCAAAAAAAATTACTAACTTCTACACATGTCACTTATACTTACATTTCAACAATATAATTATCAAAAATTACCAATGCTCATCGAAAGCTTTATATTCTTAATCCACTATTCTTAAGTCATCTCACCCAATTCTTTATAATCCTGATCTTCAGCTGAAATATCCAACAATCATCTGAAAATATTGGAGATAAGAGGGGGGTGAGTTATCAACAACTCAGTAAGAAGAGAACATATACTAGTATGCACACATGAGCATTTACAGATTTCAGAATGCAGAACAAAACACTTTATTTTCAGAATGCAGAGTTAGAACATGTCATAATAATATCAGAGCGAATGTTCAAAAATATTCTTATTCAAATTCTTTCGGCATAGCATAACTGACCACCATTGTACCAGAGCATCATATAACATCAGAGGCCATGTTTAACCCCCGTGGTAGGGTTGTGCAAACCCCGGTAGCTAACCGAGCAGAAACAGAATGTGAATCTTCCCCTTATTTATTCTCGGAGCTCCAAGTGTACACACAGGAAAGACCACCAGAAAATCACTTTGTTTTCAAAGTGGGTGCACCAGAAACAGAACAGTTGGTATCAACCCAAAAAGAAGCCACTATTAGCACCCGTGGTAGGTCAAATAGGTCACCATCCACAAACCACATCCCAATTCAGAATGTCATGCCAAAAGTTTTCAGAAATCACATCATATCAGAATACGGAACACCTTCAGAATAGAACAGAGTTTTCAGAAATCATATCATATCAGAGTAAAGAACATCTTCAGAACATAACAGGGTTTTCAGAAATCACAAAACATAATTTTATGCACAAACTTTCATATTCGCTCTCTTTTTTACAGTTTAGAAGCAAAATGCAAAATAGCTCATGTCTACACCAGTCATGCCAGAAAGTACTTTATTCTTAAACAGAATCTCATGAGTAATGCAGAACAAATAACTGAGGCAGTTCAACTATATTTTCATAACAAAACATGTTTATTTTCAAAAATCAACCTCAGTCCATTTTATTTTTACGCAAATCTAGTATAGGAACCCCGCTTACCTAGACAACTTAGATTTTTAGAATTTTGCTCAAAAATGTCGAGTCGACTATAAATCGTCACCTATAAAAATAATCACATAATTTCCGTAAGTTTCCAATCAATCATAGATTTCGATATTTAAGCCTAAGCTTCTTAAATAACCTATTTTAATTCCTAAAAACTTAAAACCTTCATAATCCCAAAATATATCATCACTTCCTAAAATCACCAATATCCACCATAACTCACGTCAAACACAAAACACCAATATTTAAATCCGAAACAGCCAACAAATCTCGTAGCATAAACCAATCACACAAACAACTCTATCATCCAATCCAACTGACCCCCTTACTCATCGGACTCAGTCCGGCACAACCAACCAATTCACAGTAAATATGAGTTAGCATGAAATACATTTAAATCTCAAAAGTTCTTTGAAAAAATACTTACAATGCCATAATATAATTTTTGAAAGATCACGGAGTTGTAAGAAGCGACAAAGCAGCAACAAAACAGTGCTAAATGCATTGTGGCCGTGGGTCTCAAACACCCACTTTTGAACGGGTGCAAACGAAGACTCGAGATTGATAGGGTAGGGCCTAGGGATGTCGGTGAAACTAGTGGTGGTGGTGTTTGGCCGTGGGTGGCGGAGCAAAGGGTAGTTGAAGTGCAAAGATACCCAAAACAGAAATGGAGTTGGATGTGCTTCATCGGTGACGGATTGGAGCTAGGGTTGGGTCCATTGGGTTGCTAGGAGGTAGAGGATGAAGTGCTGAAGAAATGGTGGTCTGAGGCGGCGCGACGGCGGCACAAGGAGTGCTGCGACTTGGAGAAGCTCGTGGTGGCTAACGGTGACGTGAGGAGGGCTGGAAATGGAAGGGTGGGGTCGCCGACCGGTGGGGAAGCTGATGGGAGGGGCGGTGTTGGTCATCGTCGGCTCACGGCGGCGGGCTGGGGGAGAGGGGCGACGCATGGGAAGAGAGAGGGAGAGACGGGTGGCGCGCGGGAGAAGGAGAAGAAAGAAAAAGAAAAAGAAGAGAAAAGAAAAAGGAAGAAAGAGAAAGAGAAAAGAGAAAATGTAGGGAAAGAAATGAGGTCCAATTCTCACATTTTGGGTCACAAAAATGATCCAATGGAAACGATTTTAAAACAGCAAGTGAAATAAAATAATTCAAATGTAGTGATTAAAATGAAAATAAATAATTAAATCCAATAAGAAGTTAATTTAATATGAAAAGAAAATTAAATGCATAACAATAATTAATATTCAAGAAACATGTCAAATTTAATTTTCACAAATTAAAAATCATAAAACTAAACCCACTAAAATCTGAAAATTTAAAACAAGATAATCAAATTTTAAATTAATAACAAATAATCCTTCAATTAAAAATACACTAAAAACACGGGGTGTTACTAAAAGTTTGATGATTTCAGCTAAATCCATGTTTGGTTTATTTTTAGCCATGTGATTTTAAGTTTAATGCTTGGATCTAATTTAAGACATATTTTTAAACTAAATTATGCTTTTAGTTTGTGGTTTTCATCATGATATGTCTCGGATAAAAAGGTTTGATCAAAACCATAGTTGAGAAAATCTTGTTTTGATGAAGTGTGAAGTGTTGAAGCCGAGTGCTTCAAATTGAATTTTTGTGATTTTTTATTATTTTTGTGATGATTCAAAACATGATAATTATTAGGAGTGTGTTATGGACATGTTAGAAGAAATATTTGAATTTTTGTAGTTCTTAGAGATATTTTTAAAAAGAGTCAAAACCTTGAGATTTAAGGGTTTGTAAGTTTGAAATTTTGGATCTTTTTACTAAAAAGTTTTGTGTTTATGTGAGGTGGATTTTTGTTGGTTGTTTCAAGCATGCTTCTAAGTATTGGATTTTGTAAGTGTGATTTTTACTACTCTTTTATATATGAGAAGTGTCAGTTTTCCTTCAATTCTATGAATTATATTTTATTTCCATATATTTTTCTTTATTTTCTTGGATTTGAATGAATGAGAAGATTTAGTACAAAGGGAGAGCATTTTGTACAAAAGAGGAGAGTACAGATCCATACCGATGAGAGGCGACGAGATTTGAAGAGAGCCAAGGACATTTAGGCGAGGAGACCCAATGATGACTAGAATTGGCGACAAGAGTTAGGCGATGAGCGAGATGTTTTACCTCCTGGGCAAGAAGACTCTAGGCGGTTATATTGGGAAACCAGCCTAAACGACTAACTTAAAAGACCAACCTAAACAACATCGTGGGCAACAACTAGCAAAGACGAGCAACTTTACCACTCTGTAGGTTGGGCGAGGAGACTAGTTATATTCAGCGCATATGGCATCTATCTAGTGGGACCCTTTCGACTTCCGCAATCAATCTACTGACCACCAAATCCTCCCAAACTCAACAAATCAAGTCGCTTATTACTGAATCTTTATTTTAGATAATTTCATTATTCTTGGGATAATTTTCTTTTATCTTAACATTTATCTTTAGAAACTATTTTCTATATCTTTAGCTAGATAGTAGATGCATTTATCTTGTTTCTAGATTTGAATTTTGACATCTATTTAATCTCGGCTTGCTGGATGAATAGGGGGAGTCTGAGTTTTAGAGTCTAATAGTCTAAAGTCCAGTTTCTTAGTTTAGTTTTTATTGTTTCAGTTTCTTTCAAGGAGGCGGAACTAGAGAGCAGAGGCAAGAGCCGCATGCTTTATCAACCGACTCAAATGAAGAACACTAGTTTTATTATTTTTCTTTTCAGTTTCATTATGAACTAATTTTATGTTCAAGAGCTTTATAGCTTGCAATTTATATTCTAAGTTATTTTATATTTCAATATTTCCATGATTGAGTGTTTATTCCTTGTTTTTAATGCTTGCAATTTTCTAACTAATTATTGTTCGATCTATTGAATCCCAATGAGATCGGGAGGTGATTTGTGATTAAGAGCTTTAAGATTAAGCACCATTAGTTGAGTGAAAGTAAAGATAATTTATCATGATTAATGTGATTTTCAAGAATAATTCAAAGAACTTAATGAGCTTCGAATTAGTTAAATTCACATAGAGATATGATGGGTTATTAGTCAGAGATATTTTTAATATTATTCGAGGGAAGATATTGAATAGTTAAGAAATTTTTATCATCAACTTGGGATAATTGGAATTCTATAACAAGGGAGAATACATTATGTGTGATTTATTAGGTGACATCGAATGCTCTAGATCTATTCTTATTATATTTACAATTTTAGCTTTTATACTCTTTTATTCTTAAATTTATTTTTTGTTCAGTATTTCAATTTAATTTAGATAGTAGAATCCTTCCATTTTCTTGGTTTTCCAAATAGTAATTAATTTAGTAAATTTCAGCACTCAATAAAAAAATTAATCTCTGTGGGTTCAACATCCATTTTCTTTAAAACACTTCACTATTTGTAACAATTTTGTATACTTACAAATATTTTCAGCATAACAGATGTGATGATCTTTGTTACAATATTTTGGTTTAAGTATGAGTGTTGGAGTTGGATAAAATTACAATAAAAATCAAAGAGAAATGGCCTAAGGGTGTGTCGGCCTTGGTGTATTTTTATGGTTGTGAAGTGTTTTAAATTTTTCTAAGATGATATTTGAGTTTAGGACAAAATTTATATCAGGAATATAAATTTGGTGATTTTTGGAGTTAGGATATGAAATCCTTAAGTTAGGGGTAAATGATTAGTTTTCCACATGTAGAGGGTAAAATGGTAATTTTACTCTAAGTTATCATTTTTCATATTTATAAGTTTTTAGTAATAAAGTTTCTAACATTTAGATTCTGGTAAAATGAGACAATCACTATAAGTTAGCTCTTAACTTACTATTAGATTACTGTGTATCTATGATGGGTAAGGGAACTACTGTTTATGTATTTTTTTTCTTTAAAAAAGGAGGCCGGCACCTCCATCCTTTATTGAAAAACAACGCTCACCTATGGCGGAGGAAACCATAATAATTAAAACCTAATCCAAACTCAACAAACTACAAAAGAAAACAACAAAACATCCACAAACAAAAAATTAAGGCCTAATACTGGGCAAACTAAGAAGATCCAAACGTAGCAAACCTCTCACACGGAGGGGCAACTCATCGGAAGCCACACATGTACAATTTAACCCCTCCTCCTCCTGCCTTGCTAAAAAATCTGCCACTTTATTCCCCTATCTAAACTGATGAGACACCGTGCAATTAAAACCAATTATTGCCTACAATAGTTCAACCCAAAAATCCCATAAATACCATACAGTACAAGACTTATTTCTAAGCCATTGAGCCACCAAAGCTTAAACACATTCAATTGCAATATTCCGAACGACCAACTCCCTACAAAGCAATAAACCACAAGAAAGAGCCCTGAGTTTCACTTCATTATTAGTCCCAAAGCCTAACAAACCGCCGAAAATTTGTCGCTATCATCCCTCAAAACCCCACCTCTTCCACAACTACCAAGATTACCTGTACAAGATCCATCCACATTGAATTTCACCCATCCTTCCCTCACCCTAGTCCACAAAACTAACTTTGGCCTCACTGAATTCTCCCACACAGGAACTTCCAGTTTCGAAAGCACACAATGATCCACATTTGACAAAGATCCAACCTTCGACATCTTACTCGAAATTTGCTACAACCAAAATTTAATCGAAAGCCATATCGTTTCCACAGTATCACACCTCTCTGTCATTCTAGCTGCACATCACCACTACCATAGTCTCCAGGAAATGATACTCGGAATTAAACCAATCAAAATACCTCGCTGCGATGTCTTCTTGGCATAACTAAACCAGCAACAAGACCGTGCCCACCAACTGCTAAACTTCATGCACTGCACTCCTAGAGCTCGAGCTGCCCTTCGCCAAAGTGAAGTTGCCACCTCTCCCGAACATAACACATGATCAAGGTCCTCCATTTTATGCCTTGAGCAGCAAACACAGCGAGACACTAAGGGTATTCCCACCGACTAAACTCGTTCATCAATTGGGAGGCAATTAAATTTGGCCTTCCACATGCAAACAAAAATTTGTTTAGGAAGCAACCTGCACCATATCCACTCTAAACCTTCCATCTATGGCCGCTTGATACGAGTAATTTCCTATGTTGTTGACGTCAAAAAATGCCCATCACCGCAGGGTTGCCAAATCAAAATGTCCTTACCCTGCAACTCTAGAATCTACCAAATTAAATAGCAGCTCCCTATCCCATTGATCATCAACCTAACAATCCTTAACTTCTAACCGAGGTTGTACCACGCTAGTCACACAAGCAACAAGAGGCCCCCGCGCTAACCATCTATCAAACCAAAAAGAAACAGCTCCCTCCCTCACCCTTACTGACATATTTTCCATCACCTCAGGCATCACCATACAAATGAACATCCAAAAAGCTGAATCTGAGCTTCTAACTTTAGCTTCTAGAAAATGCTTACCTTTCAAATACTTGGCTTTAAAAAATCGAGTCCACAAATTATCAACATAAAGCAACCACCAAGCAAACTTCATATGTAACGCCCTTTGAATCTCAGTAAAATCTCTAACACCAATTCCCCCTTCCAAAGTTGGCTTACACAGCTTCGACCACGCCTGCCATTTCTACTTATTCCTGCCATGATCCTCCCCCCCAAAAAAAAGGAAGCCAAGATAGAATTCAATTTTCTCAAAACAAGTTTTGGAATATTTAAAACCGCTAGCAAGTGTGTCACCATACTAACTATGACATGTTTAAGAAGAATCAACCTCCCACCTTGTGATAACAATTTAAATTTCCAACCGACAACTTTCTTTTGAAATTTATTGACTAACTGCTCCAACCTACTGTTTAATTATATATGTTAACTTATATGCATGTTATGCCATGCCACCTCAGGTGTGTCTGTTACATATTACACTGTCACAAAATACTTATTTGTTACATAATTTATTTTGTCATGTAATGCTATCTATTACATGTATGTCATGTCATGTAATGTTATCTGTACACGCATGTCATGTCACAAAATATTATCTATTACATTTTGTGCCATGTTACAAAATATTGTCTATTACATGTTATGCCATATTACGAAATGTTATATGTACATATTATGCCTTGCTACAAAATATTGTCTATCTCATATTACGTCATGTCTTCTGTCTTACATTCATGTCTTGTCACGTTACGTTAAGGCTTCTATCATTTCGTCACACATCACGTTTTGTCTCGAGTACAGCTTGTGTACCTCGAAAATAGCCTTTTAAGTCAAGTCTATTTTCTTTTATCATGACCCTAAGTGCTAGGATGGGGTAATATCCTAATAGAACTCCTTTGTCAATGCTAGAGTGTCTAATCTAATGTAAAATTCTCTAAGTTGACAAGGGGAAGATGAACAGCCTTCGAATGAGGCCTAATTAACTGGTCACTGGAGCGAAGTTAGACACTAACAATGATGGTACCATCCACATTTCAATTTCATGTTATACGTACTTGTGCTAGCGCAAATACCTGACATGGGATACGTACATTACATGCGTCTACAACGGGTGTAGATATTTGTGAATTGGCACATATGTTAATGCACTCACAACTGGTGCAGATACTTATGTTGTGATGTGATAATCGGTAGGGACACACTAAGGGGAAATCGCGTCGCACCCATATGTTCACGTTTATTTATCATGCTTATTGAACAATATTCTAAGTTCATGTATCATCATGTTCATGTTCATGCTATGTTCAATTTCATGTAGTTCACATTTAGTCATGTTTCAAGTTCACGTTTAGTCGTGGTTCAAGTTCACGTTTTGAACAAGATACTTAATGCTTGCATCATTAACCTGTGTGGAATTTCTCTGTTAACTTGCTAAGATTTGTACTCAAACCTCACCGTGGTAGTCCCAACTACCATTCCCCCCGAATGGTAGGCAATGTGTCAAGACCAGAAAAGGGAATGGGGCCTGGCAAACTGGAGGAGGTTGATTAGGCAATGCCGACATGACGCGAAACTTGTGGCCTCCATCGTTAGATTTATAGACAGTATTATGGCATCGTTAGTCTAGTTGCTTGACGAACTAGTCTAGTGATTATGTGATGTAATGATGGAGCTCTGACTCCCATACTTTTAGATTATAGTCCTTTTGAGACTCGTACTGTAATCATGGATGTTTAACATTTCAATATGTATGGATTATGTTTTAAGTATTTTGGGTATCTTTAGTTGGTGCAAGTATTGCTGAAAGAAAAAAATTATTTGTTGCGAATATTGCATATTGTTAGATGCATGCATGCTAGGCGCATTGCATCTTTAATTGTCATGAACGAGGGCAGGTAACTCCAAAACTCACCAAAATTTACATTCTTCATGTAAATTTTATCCTATATCCAAATATCTAATTAGAAAAATTTAAAGCACATCACAACTAGGTCAAACATGCCTAGGCCGAAACATGAATAGGCCAAATCACTTGATTGTTGTTGCAATTCTATCAAGCCTCATTCTCATGCTTAAACCAAAATATTGCAACATACAAAATCATATCCTATGCTCGAATAAAATACTAAACGAACCAACAAAACTCACATCATAAAAGCCACAAATTTCTTCAACACAAAACTTCAAGTTTTTAACCTTGAAAAAAACCAAGATCACAACCCTTGGTTTTTTTCAAGGTTTTCATCTCATTTCAAACAACTCCAAGAACTACAAAAGTTAATAACATACTTTCAATACATTCATAACACACTCCTACTGTAACGCCCGTCCTTGTGGTGAGAGTTTTTATAAAAGATTTTAGAAAGGATGACTGGAATTACCATTCGATTTAAAACTTTTTACTTGCATACCTAGGGTGCAAGACTCTATGTTTATAAAATAAAATGTGATTTGAGAATAAAAGAGGTTTACAGCGGAAAACGTTATTCTTACAATAAAAATGTCTCTCGTTCAATTAAAACTCATGCCTAGACTTTTGTGCTCTTCCCCACGGGCTGTGTCTGTTTTGACCGTTCAGTTCCTATGGGGGGAAGTGCATACATAAAAACTAAAATGAGTCGAAGACTCGTAAGTATTACTTTATATAGTTAAAATATAACAACATAGGCTTTCATTCATGCATTCATCATTCATACATACTATACGTGCATGCATACGTGTGATATGTGCGTTCATTTGAAAACCTCATTGGATGGGGTTTTTCTTAAAAGGCTTTCTTGTCATAAAACGTTTCTCCCGTCCGTGCCTTCATTTATTCAAGAATTTGTGCATTCATGTGCTTTCATTCGTGCATTCATGCATACATTCATTCATTCTTATCACTTTCATAGGCCAGTGCACACTGTTACGCCCCGCGTGCTAGGGTTAGCGGCCCTATGACCAATGGATTCGCCAGTGGCCGCGAGTTGGAATCCCATTCTGTCAGGGTGTAGCACTGGGTGCACTACTAGTACTACTGCCCGGTATTGTAATCTGCCCATTCATTCATTGGGTACCCCTTTTCATTCATTCATATGGCCGTTACATATTTTCATACATTTCATGTTTTAATTCTTTTATTCATTCATGTCAGCTTGAAAGAGCGGGAGCTTTCATTCTTTTATTATTTTTCATTTAACATGTCCTTTCTTGGGAAAACATTCATTTTCATGAGGAAACATTGTTTCATGAGAAAAGCATAGTTTTGGGATCATAGAATATCAGTTCGTTGATTTTATTAGAAAATATATACAATAGAAACATCGTATAATCATCCATTCACATGCGTACAATTAATACTTTGGGTGCATAAAGAAGGGTTGCCAAGTAGGGACCGTACATACTTATACACTTGAAGCATCTTTTCTTAAAGAGTCTTTCATCTTTTCTTAAAGCATCTTAAAGGAAAAACGTTCGTTTTCGTTTTCTTTTATCATAGAAAACTCTAGAAGAGTATGAACGTAAGACTTACCTAGACTCCATGCTACTTGCATATCATGCCATCCATTCATGTGCGTGTCAAATGGTAGCCTACATGCATACACATAACCTTAACGTCATTCTCTATCTAATGCAAAAGTAACTTAAACTATAAATAGAGCTACACTTCACTTAGAGCACTCTCCTTCTATCCCATGCTCTTACGTGTCATTTACTATGCTAAGACCTTCGGGGACCCATTACGGTCACTATCTCTTTCAATCTTAATGTTCTACTTTGAGTGCTCATTCACTAAGGCGAACCCATGATTCGCCTTAGGATTAAGACACTACGACTTTCGTCTTACTCTTCTTACTAACCACATTCTGACGCATGATTCCAACCGATGGAATCACACATCCTGTCCTTAGACAGTACACCCATTACTATCTTCATGCACCTTAGCCCATACTAATCCTCATTCTCATCCATACAAGCCACAAGGCTCTAAGCCAACTCTGAGGCTTGAGCACCGTGCAACTATGCCTAGGACAGCATACTCATTACATATGGTGAATCTGTTCAGCACATGTGTCTCACTAGATTACACATATACCTTACCCTTTCCTCACCTGAGACCAACATATAACATATTGATCACCTGCTCATAGGGTCAAGGGCCATACTCCTATACCAACCTTCTCTTAACCAGGCTAGCATGACTCTTCATGCTACCCGTCCCTTTTGATAGTTCATCCCAACACTTAACTTGACTAGACTCCATTCACAACAACGCCTTATGTCACGTTATATAGCTTGAGACTACTCCAAGCTATACCGTGACCTTGTCGCGTCACCCAACACCCTGCTACGTCATTTCTACGCCAAATCCTAACTCATCACTAGTACGGTTCCTCACGTACTCCTGTCGCATCGTGACATCTTGTCACGTTCCCGCTACGCCATTCCTACACTAACTCTTCACCCATCGCAAGCACGACTGTTGGTAACCATGTCACTTCATGACATTCCCTAGTCAACTTAGACTATAGGCTATACCATAACTACTTCGGTACACTGTTCCACAGTTCCTGACACTACTCACCATGCCCTAATGCCCATCAACCACACAATCATCCTTATCACTGCTGCACCTCATGGAGTACACTCCATTCATACTCCATTCTCACATGCTACACCACATCACCACTATGGAGTACATGCCATATGGTGCGTCAACCCGTCACATGGAGTACATTCCGCATGTACTCCCCTCATACACACCACGCCACATCACCTTTATCGCAAACCTGCCATATGCTGCATCACTCCACCATATGGAGTACACTCCACGTGTACTTCCTTCACACACGCTAAGCCACACAGAGTACACTCAGCGTGTACTCTTCCCATTTCACAAACGACATGCCAACATTACAACACAGTCCACAACACTACACAGCGCACTTCCGAACTACGCCCAACACTTCATATACATAGCATATCACATCACCACACTACACAGATATGCCCAACACTTCACAGCACACTAAATAGCACAACACATCTCCATACTACACAACGAACTCCACAATACTAACAGCACAGTCTACAACCTAACTAATCAACTAATAACATAAATAACGAGGGATAGAGGGTTATACCATCGACGGGATAACCCGTGCGTTGCTCGCTAACCGTCATGGTTGATGATGCTGGAAGTGTCGTATGTGGCGGCTAACCCACGTACAGTGACTGTTTGGGCTTTTGGATAGCTAGATGTGGTCTTGGAAAGGCTCGTGGTGGACGTGTGATGGTGGCAAGGAGCGTAACACGGCCGATCTAGCCTTGTACAGTGGTGGTCAGCCATGCGCAGTGGCTGTCCATCACGTGCAGTGGCTACCCACCACATAAAGTGCTGGTTTGGACCTACGGTTCGGCTAAGGGAGGTTGCTGGTGGAGCCGTGGAGGCTCGGTGGTGGTGGTAAGGTGGTCCACGATGGTGGAGGGAGGAATGATCGTGTGAGAGGGGGATAACCCGTGACAGAGTGAGAGAGAATGTGCATGCATGGGTGGCAGATCAGGGCTATGGGCTGTTAGGATGGGTCAGTGGTGGCTGGAGGAGGCTGGAGATGGTGGTCACACGCAGTGGGTGGAGGGAAGAGAACCCGTGCGTGAGGAGAGGAACGGCCTGTGTGGTGGAGGGAGGCTAGGTTGGTCGTGGCTAGCCATGGAGGAGCTCAGGAGGTTGCGATGGAGCTCATGGTGGCAGTGGGGTGGGGCCACCCCAGTGCCACCACGGCCTACGCCGACTGATCAAGCTTGGGAAGGAGGGAGAATTTGGGAGAGAATGAGAGGGCTTGAGAGAGGTGGAGGGCTTGGCTGGATTGGAGGAGCTTAGGGAGGAGCCAAGGTGGCCAGGGGAGGCGCTTGGTGGAGCTAGAACCGGCACACAGCGGCGGTAGCGCCGTCGATAGCCTTGAAGCCGTATGAAACCTATTTTCATGGGTATTGTGCGTGTGTGCGATGAAGGGGGGAGAGGGAGGCTCAACTTGCTAAAGGATGGTGGTTGGTGGGAGGGGAAGCTACCCGGAGGTGGTGGTGCCGTTGGGCGGCACACGGCGGTGTAGTGAGCACCAAGCCCATTTGAGCTATGCACGGCCAAGAGAGAGGAAGAGAGAGCGTGGGAGAGAGATACCGGGATGGGGGAGCTCACCGAAGGGAGGAGGTGCCGGTGGAAGGGGCGGTGAGGCCAAGCGGCCCCAGGCTGTGCAGTGGAGGAATTCAAGCGTGGGGGTGTCGTGCAGTGCAAGACAAGAGGGAGAGGGAGGGCTGAGGAAAAATGAGGAAAAAGGAAGAGGGGGTCTGGATACTTAACCCAGTCCCTTCGTCTTGGAATCTACGCAAAGATCTAACGATGGGGGATTAAAACACTGATTTGAAAGTGGGTAAAACATTAACTTAATTAAAAGCACTTAGAGGAATTAAGGTAGAATATTATTTAAACTAACTTTAGTTTATAAAATAATATTTCATCATTACTAATAAAATGATAAAGTCTTACTTAACATATTTAAGATAATAAAACCATTAAATTAATTAAAGCTTTCAACATAATTTAAATCTCATAATATCTAAAATAGTTGAGATCATTTTAATAATGATATTAAAATGATTTCTAACAATTATAATATTTTTTGAGCTCTTCAAGAATACTATAATTGTCGTATTTAAAATCAAACTTAATTCAATAACACTGGAAATTCTCCTTATAAATATTTCTTGCACATTTAAAACACTGGGCGTGCCTTAGAAATTACATACTATATTTGAAAACACGCCGTCGTGGTTCAACACTCATGACGAGGCTCACAATCGCCAGATAGAAGGGGCAAACAATCACATAATTTCTGCCCTTAGGATTTGCTTACGTCCGAAGGAAGTAAAGTACGTCAGAAAGAAGGAACGTACGTAAAAAAAGAAGAAGCGTACGTAAGAAGGAAGGAGTGGGATGTTACACCTACACTCCTAAGAACTATCATTCTTTGAATCAACAAGCAAAAACCACAAAAATCTAACTTAAAGCATTTTGCCTTTACACTTTCACCAAAACTGGATCTATGTGGTTTGGTTTTTTATTAAACCCTTTGATCTGAACTCTTTCATGAAATAGGTCACAAATCAACAACATCATATTGTTAAAAATCAAGTTCTAGAATAAATCTAAGCATTAAAATTAAGATCACTTGGCAAAATTTGAATCAAAATAGAGATCTATCAAAAAACCTTTACTATGTGACGTATCCAAACTCCTTCATGCATAAAAATTCATATATTTACAAACAACACCATAAATCCTCAAAATAACATCCTATCATGTGAATAAAAGTCCTAGGAACATCAAATGTGAATAGTAAAGCCATTGGTGCAAGCTTTCAAAACAAATGATTCAAGTTTAGTCAAAAGAGAATCTGTTTTCAACCTTCTAGATTTCAACTTTTTAGATCTAAGTGAAATGCTCATAAAACACTTATAACATGCAAAACATATTAATTAAAATTATATATTAGCATGTTAGCTATACTTCATAAAACACTTAGAGAAATATCTTTCCAATAACTTGGTCAAAATCATCAAAATATTACACACTATCCAAATTATAGCTTAGAATGACCTTTTTACGCTTAAACCAGCTTTTCACCATCAAATCACCGTGAAAAGCAACATACAATATACTAACAGAAACTAGACATGAAGAAGAACAACTTTGCTGAAGGATAAGTTGTGCACAAATACCTATTACAACCCTAAACAAGCCAAGCAATGTAAGCTTGGAAATCTGTCCGAGAGCTTCTCGAGTTTGCTCTACAAGAAAAGGGTTGAAAAGTGACCAAATGCAAGGAGAATGGACATGGATGCCTCTTAAAGATCTTGTGGGGGTGATATGAGGGGTGTGAATGACACTTTTAGTGATGGGGTGTCAGCAGAAACCAGGGGCAAAACTAGCCCATTGTTTTCTGCTAGCAGCTGCCGTGTGAGAGGGAGAGTGAGGTGGCTATTGGCCTTTCTAGCATCAAGCACTGTTTGGGGCTGCTTTGGGAAGTGATAGGACTTCCACGGTAGGGGGAAACTTCCTCCACAAGCCTTGCCTTGGTAGCTCAATTTCGTGGGCCTTAATGGGACTTAAACCAATTTGGCTTCCTTTTAGGTTTTCAATGGGGTTTGGTTGGGATTTGGGTTGCTATCAAGTCCAAAGCCAAATTTTCTTGGTCCAATAGAATTATCAAGGTCTAAAATAATAAATAAGAATGTAATAACATGAATTTCAGTGGTTAATAGCATGTAGAAGTGATTTAATCAAGTGATTAAACACTAAGCTAAAATCGGGTTCAATTAGGGTTTGGACGCACACTTTGGGGTTTGGGGAAACCATTTAGGGTTTCAGTTTTTACCAAGTTTTTTGGGTTTCAATTGGATACCAAGTGTTTAGGGTTTCCCTAGGGTTGAAACCTCTTTGGTTTAGCAAAAAATGGATGGTTGGATGGAATAGGGTTTTGCTTAGGTGCATGATCACAAAACTTGATATCCTTGACATTTCCATCTCATGGTTCCCCTTAATGCCAAATGTCCAATACTATTCCCCAAGTGTGGCTATTTTTTTTTCCAACCAACTGTGACTATGATCTTGCTAAGTGTCCAGAAACTTCTCGAACCTAATTTAGACATTTCACATAGTGATTTTGAAAACACTAGTCTAGGCGCTAACATCGAGGTCACTATTCACTCCGAAAAAATAAAAAATAAACTTTGCAATGTAAAATTCTAAATAATATTACTAACTTCAAAGTGCAAATCGTTTATCAAAATTTGATTCTGAAGTGCCTCGTAAAACTCAAAATGCATTTTCGAACAAGCGTTATTCCGGAAATCAAAAATCGTCTTATTGTGCCATAAAATCCTAAATATTCATTTGTGACTAATGGGGCAGACCGTTTCTCATTTTAATGCTTCTAGGTACCTCAAATAAATAAAATCGCACTTTTGATACCATAAGGAGTGGCAACACTGACTATGCTGATTGATTAAAACCTACGCTATTAGGTCGATTCGTGAAAACTTGAAAGTTTTCACGAGGTACCTAAAACCTAAATAAATCCCTCCGTTGAATTTTTGGAGGGGTGTCATGGAGGAAGAGGTGCCACATACTGTTTTGATATGATTTCTAGCATTATGTTTAATCACTTGATTAAATCACTTCCACATGCTATTAATTCATCAAATTCTTGTTATGACATCATTATCTAACCTTTTAAACCTTGGAATTTGATTGGGTCAAGAAAAATTAGATTTAGGCTTGATAGCATCCCAAACCCTAACCAAACCCCCTTTAAACCCCAAATTGAAGCCCACTTGGTTAAGGCACACGAATTTGGCCACCTTGGCAAAGTTTATTGAAAAAGTTTCCTCCCCCACATTGCAGGCCATCCTATGCCCTTGGAAGCACCCAAATAGTGCCTTGATGTGAGAGGGAAGTCCACCTCACCACCCTCCATACCTCATGGCACCAGCAAAAGTCCTTCTCCCTCACTATTCTTCACCTTTTGTGACATAGGCACCTACAATCAAAGGGTGATTCAAGCCCATACCTCCCCCCTCTAGAATTTTAGAGTCGTGCAAGACACCCTTAATTTCATTTCATCACTTTTCCACCCCGTTCATTGAGAGAAACCCTTAAGAGCTCTCTCGGGCAAATTTCTGAGTCGTTTTACGTGGTGAGTTTCGACCCCTTGTAAGTATTTTCTCACAATGACTCCTTCATGAAAGTTGTTCATCCTTGAGTTTAGTTTCCGTTTATATCTTATTCATTTCACTTAGTGGTAATTTGATCAGTAAAAAGTGGTTTTGATCATGGAAAGGTCATTATGGGCTTTAATCTGGAGAGTGTGTTATATTTTGGAGTTTTTGACCAAGCTAATGGACATATCTTGGTCCGAAATTTTTATGAAGTATTTTCAACATGTTTATATGAATTTTCATTGAGGATTTGTTGCATGACTAAAGGTTTCAATGAAATATTTTCTTAAATCTAGAAACTTAGAAACTTGAAGAAGAAAAACAGTTTCTGTTTTGAGAAAGTTTGAATATTTCATGGTTTAATCTTACTTCAATGGCTTTGATATTTTCATTGGATGATCCTAAGCCTCTTATATGCATGTTAGGATGTTCTTTTGAAGATATTTTGGTGTTAGTTTCAAAGATATGAATTTTTATGAAAGAGGATATTCGGTTAGGCCAAAGGATTGATGTTTTTACCTCGATCCAAGTTTTGGGTTGTTTTTAGCCATGTGAATTTAGGTTTAATGGTTGGGTCTTCTTTAGGACACATTTTTTTTAATGAATGTGATGTTTTGGTTTAAAAATCTCATCTTTATAAGCCATGGATCAAGTGATTGATCAAAACTAGTTGAGAAAAGGTTTATGTTTTTGGACTGAGTAGGAAGCCGAAAACTCCAAGTGTTATTTTGTGATTTTTGGTGACTTTTGTTTGATGATCATAAGCATGGTTGTTCTTAGGATGATGTCATGAATATGTTAGAAGTGAGATTTAATTTTTTTGGAATTCTTGGAGATGTTTTGAATAGGGTCCAAACTTGTGATTCAAGGGTTTGTTTTTAGTTAAGAAGTTTGGATCTTTTTCCTAAATAGTTTTGGGTTGATGATTAGTAAAATCTTGTTGGGTGTTATAAGTATGCTTTTAAACTTAATATAGGAAGATCTTTGTTGCAAAAATTTGGTTTGATCATGAGTTTTGAAATTGGAAGAAGTGCAAAGAAAATCAAGGGAAAAACCCATGCATGTTTCAGCCCCTATGGAGTTTTTATGGTTGTGTTTAGTTCTAAATTTTTCAGAGTTGATATTTGCGTTTAGGACAAAATTTACATCAGGAATGTAAATTTTGGTAACTTTTGGAGATAGGATGCAAAATCCTTAAGTTATGGGTACAATCGTCATTTTCCCACATGTAGAGGATAAATGATAATTTTACTCTACGTTAGTTTTTTTCCTTGTTTCTAATTGTTAGTGATTAAATTTCTAACTTTTACAATCCATACTTATAGTTTCTCATGTTTCGCGCTTTAACGATCGCGTTAAGTTAGCTCTTAACTTACTATCAGCTTATTGTATATGTGTGATGAGCAAGGGAACTACAATTATGTTTGTATGTTATCCTATATATCATGTCATGCCACGTTGATAAGTTATTTTTATGTGATTGTTATCACTTTTTTATTTATGAAAAGTGTCATTTTCCCTTCAATACTATAGATTTTATTTTATTTCTACATATTTTTATTTATTTTCTTGGATTTGAAGGAATGAAAAGATTTAGTGCAAAAGGAGAGCATTTTGGTACAAAAGAAGAGATTATGGATCCAGACCGATGAGAGGCAGCGAGATCTGAAGAGAGCCGATGAGATTCGGGTGAGGAGTCTTGTCCCATGGGTAGCAAAGAGATTTCTCCACCCAAAGTAGAAAAGATTTAGCTCTCGTAAGCGAGGAAACTCCAGAAGGCATGACCAGAAGGCGCGAAGATTTGGCAACAAGGCTCTAGGCGGTTAGATTAGGCCACTAGTCTAAACGAACAACTTAAAAAACTAACCTAAACGACATTGTGGGCAACAACTAGAAAAGGCGAGAGGAATTTTTCATTCCGGTCGGGAGTCTTTCCACTCGGTAGGCGAGGAGAGGGTTGTGTGGTCTTTGTGACATTCACGCCCATTCATTTGTGACCTTCATGCCAGTATATTCAGCACACACGACATCTACCAAGTGGGACCCTTCCAAGTTCCGCAATCAATTTATTGGAGACTAAATCCTCCCGAACTCCACAATTCAAGCTGCATATCACTGAATCTTCCATTTTAGAAAATTCCGATATTCTTGGGATAATTTCATTTTATGTTAACATCTATCTTTAGAAACTATTTTCCTGATTTTTAGGCTAGATTGTAGCCGCATTGATTTTGTTTCCAAATTTGAATTTTGACATCTATTTAATCCCATCTTGTGGGATGAATAGGGCGTCTTGGTTCTTAATCTTAGTTTTAGTTTTAGTCTTGGTATGAGTTTAGAGTTTCAGAATTTATTCTTGAAGTGTTCTTACGAGAAGGCAGAACTGGAGGGCAAATGCATTCAAAGATTATGCTAATACCACATTGGCAGCACAGATGGCAAATCTATCACAACAAATAGGTAAGATGAACCATAATGCTATTCAAACTAATGTTGTTTGTGATCATTGCGTAGAAAATTATTCAAGTGTAGATTGCCAAGTGGGGGGAATCGTTTTGCCCAACTGAGTTATGAACAATCCAATAACGTGTCCAATTTTCAACGTCAAAATTATCCTTATTCAAACACGTTCAATCTCAGATAGAGAAATCACCCTAATTGTTCAGGGAACAATAACCAAGTGTCGGCTAGACCACTGTAACAGTTTGCACAGCAAGAGAAAAAGCCGACACTTGAATATATGATCATGCAGTACATGCAAAAGACTGATATCGCAATGCAAACGGCTGATATGGTGATCCAAAACAACTTGGCTTCAATCTGAAATTTGAGGCACAAATCAATCAACTCTCGAGAATGCTTACCGAGAAGACAACAGAGACTTTATCGAGCAACATTGTGACCAATCCGAAGGAACATGTCAAAGCCATAACATTGAGAAGTGGGCGGACATATGACCAGTTGATAAATACCGAGCGAGACGCAGAAACTGCCAAAAATGTGGAGTCTGAGAAGAAGGAAACCTAGTACTAGGTGAAAGAAGCAGATCAGGATGCTACCGACCAGCAAGTTGAGAAGACTAAGGAGATTAAAGGGGTTGCAAAACTCAAGAAATCCATGGAGTTTATTTTTGAAACTTATTCTCCTTCAATTCATGATCCACCAATTCCTTTTTCGCAGAGAATAAGAAAAAATAAGATTAATAATCAGTTCTCTCTATAGCTGGCAACCGAGGAGAGTAGTGCAATTGTACAAAAGAAGCTATCGCCTAAAGGAACTAGGTCTTGGAGAAGCAAGGCCGACCACCATCTCTCTATAGTTGGCGGATAGACCCATTAAATATCCGAGAGGACTCATTGAGGATGTCCTAGTCATAGTTTATGTTCTACTTGATTATCAATCTTCTCATTCCTTTTGCACTAAATGCTCTCTTGGTGATAGTTTCCGCAAAGATTAAAGAAAAATAATATTGATAATCAGTTCTCTCTACAGTTGGCAACCAAGGAGAGCAGTGCAATTGTACAAAAGAAGTTGCTGCCTGAGGAATTTGGTCTTGGAGAAGTAAGGTCGACCACCATCTCTCTACAGTTAGCGACCAAGGACAGTAGTGCAATGGTACAAAAGAAGCTACCGCCTAAGGAACTAGGTCCTGGAGAAGCAAGGCCGACCACCATCTCTCTACAGTTGGCGGATAGATCCATTAAATACTCGAGAGGACTCATCGAGTATAAAATTGGTGAAAGTTGATAAGTTCATCTTCCCAATTGACTTCATTGTATTTGATATGGAGGAGGACGAGGAGATTCCTTTGATACTGGGTCGACCTTTCTTGGCGACAAGGAGAACTTTAATTGATGTCCAGAAAGGGAAACTTATTTTGAGAGTCGGCGAGGAGCAAGTCACGTTTGACATGTTTAAATCTATGGAATTCCAATCTGAGGTACATTCTTGTTTTCAACTAAGTGACCAAGACATGGTCTAGGCCTATGAGACTTATGGAGAAATTTCCAAAGCTACCACTGTAACAGCCCGTTAGAAATTCATTTGTGGAATTTCTATTGACTTTAGGAATCTCGTGAAAACCCCATAAGTTTTTACGAATCGACCAATCGCATAGGTTTTAGTCTGTCAACATAGTCAGTGTTATCACTCACTATGGTGCTAGTAATATGAGTTTAATTATTTGAGGTAGTTAGAAGTGTCAGAATGCGTTATGGTCTACGCCATTAGACTCAGAGGATTATTTAGGATTTTATGGCGCAATAACTTATTTTCATAATTCCGGACGAAACGTCTGTTGAAAATTGTGAAATTATTTTTAGGGGCACTTCGGGGTTGAATTTCGTTAAACGATTTTCACTATAAGTTAATATGAATATTTAGAAATTTTTAGTACTAAGTTTATTATGTATTTTTTTGGAGTGAATAGTAACCTCGATAAGCGCACCCATTGCAGTGTTTTCAAAATCACAGTGTGGAATGTCCAAATTAGGTTAGAAAAGTTTTATTTGGACACTTGGCAAGTTTTTAGCCACACTTAGTGAATGGTATTCTCCTTCTATAGGTGCTTATGGGAGGTCAAAGAGGCATCATGGTTCTAATGATGTTTTGGAGATTGTTGGAACATCTAAGAGACTTAGGCTTCGTTTGCAACTAAACTCATCTCAACTCATCATTACAATTTTTTCAAATTCCAACACAAAATATAATAAACAATTCAACTTTTTCAAATCTCAAAATAATAATAATAATAATAAATAATATTCTAACAATATTTTATCATCTCAACTCAACTCAGTTTAACATTCAAATGCACCCTTAATAGTAATGCTAAACTCCATATTGGGAGTGAGGATTCCATTTCACAGGATGCGGTGGTGGCTGAGGCTCAGCCCCACTGAGCTCAATGAAGGTCCTTAGTTGGAATACACGAAGGCTTGGGAACCCTCATGGTATTCGTACTCTTTCTGATCTAATCAGAAGAGAAGATCCCGATATTTTGTTCTTATAAGAAACAAAACTTAGTGCTGCAAAAATGGAATTCTGTAGAGTTAGATTTAAGTTTAATTGATGTTTAACAGTTTATGCTTAAATTACCTAAGTACCCCTGTGATGCAGCGGAAATATCTACCAATTTACTCAACAAATTGGTTCGTATTCAAGCATGCAATTAATTTAATAATTAAACAATAACATAAAATAAATTGCATAACACTGAGATTGGTATCGAAGGGAAATCTTTTAAAGAACTCTTTGAAGGTAAAACCCTACGGGCAGCCAAACCTAGGAAAGTCAATCTTATTATTTGAAAATCAATTACAAGTACTCATCAATTACAAAACCTTTGCAACTTGACTCTCTTACTTGCCCAGAAAAACAACTCGTTTGTCTTCTACCGTAGTAGCAGCCAGAACCTTTAGCGATCTTCAAATATTGTCTTTCCTCCTAGAATTCTAGGGGTTGAAAAGTCGAATCACATGATCATCCATGCTCGAAGCACGATCACACCCAAAGAGAGATCACAAATATGAAAATTCAGTAAGGAATTTTCTCACCAAACAATGCACTAGAAAGTGCTCTAGAACATATGTAGATCTCCAACTCTCAAAATCTTAACCAGTAGAATCCCTTAAATAAACTATCTAGAAAGAGTTCCAGTTTTAGTAGGATTCTGCTGACGGATAGAATCTGTCGCAAAGACGTCTTCTGACAGATTGCTGACATGTCGCAATAACTCTTCTCTGCAGTAACTGACTTCCGTTCAGCTTCTATTCTAGATAACTTCTTGATAATTCAAAATTCTTTCTGCTTGATATCTTCTTTTTGAATCTTCTATCCAGATCACTTGATATCTTCTATCTTTTTGAACATTCAATCTTGATCAAAAATCTTTTGAACCTTTATCTATTTAATAATTTATCTTAGAATTCAAATATTCATAGATAAAGATAAAGACAAACATTTATCTATTAATCTATTTATCTTTGAATTTAAATATTTATAGATAAAGATAAAGACAAATTACATTCATTGTAACAGCCCGCTAAAATTCATTGGTGGAATTTCTATTGACTTTAGTAATCTCGTAAAAACCCCATAAGTTTTTATAAATCGACCAATCGCATAGGTTTTAGTCTATCAACATAGTCAGTGTTATCACTCACTATGGTGCTAGAAATATGAGTTTTATTTATTTGAGGTGGTTAGAAGTGTCAGAATGCATTATGTTCTACGCCATTAGACTCAGTGGATTATTTAAAATTTTATGGCTCAATATCCTATTTTCATAATTCCGGACGAAACGTCTGTTGGAAGTTGTGAAATTATTTTTAGGGGCACTTCGAAATTGAATTTCGGTATAATATTTTCACTGTAGGTTAATATGAATATTTAGAAATTTTTAGTGTTAAGTTTATAATTCACTTTTTTGGAGTGAATAGTAACCTCGATAAGCGCACCAATTGCAGTATTTCAAAATCATAGTGTGGAATGTCTAAATTAGATTAGAGAAGTTTTATTGGGACACTTGGCAAGATCTTAGCCACACTTAGTGAATAATATTAGACACTTGGCACCGTGAGGAATGTTTGTTGGATTTGAAGGAATCAAGGTGTAAGATCATGCCACTTAAGCAAAACCTTGTTTCATCTACTCAGCCAAATTGTGCCAGACCAAAGAGGTTTTCAATCCTAGTGAAACCCTAAATGGTGGGAATCCAATTGAAAGCCCAAAAGCTTTGTTGAAATCGAAACCCTAAACGGTTTCCCCAAAACCCTAAAGTTGGCCTCTAAACCTTTTCTAATCCGATTTCTAGCATTGTGTTTAATCATTTGATTAAATCACTTCCACATGCTATTAATCCTTCAAATTTGTGTTAGAACATCATTATCTAACCTTGTTAATCTTGAAAAATTGATTGGACCAAGTGATATTGGATTTGGGCTTGATAGCAACCCAAACCCTCTTTAAACCCCAAAATTTAGGCCCATTCGGTTTAGGCCATTAAGGCCCACGAATTTGGTCACCAAAGGATTGCTTCATGGCTAAGTTTTGTACCCCCACTTGGCTGGCCAGATCTTTACGAGAAGGGCCTAGAAGGTTCTTGAAAGACAAAGCTAAAGGGCCACCTCACTCTTTCACTCTCACACTCCACCTTGAGAAAAGATCTTGGTCTGATTTTTATGAGAAGAATAGGCCAACACTCAACCATTCCTTCAGTCTTATCACTTTATGTAGCTTGTGTAAGAAGCTCTCCAGTCCACTTCCCACGAAAAGCAGCTCTCCTTTACACTTTTCCTTCATAGAACACAAAAGACACTCTCGGACAGTTTTTCTTACCTCTTTTTAACGCCCGTTTCGAAGATTTTGTACGTGTTTTCTCCAAAAGTTTCCTTCATGAAAGTTGTTTGTTTTGGAGTCTAGTTTACGTGGATATCTTATTCGTTCCATTTTGAGATCATTTGATTGGTAAAAAGTTGTTTAGACCCCAGAAAGGTCATTCTGGGCGACAAACTGGAGAGTGTGTTATATTTTGGCGTTTTTGACTAAGCTAATGAATAGATCTTGGTCCGAAATTTTTATGGAGTACTGTTAACATGTGTATATGATTATTGGTTGAGGATTTGTTGCATGATTAAAAGTTTTGGTGAAATATTTTCTTAGGTCTAGAAACTTAGAAACTGGAAGAGGAAAAACAGTTTCTGTTTTGAGAAAGTTTGAAGCTTTTATGGTTTAATCTTATTCCAATGGTTTGATATTTTTATTGGAAGATCCTAAGCATGTTATATACATGTTAGAATGTTATTTTGAAGATATTTGATGTTAGTTACGAAGATATGAAATTTTATGCATTGAGATATTTGGTTAGGCCAAAGTGATGATGTTCTTGGCTAAATTTATGTTTTGGTTGATGTTTAACCATGTGATCTTGAGTTTGATGCTTGGATCTATTTTAGAACATCTTTTTAAACCATGTGATGTTTTGGGTTGAAGATCACATCTTTATAAGTCATGGATCAAGAGGTTGATCCAAACAAGTGAGAAACAAAATTCTGTTTTTAACTTAGAAGAGAAACCAAAAAGTTCAAGTATGGTTTTAGTGATTTTGATGACTTTTGTTCATGATTCAAAACATGATTATTCTTAAGAATATGTTATGAGTGTAGTAGAAGAAAAATTTTGGTTTAATCATGAGTTTTGAGATTTGAAAGAATTACAACAAAAAGCAAAGGAAATAGCCTTGTAAGTTTCGGTCATATAGAGTTTTGATGGTTGTGTTTAGTTTTAAATTTTTCTGAATTGATATTTGAGCTTAGGACAAAATTTACATAAGGTATGTAAATTTTGGTGATTTTTGGAGTTAGGATACAAAATCCTTAAGTTAGGGGTAAAATGGTCATTTTACTCTAAGTTGATATTTTTCCATATTCCTAATTGTTAGTGATTAAGTTCTAACTTTTAGAAATCACTACTTTCAGTTTCCCGTGATCTCACTTGAGTTTTGTCTCGAAGCGCGAAGATCGAGGTAAGTTAGCTTTTAACTTACTATCAGTTTAATGTGTATGAGTGATAAGTAAGGGAACTAAATTGTATGTATGCATGTTATCATATGTGCCATGCCAAGTCATTACATATTTATCTGTTACACAGAATTTATTCTGTCATGAATTATTCATCTGTTACAAAAGATATTCTGTCACGTATTCCTATACATTGCAAGCATGTCATGTTAAGTTAAGTATGCCATCTGTTACATGTATTTCATGTCATGTAAGATTCACTGTCACATGTTACACCATGTTATGAAATGTTGTCTGTTATATGGTATGCCATGTTACGAAATGTTGCATGTTACATGTATGCCATGTTATGAAATGTATTCTGTTACATTTATGTCTTGAAGTATGTCATGTCTGTCATCTTATGTTCATGTCATGTTATGCTACGTCAGGACTTTTGTCTTTTATGTCACGATCATGTTACGTCACGTTACGAAATGTCATGTATGCCAGTTAAGTTATTCATGTCAATCACGACCCTAAGCGCTAGGATGGGGTAATATCCTAGTGGAACTCCTTTGTTCACGCTGGAGTGTCTAAATAGGTGTGAAATTCCCTGGGTTGACAAAGTACAGTCAACAGGTTGCGAATGGGGCCTAATTAGCTGGTCACCGGAGCGCGCCAGGCACTAACGCCGATGGTGCCACACATTACATTACGTGTGTCCACAGCAAGTGTGGTACAAACAAATAAGTCATGGGGCCACAACAACTGTGGAGCATGAAGTATGGGGCCACAACAACTGTGGAGCATACACTACGTGAGACACAGCAATTGTGACACGTAGAATACGTGGGGCCACAACAACTGTGGAGTACGTATTAACGCACTCACAGCTGGTATAGAAACCTGTGATGTGATGCGGTAATCGGCAGGGACACACGGCTCAAGGGGACCTGTGTAGCACCCATATGGTCACTTTAATGATTAAGTCTATTGAATAAGATTTCAAGTTCATGTATTTCACGTTCAAGTCATGTTTCAAGTTCACGTTATGTTACGTTCAAGTTTACGTTCACGCAATCATGGTAATCCCATGAGACAAGAATATGTTTCAAGTTCATGTTATGTTATGTTCACATTTACGTTATGTTCCAAGTTCACATTTATGTTATGTCATGTTCAAGTTCATGTTCAAATTATGCATGTTCACGTTCATGTTATGTTTTAAGTCCATGTTATATTTCAAGTTCACGTTCATGCTATGTTTCAAGTCACGTTCATGCTAAGCTTCAGTTTCAGTTTAAGTTATGCCAGTTATGTTATGTTGTATGTCAAGTTATGCTATGATTACTTATGATTTGATTATGCATTCATGCTTTTACTGCCATGCATGCATCATTAACCTGTGTGGAAGTTTTCCGTTAACTTGCTGAGATTTGTAATCAAATCTCACTATGGTAGTCCCAACTACCATTCCCCCCGAATGGTAGATTTTGTTATAGGATCTGAAGGAGAACCGGGAATCGACCAACTGGAAACGGCCGACTAAGCGACGGTGCGACGTAGATGGTATTTCAATAGTTACCTCAGATTACTACTTGTATTGGTGGAATTCAATCTCCAGCACTCTTTTGATCACAACCTTATGGACTATTATTGTAATCTTAGTTGTTTAGTATGTCGTTAAGTATGGAGTATGTTTTAAGTATTTGGGATATTTTAGTTTGGTGCATAGTATTGCTAAAGAAAAAATTATCCGTTGCGAATATTGCATAATGCTAGATACATGTTAGGAACATTGCATCTTATATGTCATGAACGGGGGCAGGTAACCTTGTGTTGCATGTCTCGACACTTCAAATGTCTGTCCGATCCCAAGCGGAATTTGGGGGCGTCACAACCACTTGAGGTATGTCTTACTCATTCTACGTCTATTGAATCCGAAGATGAAAAGGTTAAGGAGTGTGAGAGATATTTGGAAGCTACACCTCATTTTCTCCTTCAATAAAACAGAAAGTGGAAGAACTAACTTCATCTCAGCCAACGACGCCCAAGTTTGAACTCAAACCGCTTCCATCAAATTTAAGGTAAGTCTTCTTAGGCCAGGACTCTACTTTTCCAGTCATTATTAACAGTTCTTTTAAGTGATGTAGAGAAAGAGAAGTTGCTGAGAGTCTTGCGGAAAACACAAAATGGCCTTTGGTTGGACCATCTCGGATATCAAAGGAATTAGTCCTTCAATTTGCATGCACAAGATTTTAATGGAGGATAATTTCAAACCGATCGTTCAACCCCATAGGAGATTGAATCCATCAATGCAAGAAGTGGTGCATAAAGAGGTATTGAAGTTGTTACATGCCGGAATCATTTATCCAATCTCAGATAGTGCATAGGTAAGTCCAATACAAGTCTTCCCAAAGAAAGGAGGGATAATCATGATCAAGAATGACAACAATGAACTGATACCGACGAGGACGTTCATGGGATGGCAAGTATGCATAGACTATCGAAGATTGAAAGACCATTTTCCCTTACCGTTTATGTATCAAATGCTAGAAAAACTTGTCGACCACGCCTACTACTATTTTCTAGATGGATATTCCAGTTACAATCAATAGTCATTGCACTCGAGGATCAAGAGAAGACCATTTTCACCTGTTCTTATGACACTTTTGCATATAGGTGCATGCCTTTTGATCTTTGCAATGCGCCAACCACTTTTCAAAGATGCATGATGTCCATCTTCTCGGACATGGTGGAAAAAGTTTTAGAAGTCTTCATGGATGACTTCTCAAGTTTTGATCACTCTTTACATAACTGCTTATCTAATTTATCTTTAGTTTTGCAGAGATTCAAGGAGACAAATCTTGTTTTAAATTGGGAAAAATGCCACTTCATGGTCAATGAGGGAATAGTGCTCGGCCACAACATTTCCTTCAAGGGAATTGAGGTCAACCGAGCAAAGATAGAAGTTATTGACAAACTCCCACCACTGACCAATGTGAAGGGCGTGAAGAGCTTATTGGGTCACGTCGGGTTCTATCGTCAGTTTATAAAGGATTTTTCTCAACTGTTGATTAAAAATACTCAGTTTGAATTTTCTGATGAATACTTGCATGCTTTTGAAACATTGAAAAAGAAATTAATTTCAGCACCTATCATTGTATCACCAGATTGGAATTTACCTTTCAAATTAATGTGTGATGCTAGCGATTATACTATAGAGGTTGTTTTGGAGCAGAGAAAAAATAAAATTTTCATCTTATTTATTATGCAAGTCGAACCTTAACAGGAGCTCAAATGCTACTACTGAAAAAGAATTGTTAGCAATTGTGTTTGCCTTTGACAAATTTTGTTCTTATTTGATAGGTTTGAAGGTGGTCGTCTACACCAATCACTTAGCTCTTAAATACTTGTTGTCAAAGAGGGATGCCAAACCAAGATTGTTAAGATGGATTATGCTACTACAAGAGTTCAATTTGGAAATAAGAGATAAGAAAGTTACCGAGAATGTAGTGGCCGACCAATCAATGAGACCTTGAGCTTAAAGAGGTGGCTGGTGAGGAGAGTTTCCCAATTAATGAGACCTTCCCGGACGAGCAACTAATAGCTATACAAGTTGTTCCATGGAACCTCTTTTATATCGGCACTGCACGGACCAGATAATCAAGAGATGTGTGCTCAAGGAAGAGATGGTGAGCATACTCAGACACTGCCACTCATTGCAAGCAGGCGGCCACTTTGGTGGAGTAAAAACAATAGCGAAAGTTTTACAATGCGGCTTTTATTGACCGGCTATTTTCAAAGACTCCTTTAATTTTGTTAATTTATGTGATCATTGTCAAAGGGTTTTCAACATGAGAGTATACATGAGATGCCTTTTGATAAGTGTGATTTTGATGTGATTTTATTAGTCTTTTATTTATGAAAAGTGTGGGCTTTCGTTCTATTTTATTTATTTTATTTTATATTTTACTGCATGATTTGCCGATCTGGTGAGTGCAGTCCCTCAACCTATTCCGGAGATGGTTCTTGCACCCAGGATTCCAAAGGTGTTGGATGGTGAGGTTTATTTTCAGTTTACCAAAGAAGAAATAGCAAGATCAGCGGAACCTTTCCGCTATTCTGTCGTTCTCAAATTCTTAAAGAATCGTCCGTCGTTGGATGCGGTGAGGGCTTTCATTCACAATCGATGGAGGTGGACGGTGGCTGCGCGGCTGAGTACAGAGAGATAGAGTGATAATAGAGAGACCCACTAATGAGCGAGAGAGAATATGAAGTGAGAGAGCAAAATGTGAGGGAGAAAGATGAAACTCACTGTGAAAAGTGACGGACTGAGGGTGTCACAGACGAAGGTTTCAGTGGCCTATCTAGGTGGTTTCCAGTGAGAACGGTGGCTGTCCTACCTTAGTAAGAGACCAGAACCAAAGGCTCTGTGCGGCTGAACACTCAGTCGAAGCTAATGTTGGGCATGGAGCAGAGAGATGCGGTGGAAGCTGGCTTAGGTTGCTTGTGACGACCAATCACGAGGAGAAGGATACACGCGGCAATGGTCTGGATAGGAGTTGATAGAGGAGTCGCTCGGCTGGGCTGTGTCGAATGGCAGCAAGCAGAAAAGAAAACTGCTTTATTTCCAGGGACTAAAACAGAGGTATCTTCGGTGTTTGCTTCACTGTGGAGGAGGCAGGGTGGCTGGGCAGTGGGAGTTGTTCCATGGTGGCTGAGAAGGGGTGCCACGGTGGTGGTGTAGGGAAGGCGCTATGGGGGTGGTAACGCAGAGGCAGCGGCGGGGCTACGTGGAGTTCATGGATTGCCAAAGGGCTGGGCGGTGGGGCTATCACATGGTGGCTTTTGAGTGGAAGAAAAAAAAAGAGGCAGTTACGTGAATGAGGTGATTTACTGGAAAACAAGTTAAGCTGCGGCAACTTCTTTTTCTAGAGAGAAACAACAATATTTATGGAGTTGATTCGGGAAAAAAAAAAAGGCCAGAACAAAAAAGAAAGGTAACGTGCATGTGCATGAGAGACGTGCATGCGGATGTGAAAAGAGTCATGCGGGTAAGGAAAACTGCTCATAAACCGATAAGGTTTTTCCAAGGTTTAAACAAACAGCCACAAGCTCAAAATAAAAATCACTACCCGATCCATAACATAAAAAAAAAAAAAAAAACACTAAATATCAAGCTCAAATAAATAAAAATATATATATATATACATAGTCTAACTATACAAATTCTGGGTCTGGGTGTTACAGCTAGGGTTCCCAGTTCTCTTGTCAATAGTTTCCATCTGGTATCCCACCAAATACCAGCATCACTTTGTAATAGGTATCCAAAATACGACACCTTCTAGTCTTCCTCACACCCGTAGATCTCGAACGTTCACTCCAAATTGGTTATCCATTTGTCTGCCCTCATGGGCCCGCCCTTCATTACCCATGAAGCTTGAGTAGCAGAGCACCAAAAACTTCTCGTAGGGACAACCCCTAACTTCAAGTCCGTGTACAAACACATGTTGTTGTTGTTGTTGTTGTTCTTGTTGTCTAAGCACCTCCATCAGTAAACGAAGAGTTTATGCTATCCCTTATCCTCCATCCATTGGGGGATTTTGTTCCTTTTGGTTGTTGCTTCCATCGGGGTTTCTAGGTACTCTTCTTTGCACCATGTGTTACTTCCTAAAACACATGCTTACGTGTATCAAATTGAGAATCCCCCTCCGAATTCCAAAAATTCAAGCTAATAAGACAATGGTAGTAGTCCTATCCTAGTTAAATCATAACCCATACCAATGAATAAATACATCATCCCTCTTGGCTAGCTGCATCTTTATTCAGAGATCCGATAGAATAATTTCCTAAAGTTTACACAATCTACAACCTAGAATTGGATCAGATTCATCTTCCAACGTAAAACCTCATGATTGTTTGATTCCTGAGACCATTTCGTGGTTTTCACGACGTTGCAAAAGCCTAAACAAATTCATAAACTGAATTTTTGCTAGGCTGTTACAACCTCACCATTTATGCCACAGAAATAATCAAATGGGCAACAAGTAAGGGATTCATCAAAGTAACCAATTTTCAACATCTCAAAGGCGTGTAACAGGATGCTTAACAACACACAAACATTTTCAATCCAACAACAACATTTTTGGGGTTGATACCAAGCATCACTTACCATCGAGAGAATTTCTAAATGGTCATCAGTGTCGTGAGCTTCATGTCGTCTGCTTTCGTGGCTGTTCTCATTGGCTGGAGATGCAATGGTCTCTTGGGTGGTGGTTTTGTTATGGGAAGAGAGGGACATGAGGGAGTTTGGCAGAGTGGGAGGTGGGTGTTGTTGTGAGGTAGTCGAAAATTGTAGGGGTGGGTTTTGGGTGGAGGGAAAGAACGGGTTGAAAGGGTGGCCAATGCCCTGAGTGAAAGGAGATTTAGAGAGAGAGAGATAGAAGGAAAAGAGAGAGAGAAAGACACAGAGATAGAGAGAACGCTAGGGGGATTAGAGATGCGACGGTAGACTAGGCTCAAGACTGGGTAGACCTCCTTAATTACCTTTTAGGGAAAGGAAAGTGAGGGAGGAGTTCCAAAGAGAGAGAGAGAGAGAGAGAGTTTAAAAGATTGAGATAAGGAGAGCAGAAGAGACAATGTGTGTGAGATAGGCAGAGAGAATGAGAGAAAGGGAGCTCATCGTTGCCAATGTCGAACTGGTACAGTGAGGCTATGACGGGATGGCTGGGGGGGAAGGGTGTGGTTGTGGGTTAGGCTAAAGTTTTGGGACAAGGAGAGGAAAATGAGGGAGAGAATAGGGAAAGAAGAAAAAAAGGAAAAAAACAAAGTAAGGGTCTCGGGCTCTAGCTATGTAGATGGGGGAGAGATCTCTCTCGTGTAATGACCCAAAAGAAATTCAATGGAAGAATGTCTTTCGACTCTAGGAATGCCATAAAAACCTAGGACAATTTCATGGATCAACCAATTGATTAGGTTTTAGTTTGTTAGCGTAGTCAAATCATGATTCACTAAGGGGATGGATCACCTTTTTTATTTTTTTAGGCCCTTAGGATCATAATTAGATGAAAAAAATTGCACCACTAGACTCGTATGAATTTTTAGGATTTTATGGTGTAATAAAAAGTTTCAGATTTTTGAGTGAAAAATTGGCCAACCGGAGAGCTCCAAGTGGCACCTAGTGCACCACGTCACCAAATAATAGTCACATCTCCATGTAGAATGTCCAAGTCAGTCTGAGATCACTAGGAAATCTCATTGGACACGTAGCATTATCACAACCCTCTATTCGAATCAAAACTTTTCACATGTCAAGTGAGGTACAATTGTGTAAGGAGGATCGAGTGAAAATCAGGCAACCTACCTACTTTCTTGCAAGACCATACTCTCTTACACCCATCACACTATTCCAACCACCCAAGTACACCCATGGTCAGCTCCCAAAGAGGGTTTGATTAATTCAAAGTTTGAAGGTTTGAAGTTGGAAGTTGTTAGTTTTGTGTTAAGGTTCACGGTTTGAGTTTGTTTGGTATGCCTTGGAAGTTTGGGATGAAATGTTGTGTAGACCTTAGTATTTCCATTTTATGGTGGGATGTTTTGATGATTATACAAATCTTTGGTTAGATTTGTTGCATGTGAAGTTTTAATAAAAAGATTTGCATGCTCCTCTAGGGTGTTAGAAACCGAAATCTTCAAGCATGAGATTGTTTGACTTAGTTGTCCTTTTAGCTTTAGAAACTTGAATCCATGGTTTGATTTTATAAACTCTTGTACATAAAGCTTTAATTCACGATTTTAGTTAGATTTTTCAAGCTTTATAACTAGGATTTTAGTTGTATTTTTTACGAACATGCAGAGAGATACGTTTTTTATGCAAAGTTGGAGGATCTTGGATTGTTAATTTCTTTAATGTTGTGATTTTATTTGATATGATGAATATGATGCTAGGATCAAGATTGGACTTGAGTATGGGATGTATTATTTCAAGAATATATGCATGGAACTTAGGGACTTACACATTTTGTTCAAAGCCAAGCATGATTATCTTTCGGGTCCTAGGGTTTTTGTGCAAGCCGATTGTCTTCTATTGAATAAATTAATTTTTGTTGCTAGTCATGCATATTATCAACTAAGATTGAGTGGTTAGCATGTTAGAGTTTAGAATTTATGATCCTTTGGAGTCCTTAGTGTCACAATTCAAGTCAAAGGCCAAGGATACCATGTTAAGGTTCGGTTTGACCTATTCTTATTCTTTTTATGTTGATTCTTTCAAATGAAAAGTTTATGGAATTTACGTGGGCTTGGTAGTTCCCGTAATCGTTTAAAAAGTTTAGTTAAGAAGAATGGAGTGCATATTGTAGGGATTTTAGAACCTTTTGCTGATGTGGATAAAATGTCTAGATTGGCTAGTATGTTGGGGTTACCGAATTTTTGCAGTAGTGCGGAAGTTGACGGTAAAATTTAGATTTTCTGGAGTGACGTTTGTGAATGGGAGCCTTTATCTATGACTAATCAAGTTATTACTGGAAGTTTTCATTTTGGTGAAGAGAAGCTTTTAATTTCTTTTATCTATGCGAAGTGTAACAGCATAGAGCGTCGTGAGTTATGGCAAAGTTTAGAAGGATTGATGATAATGAGATTTCTTGGATTGTGGTAGGGGATTTCAATATTATCCGGGAAGATAGTGAAAGAGTTGGTGGTCATCCTAGATCAATTACGGCGATGGAGGAATTTAATAATTGTATTGATCATTGTGGTTTATTGGACCTCCATGTGGTGGGTCGCAAACTTTCGTGGTGTAATGGCCATGGGGGGCTTTCCCGCAGCTGGGCTCGTCTTGATAGAGTGTTGACTAATATTCATTTTGCTAACAGATTTCCTCAAGCTTATTTTGAATACCTTAATCGGAAAACTTTGGATCATTGTCCAATGATCATTAGTTTTCAAAAACAGGTGGTTAGCTATGGGCCTCGTCCTTTTCGTTTCCAAAATATGTGGACATCGCATGGTGATTTCAAGAGATGTGTTGAAGAAGTTTGGAAGTTGCCTACTACTTCGGTGGGTTTGTTTCGCCTGGCAGAAAAACTGAAGAAAACAAAAATTGCATTACGCGCTTGGAATATACAGGTATTTGGGCATGTTGGTCAGAATATTAAAGAATTAGAAGAAAGATTGGAGGTCCTCGAGAGTCGCTTACAAGATGGTTATGATCAGGATGTCGAATGTGATTTCTTGGTCACAAAACTTGAGCTGGAAACTTGGGAAAGACGTGAAGAAATCAGGTTTTCACAATTGGCAAAGAAGAAATGGATTTCCGAAGGAGATAATAATACTAAATTTTTCCATGCTGTTGTCAACCAAAGAAGAAAGTCTAAAATTATCTCTAATATGCAGCTTGAGAATGGAGATTTTTTGAATTCCCCTGAACAGGTTCATCAAGGTGCTTTAAATTACTTCATAATTATCTCACTAATTCTTCTATTGTTGAACAGGTGGATCTTGCTCCTCTAATTCAGTGCTCAGTTACTGAGGAGAATAATTTGGCACTCATCATGGCCCCTTCTGAGACTGAGATTTTGGATGCGTTAAAATCCATCCCTAAGGATAGCTCTCCTGGACCGGATGGTTTTGGCTCGGGATTCTATCGAAGCTGTTGGGATTTGATCAACGAGGATGTCGTTGCGGCAGCCAAGGATTTTACCAAGATTTTATACAGCATCTTATCTGGTGTTGATTCCGAAGGTGGAGGACCCCAAGAATTTTGATAAGTTCTGTCCTATAAGTCTATGTTCAGTCGCCTACAAAATTTTTTCTAAGGTCCTGGTAAATAGGATGACTTCTATGTTACCTCAGTTGATTTCTCATGAACAAGGAGCTTTTATTCCTGGTCGTAGCATTTTCGAAAATATTACTCTGGCTCAGGAAATGGTTCACTCTCTGAATAAGAAAACGAAGGGAGGCAACATCATGGTGAAGATTGATATGGCAAAAGCTTATGATAAAGTTGACTGGAAATTTTTGCTAAATGTATTGAAGTCATTTGGTTTTTCATCTCAATTCTGTAATTTGGTTAAGGAATGTGTTCAGACCCCCTGGTTCTCTATTATGATGAATGGGACTTACAAAGGTTTTTTCCAACCAGCTCGGGGTCTTAGACAAGGTGACCCTTTATCTCCTTGTCTTTTTATTATCATGGAGGAAGTGCTGTCTAGATTACTGTGTAAAAATTTTGAAGAGGGTCGTATTGGATGTTTTTCACCTCCGGTGGGTGCGCCTATTGTCTCTCATTTACTCTATACAGATGATCTTCTTGTCTTTGTGAATGGTGGAAAACGATCAGTTCTTAAGTTAATGAACACTTTGGAAGTTTATGAAAAGTGGTCTGGGCAGTTAATTAATAAGGAGAAATCGGCATTTTTCTTTGCTAAATCTATTTCTATGGCCCGGCGTCGAATTCTCAAGAGAACTACGGGTCTTGTCGAAGGTAATTTCCTGGTTACTTATGGGTGTCCCTTTGGTGTCTGGTCGTCTTACATCTAGAGAATTGGAACCTCTCATTGAGAAGATTAGGAAAAACATTGCTGGTTGGAAAGTTAATTTATTGTCGCAAGGTGGAAGACTTACTTTGATGAAACATGTTTTAGCATGTATTTCCACTCACATGCTGGCTGTATTAAATGTGCCTTTGAGAGTGTTTAAAAAGCTCAATTCATTACACTCTACATTTTTTTGGGGAGAGTTGAATGGGCGGCCTAGAATGAAATGGATATCTTGGGAGAAGGTATGCAAACCGTATAAGGAAGGGGGTCTTGGTATGAGAAATTTTGATGAAGTGCAGCGGTCCCTTCACATGAAGTTTGCTTGGAGATTGTTAACTGTTGGTAATCTTTGGACTAAGTTTTTCCATGCTAAATATGTGAAACATGGACATATTTTCATGGCTGAGTCTAGAAGGAATGCTTCCCGTTTCTGGAAGTCTATTATGACTGTGTTTCCTAAGGTGTTAGATAATGTTATTGTTAAAGTGAGGGACGGCAGGTCTTCCTTTTGGTTTGATCGTTGGCTGGCAAGTGGAACTTTATGTGCAAGTACGAATGTGGGGCATTCTGAAATCCGTATTAATGATGTTTGGGCCGATGGTTCATGGGATGAGAATTATTTGTTAGAACTGGTTGGTTTGGAGAAAACAGAGGAAATTATGAATGCTGTTGGGGCTAGTAATGTGGGTAGTGATATCACCATTTGGAAACCTGATATTAAGGGAGATTTTACATCGGCGTCAGCTTGGGACATTATTCATGTAAAAGGAACAAATTAATTGGGAATGGATTGGATATGGCATCATCTCCTCCCGAAAAAGATTTATGTGTGCATGTGGAAAGCTAGATTTAATGGTCTGGCGTTAGATTCTCGTGTGCAGACTATTGGTATTCAGTTGGCATCTCGGTGTAATTGTTGTGCGATAGGTCATACAGAAAGCTTAAATCATGTGCTCTGTAATGGTAGTATTGCTTCGCCAGTTTGGAGGTGGGCAGCCATTACGCTCGGGATTCATCATGTGGATGGTATGCCTTGGTGGATGACGGTTATGCAGTGGTTCTCAGTTGTGAAGAAGTCGTCTCATAGAGGGATACTTATAGGTATCATTCCGTCGGTTATAACCTGGAGGCTTTGGATGCGGTGTTGTAAAGCCAAAATGGAAAATTACTCTGAATCGGCCTCAGATGTCTGCTTGGTAGTGAAAGTCTGGCTCCAGAGGATTTCATCCCTGATGGCTAAACATTGGACAATCTCGGCTAGGGATGAAGCTGTTCTTCGGGCGCTTGATGTTCATCACGTTGATCAGGTAAAGTCTAGTCCAAAACTGGTTTACTGGAGGAAACCGAATGCTGGGTGGATTAAATTGAATATTGATGGGTGTTTTCGTGGTAACCCGGGGAGCTATGGTGGAGGAGGAGTCATTCGTGATGAGAAAGGTATTTTCATAGGTGCTTTCTCTTCTTGTTTTGGTCATGGTACGAATAATGAGGCTAAATTGAGAGCTCTTATTTCTGGACTTGCTTTATGTAAAGAATTGGGTTTTACTCAAATTAGTATTGAAAGTGACTCTAGCTTGGTTGTATCTTGGCTGAGTAGTCGAAAATGCACGACTTGGTATTTATGGGATTATTGGGATGAACTTTTGATGTTATTAAGTGACATGAATTTTTCCATTGATCATCAGTTTCGCGAGGGGAATAATGTAGCAGATTTCCTTGCAAGAATGGGCGAGGAAGGTTTTAATAACATGTTTTATGATTATAGTTCATTGCCTCGTAAGGTGAAAGGTATGCTTCGGTTGGATAAGTTGGGTTTGCCCCATATTAGATATTAAGTGGTTTTGTGGGTTTATCAATTAGGCTTGTTTAGTTTTTGTTTTGGTTGAGTTTTGGTTTCGTTTGATATTTGGGATTTTTATTTCTTTATCTCTTGTAATTCCCAAATGTACTACTTGTTACCACGGTTTTCTTCCGCCATAAGTGAGGGTTTTTTTTAATAAAATTTGGGAGGAGGTCACTCATGGACAGGTGACCTTCGACTATTAATTTAAAAAAAAAAAATGAAAAGTTTATGGGCTTGGAAAATATATGATTGGAATGTTGACATGTTACTAAACTAGGAATTGTTTGTTAGTTTGTTTGTTAATTTTGGATCTTGGCATCGAAAGTGTACAATAAGGCCTAAAGATCAAATCAAGTGAATTGTGAGGATTTGAGGTCTCAGCCATGTGAGATGTCTTATATTAGGAGTGTAGTTTTTGTTAGGACTTAGAATGGAAAATACATGAAGTATGTAAATTTTGATAAAGTTTGGGGCCCAATTGTAATGTTTGAAAGTTTAGTGGCTAATTTATAAGTTGTTTAGAGTTAAGGTACAATTTTGCAAATAAAATTTTAGATAAATGAGAATTTTTAACCTTAGAACTCTTGTTTCATCTTGCTCTACATTATTACTTGAGGATATTTGTAGGTTAGCTTCTAACTGACTCATGGTGTATTATAGTATGTAAGGTGGTAAATTTCATGCAAGTGAACCTTGTTTTAATTATATGATTGTTATATTTGCAAGGTTTATGACATGCCATGTCATTTTGGTTATATGATTGTTATATTTACAATGTTTATGACATGCCATGTTATTGTGATGATATGGTTGTTCTACTCGCAATATTTATGCCATGCCATGTTATTTTAATTATATGATTGTCATATTTACAATGTTTATACCCTGCCATGTTATTATGATGATATGATTGTCCTATTTGCAATGATTAGACCATGTCATGTTATTATAATGATATGATTTGTAATACCTAGCTCCTTCTTCTTACGTACGCTTCTCTCTTTCTGATGTATGTTTCGTCTTGATGACGTAAGCAAATCCCGAAGGCAGAGATTATGTGATCATCTGTCTTTCTCACTACCGACTGCGAGTCACGTTATGCGTGTCGAACCATGATAGCGTGTCTCGAAAGATATCGTGTGACTTCTAGGGCACGCCCAGTGTTTTAAATATGCTGGAAGTATTTATAAGGAATATTTTCATCATTGTTGAATTAAGATTTGATCTTAAATACGACAATCATAATATTATTGAAGAGCTCCAAAAATATTATAATTGCCGGAAATCATTTTAATATTATTATTAAAATGATTTCAATTATTTAAGATATTATGAGATTTAAATTATGTTGAGAACTTTTATTAATTAAATGATTTAACCCTTTTAAATATGTTAAGTGAGACTTCATCATTTTATTAGTGATGAAGAATACTATTTTATAAACTAAAGTTAGTTTAAAATAATATCTACCTTAATTCCTCTAAGTGCTTTTAGTTAAGTTAATGTTTTACGCATCTTCAAATCAGTGTTTTAATTATTCGTCGTTAGATCGTCGTGTAGACCCCTAGACGAAAGGACTGGGTTAAATACCCAGACCCCTCTCTTTTCCCTCTTATTTTCCCCGTAACCCTCTCTCTCCTCCCTCTCTCATTCGGCGTACGCTGTACGCAGACCACCTCACGCCGAACGGCTTAAGGCCTCAGCCCGGTGCCGCCGTGCGTCGCCCTTCCTCACCACCGGCACCAACAGCACCAACGGCTTGCTCTCCCTTCGGCGAGTCCATCCATGCCGACCTCTCCCCCTCACGCTCTCCCTTTCTCCATTTCGGAAGTACACAGCCCGAACGGGCTTAGTGCGCGTAGCGCCACCGTGCGCCGCCCAATGGCTCCACTGCTCCCACGGCGAGCTCCTCTCCCACCGGCCATCATCCTCCACCGAAGCCAGCTCCCATGATGCAGTCCTCCCCCTCCTTCCACGGCAAGTACCCGAAATGGGTCTCTAACCCATTTCCCATCGTGCGCCGCCGTACGCGGCCACCCACGACCACCATGCGACGCCATGGACCTCCTCTCCCTTTCCCCGAGCTCCTCCATGTGACCCATGGCCAGAAACCCCCTCCTCCACCTCACGGCTCCTCACTCACGCACGCACGGGTTGCACGCCGTGCACCACCGTGCACCGCCACCCATGGCTGATGACCGCCATGTCCAGCCTCCTCAGGCCGCCACCAAGCCAACCCACCTCCATTGGCCCCGATCTGCCACCCACGAGAGCACACTCTCTCTCACTCTCCCACGGCTTCTCCTCCATGGAATGGCCAGATCTGCCACCGTGAGCCACCGTGGCGCCACCTCGACGCCACCACGAGATTCACCACACCTCCTTTAGCCAAGCCCTAGGTCTAAACCATCACTTTATGTGATGGGTAATCACTACACGTGATGGACAGTCACTGCGTGTGATTGACCGTCACTGTACATGGCTAGATTCGCCATGTTGTGCCCTTTACCATCATCACAAGGCTATCACGAGCCTTTCCAAGACCACATCTAGCTATCCAAACACCTAAACAGTCACCGTACGTGAGTTAGCCACCACGTACGACTCTTCCGACATCATCGGCTATGACGGTCAACGAGCAACGCACGGGTTATCCCGTCGATGGTATAACCCTCTATCCCTCATAATTATGTTAGATATTGATTAGTTGACTAGGTTGTGGACTGTGCTGTTAGTATTTGTGGAGTTGTGGCGTTATGATGAAGTGTTGGGCATTCTGTGTAGTGAAGTGTTGGGCTTATCTGTATTGGATGGAGGTGCATTGTGCCGTGTAGTGTATTGTGATGTGTTGGGCGTAATTGGGAAGTGTGATGTGTAGTGTGATTGGGAATATGCGCTGTAATGGTGGCATGGTGTATGTGGAATGGATACGGTGCACACTGAGTGTACTCTGTGTGCCTGTGGCGTGTTGTATATGTAGGCAGTACATGTGGAATGTACTCCATGTGATGGTGAGATGCACCATATGGCGGGTACGCCATAATGGTGACATGCCATGATATGTATGAAGGGAGTGTACGATGGGTGTACTCTATGTGGTGGAGTAATGCACCATGTGGCGGATATGCCATAATGGTGATGTGGCATATGGGATGGGAATAGTACACGCTGTGTGTACTTTATGTGTGGCGTAATGCGAGACAAGGAGAGTATATGTAAAATATACCCTCTTGGCGTATCGTGGAACGAGATGAGTACGAGTGGAGTGTACTCAGTGGCGTAATGCGTGTAAGAGGAGTACATGTGGAACGTACTCTATATGGTGGACGATGCACCATATGGCGTGTATGCCATAATGGTGATGTGGTATGTATGTGGAGAGTACATATGGATGTACTCTATGTGGTGGACGATGCACCATATGGCGTGTATGCCATAGTGGTGATGTGGCGTGTTGTATATGTGGGGAGTACAAATAGGATGTACTCCATGTGAGATAGTGATGCACCATATGGTGTGGATGCCCTATTGGTGATGTGGTATGTATGTGGAGTGTACTCTATGTGGTGGACGATGCACCATATGGCGTGTATGCCATACTGGTGATGTGGTATGTATGTGGAGAGTACATATGGAATGTACTCTATGTGGTGGAGTGATACACCATATGGCAAGGATGCCATAATGGTGATGTGTCGTAGTGTATGAAGGGAGTACACGGGGAGTGTACTCCATGTGATATAGTGATGTACCATATGGCATGTATGCCATAGTGGTGATATGGTGTGTATGGATAGAGTACATGTGAAATGTACTCCACATGACGGGTGATGCACCATATGGCATGTATGCCATAGTGGTGATGGAGCGTATGTAAAGGGAGTACGAGTGGAACGTACTCCATGTGATGGAGTGATGTATCATATGGTAGGTATGCCATAATGGTGATGTGGTGTGTATGAAGGGAGTATACGTGGAGTGTACTCCACGTGGCAGCGACACTCCGTGTGGCGTGTCGTAAAGATAAGGATGGTTATGTGATTGATGGGCGTGGAACGTGATGGATAGCGTCGGGAACTGTGAAACAGTGTCCCGAAGTAGTTATGGCGTAGCCTGTAGTCTGAGGTGACAAGTGTCACTGTGATGGACTTATGGCCAGGCGTATGCACAAAGTAGTAGAACAAGTATAAGAGTGCGCAGCGGAAGCATGACTGGGGAATGTCACGAAGTGACATGACTATTTACAGTCGTGCTTGTGATGGGTAAAGTAGTGAATAAGTGTAAGAGTACTCAGCGGAAGCATGACTGGGCAACGTCACGAAGTGACGTGGTTATTGGAAGTCATGCTTATGATGGGTGAAGTGTTAAAGTGTAGAAATGGCGTAATGGGAACGTGACGAGATGTCACGATGTGACGGGAGTACGTGAGGAACCGTACTCGTGATGAGTCAGGAGTGATGAAGTAGAATGCTAGGTAACACGACAAGGTCACAGTGTAGCACTGGAACAATCTCGGGCTATATAACGTGACATGAAACGTAGTTATGGATGGAGTCTTGTCGTGTTAAGTGTTGGGATGAACTGTCAAAAGGGACGGGTAGCGTGAAGAGTCATGCTAGCCGGGTTAAGAGAAGATTGGTATCGGAGTATGGCCCTTGTCCCTACGAGCAGGTGATCAACGTGTTATATACGTTGATCTTAGGTGATAAAGGGGTAAGGTACCTGTGTAACATGGTGAGAGACACGTGCCGGACGGATTCACCATATGTAATGGGTAATCTGTCATGAGCATAGTTGCACGGTGCTTAAGCCTCAGAGTTGGCTTAGAGCCATGTGTCTTTATGGATGGGAATGAGGATTTAGTGTGGGCCAAGATGCATGAAGATAGTGACGGATGCATCGTTAGGATTGAGATGTGTGATTCCATCGGTCGGAATCATGCGTCGAATGTGGTTGTAAGAAGAGTAAGACGAATGTCCTAGTGTCTTAATCCTAAGGTGAATAAGGGGTTCACTTTAGTGGATGAGCACTCGAGACAAGACTTTGAGTTGGAAGTTGTGGTGACCGTAAGTGGTCCTCGAAGGGTTTAATATAGTGAAGGGCACGTAAGTGCACGGGATAGAAGGAGAGTGTTCTAAGTATAACGTAGTTCTATTTATAGTTTAAGTTACTTATGCATTAGATATAGAATGATGCTAAGGTTATGTGTATGCATGTAGGTTGCCATCTGACAAGCACATGAATGGACTGAATGACATGCAAGTAGCATGGAGTCCAGGTAAGTGTTACGTTCATACTCTTCTAGAGTTATCAAAGATACAAGAAACGCTTTTCCTTTAAAATGCTCACGAAAAGACTAAAAACGTTTTAAGAAAGAAAATGTTAAATGTTCAAAAGTATAAGTATATACGGCCCCTCATTGTCAGCCCCTTTTTACGCACCCCAAAGTATTAAGTGTACGCATGTGAATGGATGACTATACGTTGTATCTATTATATGTATTTTCTAAGAAAAAACCCATAAACTGATGAAGATGCATGAAAGGCATGAAAGCAGATGCTTTTGTGAATCCTACGAACCGACGCTCTCAAGTGCACCACGAGGAGATACTCACGGATGCCATGATTGACGACGTTCAAGGTGACACTTATAGGATGCCACGGAAGCTGACGCTTAAGCCCATGTATGTTCTTTGTTAAAAAGAGGATAGAGCTGAAATGAAATTGAAAAAGAAAACGGAAAGACCATTTTCTGGCTTACGCCCCAAACGATATTTTCTCACGAAAAGAAATGTTTTCTCATAAAAAGAAAGGACTGTTAAATGAAAGAACGAACTGAATGAAAGCTTTAGATCCTTCGAGCTGACAAGAACGAATGAATGAAAAGCATGAAAGAAAGAAACGAAAGCATGAATGTATGAAGACACGTAACGGCCACATGACATGAATGAAAGGGTACCGATGAATGGGCAGATTGCAATGCCGGGTAAGTAGTGCTGGAAGTGCACCCAGTGCTACCCCCTATGAAAAGGGGTTCCCAACCCGTGGCCACGGGCGGAATCCGGGTCCAAAGGAAGACCGATAACCCCAAACACACGGGGCGTAATTGTGTGTACTGGCCTATGAAAGCAATAAGAAAGAATGGATGTATGCACGCACGCACATGTATGCACAAGAGCACGGGCTCTTTAAGAAATGAAGGCACTGACGGGGGAACGTTTTAATACGAGAAAGCCCTTTCAAAAGTAAAACCCCGTACAGCGACTCTTGACGAAATGAAGGCACTGACGGGGGACACGTTTTAAATAAAGAAAAGCCTTTCGAAAGAAAAGCCCCGTCCAGTGACGTTTTCAAACGAACGCACACAAGACACGTAGGCACGCACGTAATAGTATGTACGAATGATGAATGCATGAATGAAAACCTATGTTGTTATATTATAACCGTATGAAGTAATGCTTACGAGTCTTCGACTCATTTTAGTTTTTATGCATGTCCCTCCCCCTCATAGGAACTGCACGATCAGGACGGACACGGCCCATGGGGAAGAGCACGGAAGTCTAGGCACGAGTTTTAAACGTACGAGGCCTTTTTATTATAAGATTTATGTTTTTCCGCTGTAACCCTCTTTTATGATCAAAGCACATTTTATTTATAAACGTAGAGTCTCGCACCCTGGGGATGCAAGTGAAAAGTTTTAAACAGGACGGTAATTCCCGTCGTCCTTTTTATAAAAATATTTTAGAAAAAGTCCAACCATAAGTACGGGCGTTACATGATTGCTATATTTGCATTGATTAGACCATGTCATGCTGTCATATGTAACAAGCATGAATATATGTCACATAGCACAAATATATGTAATGAAGCATTTGAGTCTATCGTGAAATATTTTTGTCTATCAAGCATGAATAGGGTACCCGTGGCATAGGCATTCCACTTTGTCAGAGTATCTCTAATAAAAATAAAAAGCATGAATAAGGTACTTGTGTCGCCCCCAGATTTCGCTTGGGATTTGGGGGACTATGTAGCATCAGGACATTGAACACAAGGTTACCGGCCCTCGTTCATGACAGATAAAGATACAATGCACATACGTGCATGTAACCATATACAATATTCAAAGTAGATAATTTTTTTCTTGAGCAATACTATGCACTAGTTATAACATATGCCAATTTAACATAAGCATACTTCATAAACATATAGTAACTAACGTCCAAAAGTTATAGTACTTGTCCAAAATGTTTGTAACATCACTAGTACTAGAGACAGGCCTCCTCATGTATATTAAAATGAACATAATAACTACTAGGCAAGCCTAAGGAGTAGTTCGCACAACTTGGCCCGGATAGCCATAATCCTATCCTAAAACTGGAGTATCGATGTGATGAGCTCCTCGTGGTTGCATTGCGCTCTAATCAACCTTGTCCAGATGATCCTCCACAGGTCCTCTTGATCCTGACACATGATCTACCATTTAGGGAGAATGATAGTTGAGACTACCAAATGAAATTTGATTACAAATCTCAGCAAGTTAAAAATCAACTTAAACTAACAGTTTACAAATGCATGCATGACAGTAAAAAGACATGAATGCTGATGTGAACATGAATGAGTGTGAACTTGGCAAATAGCATGGCATGTGCTAACACAACCTAAACTGACTTGAAACTGAACTGAATGTGAAATAAACATGACATGAACAGACTTGTTCCATAAATAAACTGATTAATTAAACATGATATGGGATGCTACACAGGTCCCTTTGAGCCGTGTGCCCCTGCCGTTAACGCATCACATCACAGGTATCAGCACCAGCTCTGAGTACATTAACATACACATCACACCACAGGTATATGCACCTGTTGTAAGTATGTAATGTACGCATCTTGTAACAAGTATCTACACCTGCTCAAGTGCGTATAACATGAACGTGAATTGTTGTTGCCACCATTGATGTTGGTGCTAGACTTTCTTCGGGGACCAGTTACATAAGCCCCATTCGAAGCCTACTGATGGTACTTTGTCAACCAAGGAAATTTCACAACAGTTTAAACATTGTAGCGTGAACAATGGAGTTCTATTAGGATATTGCCCTATCATAGCACTTGGAGTCGTGATAAACATAAAAAACTCAACTGACTTGAAAATACTATTTTTCGTGATATGGCAGAACAGGATGTGACAGAAAAACTCTATACTCGTGGCAAGATGTGGCTTTAAATGAAATGACATGGCAGAACATGATGTGACATGTAAGTATGACTAATAACATGTTAAAATGTAACACCATGTTCCCCAATAAAGTCATTTTTAGAGTTCTCAGGGGAACCATTGAGCTACTAAACTTTGACTTAAAAATTTTTCTTCTTAAGGAAGCACCAGATACGAAAGATTCCATAAATAAATCAATCCGTTTTTATTAAATACTTAACATTCAAAAGAGAGTTTGCAGAAGCACTTATTTAAATAAATAAAGTCTCATGTGCTTATCAAAATAACTTCTTAAACTAAAATCACAAAATTGAGCATAACATAAACTGTCTAGGCCTTTTGCCTCGTCTCCATAGGCCAAGTCCTGTCCTGCAGTCCCATCTTCATAAAGATCATTACCTTGGATGGTGAAAACATAAAAATATACAAAAATAAGTCAAATACTCAATAAGCAACACATCATATAGTAAACATAATAAACATAAAGTTTCTTGGAAAATATGCATACTCATAAATTCTTACATAAATAACATAAAATGCATTAACTTGTCTTTCACTTGTCATAGACCGATACCCACCATCGACCCCATGAGTTAGGATTAGCGAATCTAAGTTGTGGAACCTGGCAACTACCAGCATGTATAACCCCCGTGGTTGCGGGTTGTGAAATCCATACATAAGGAAGTAACATTGGGTGCACTACCAGCATGTACAACTTGGTAGTGCAATATACCCATAAACATATGGTACCGTTTAGGTTTCTTGGTCATATTAGGTTTCTTTACGTAAGGCTGCAGATGGCAACACTAGTCAGCAGTCCTATGCTAACCTCATTGCGGCGGTGCCTCAACCGATCCCTGAGATGATTGTAGCGTCGAAGTGCATAGATGGAGAGTTGTTTTTCCAGTTTTCTATGGAAGAGATCTGCCATTCTGCAGAATCGTTTCGATTCTCCATGGTCTTGAAGTTCCTTCACCAACACCCTTCTTTGTACACTATTCATGCATTTATTCATAGTCAATGGGGTTTGGCTGTTATTCCTGTGGTTTCTACAATGAGGCGTCTGCGTAACATGTTTATTCGATTTTCTTCAGAATTTGACTTTGGGAAAGCTCTGTCACATGAATCTTGTGAAGTGATTACCATGCCTTTCATTGGACCCCTCACTTTCAGAACGATGAAGAGCCTTCGTGCGTCCCCATTTGGATTTCACTGCCTGGTTTGCCTCCCAACTTTTACCATGAGTCATTTTTAAGGATTCTAACGGCCCTCATTGGATGACTTATTCATCATGATAATCCTACCGTTGTGTGAGTCGGACTGATGGTGCCAAATTATGTGTGGAAATGAGGGTTGGTCTTGCTCATTCATGGGCGAAACTAGATCAGGCGTTGTTGGATGCTTCCTTGATGTCTTCGTTTCCTAATGTTGTGTGTTTGCATGTTCTGAGGTCTACCTCAGATCACTCTCCATTGCATATTGAATTTAATTATAATCCTTTCTCTTATGGCCCAGTACCTTTTCGATTTCAACAAATGTGGGTTGATCATCCAGAATTTTTGGATTGTGTTCAGAAGGTTTGGTCTGAACTAGTGACTAGCATGGGTGTGTTTAAAATGGTTGCTAAACTTAAGAAAACTAAGGTGGTTCTGTGTGAGTGGAATAGGGTGGTTTTTGGTAGAACAAATGTGAAGATTGATTTGCTTGAAAATCAAACTGAGGTGCTTGAAAAAATATTACATATGGGTTGGGATAAGGAGGCGAATAGGGAGCTTATACGATCTTTGGTAGAATTGGCATCTTGGAGGCGTAGAGAGGATATAAGGCTGGCTCAAATGGCTAAGTTGGAATGGCAGGTGGATGGGGATCGCAACTTCAAATTTTTCCATGCATGCTTAGCTAATAAAAGTCATAAAAGAGTATTGGAAAGAGGTCTTCGAATGGGACTATTTTTGAGTCACTAGAACATATTCATTAAGGTGCTGTAGATTTTGTTTTTCTAATTTTCTTCAAGGGAAATTGTCTAGAGAGTTGTCTAATCTCTCTCATCAATTTCGCTGATTATTTTGGAGGAACAGTGTGGCCGACTTTGTTCAGTTCCTTCTATGGAGGAAGCTTGTAATGCAATATCTTCTATTATGTCTAATAATGCTCTGAGGCCTGATGAGTTTGGTCTGGGTTTTTTCAAAAGCTGTTTGGAGGTGGTGAAGTTTGATGTTCTGGAAGCTATCTCAGAGTTTTTCATCTCTAAACATCTTCTACGATTTTTCAGCATCATTTATAGTATTAATCCCGAAGGTTGAAGCGCCAACAGGTTTTGACAAGTTTAGGCCTATTAGCCTGTGTTTGGTATTCTATAAAATTTGTTCCAAAATTATTGTTAATCTTTTGACAGGTTTTCTTCCAAGGATGATCCTATTGGAACAAGGCACTTTTATTCCAGGTAGGAGCATTTTCTAGAACATTAGGCTCACTCAGGAAATGATGCATTCTTTAAATAAGAAGTCAAATGGTGGGAACATTATGTTCAAAGTGGACATAGCTAAAGCATATGACCGGGTTGATTGGAATTTTTTGCTTGAGGTTCTTTGATGTTTCGGATTCTCTCCACAATTTTATGCTTCGATCCAAGTTTGTTTCTCAACTCTTTGGTATTCGATTATGATGAATGGGATGACAAAAGGATTTTTTCAAGGTGGCCGTGGTTTGCGACAAGGGGATCCTCTCTCACCTTATCTGTTTATCATTTTACAAGAGGTTCTTTCTAGATTGATCAAGCAGAGTATGGTGAAAAAAAGGTTTGGTCAATTTTCACAGGCTAGATGTATGACTATTATATCTCACTTAATATATGCTGATGATGTGGTGATTTTCACAAATTTTAGTATAAGATCAATTCGGGAACTTTTAGCTGTGTTGAATCAATATGAGAGATGGTCAGGTCAATGTATCAATAAAGAAAAAGCAGCCATATCTTTTTCTCATAAAATCTCTTTGGCACGCAAGAGAGATTATACGGCGAACAGGTTTTTGGGAGGGATCTTTTCCCTTCAAATATTTGGGGGTCCCTTTTATTTTGGGAAGACTAAAGGACATGTACTTGGAGGAAATGGTGACTAAAGTGTGAAATAAAATAAGTGGATGGATAAAGCTCCTTTCTATAGGTGGTAGACTTGTTTTACTACAACATGTTTTATCAAGTATGGCTTTCCATTTATTTGTTGTTTTCCAAGATCCTCAATCCATTATTAAAGAATTATATCGATTGATGAGTAACTTTTCTAGGGGGAGGGGAATGGAAAAGGGAAGAAAAAATTGGTGTCATGGCAAAGTATTTGCAAACCTATTGAGGAAGGAGGACTTGGACTGTGACACCTCGATGATATGCAACAGGCTTTGCACATGAGGTTTTCTTAGAATTTAATTCAAGGTAAATCATTATGGGTGAATTTTTTGAAAGAAAAGTATGTGGGCGCTAAGCCTTGGACTCTCATTGATCCAAATAAGGGTTCAAGATTTTGAAAAATGATTGTTAAAAGTATAACTCTTGTCATGAATAATTCGAAGTGGAGGCTTAAGGAGGGAAATGTTTTTTTCTGGTATGATAAATGAAAATATTGTGGTCCATTAATTGATGATATGTAATTAGTGGGTCAACCTTTACTTCGAGTAAAGGATTGTAAATTAAATAACAGTTGGAATGTGGATTTGCTTGTGGGGCTACTTGGTCAGGATAATGTTGATGATATTTTGGAGACCTTAGTAGCTTGCAAGAATGGCCCGGATGTATTAATCTGGACAAAAACTGAAAATGGTTGTTTTTCAACTACGTCGGCTTGGGACTATATTCGTATTAGGGGCTCTAATTTTGAAAGGCATTCTTGGATGTAGCATAAATTGCTTCCTCTAAAAATGTCTATTGTTATGTGGAAGGCATGGCATTTGGCATTAAGTGTTGATGATCGTCTTTGTCGTATTGGTATTCTGATTGTTTCTCGTTGTGATTGTTGTGATGTAGGACATTAGGAAGATCAAGATCATGTGTTTTTTGAAGGAGAGTTACCTAGCAAGGTGTGGCATTTTTTTAGATCTTTGTTCGATGTTCCCATTGGCCAAAATTCGAAAGAGACGGCGTCAACTTGGTTTCGCCGTGCAACATCCTATACTCATGTCGGTTTAATTATGGGACTTTTACCCATGATCATCACTTGGAGACTTTGGAGGAGGAGATGCTTGGCGCGTGGAGGGACTTGTTGAATCCATTACTGATATATTGCATTCTATTAAACATTGGATTGGCCTATTATGTAATGACATTCACAAAATTTCTAGACTGTCCAATTTTGATATGCAGGTGCTTCAATGGTTGCATATTCCTATTGTGATACCTTTCATTTGTCGATGTAAATTAGTTGCATGGAAAAGACCAGCTACTGGCTGGTTTAAGTTGAACACCGACAGTAGCAGCCTTGGCAATCTGGGTTCTTCTGGTTTTGGTGGAATCATTAGAGATGATCATGGCCATTTGATTCATGCTTTTGCTTCACATGTTGGCTTTGGTTCTAACAATAAGGCTGAATTATTAGCCTTTCTTTATGGTCTCAAGGTTAGCAATTTTTTGGGTATGAATTTTGTTGAAATTGAACTTGATTCTATGACTGTAGTTCCTTGGTGGAAATGAAGAAGAAGTGGGGTGTGGTATTTGGTGGATTTATGGGCAGAAATTACTGACGTCATGGATTCTATGATTTGTTCTGTCAATCATGTTTTCAGATAAGGGAATCAAGTCGCCAACTGGTTGGCTAAGAAAGGGGCGGTAGGCTCAAATTTTTTATGGCATAGTTTTGGGGATATACCTCATATGTTGAGAGGATTAATTCGTTTGGATTATTCAGGGTTGCCTTCATTACATTTTTATTAGTGCATTTTTGCTTATAGTTGGTTTTTTATTCTTGTAAGGTACTTGTTATTGGTTTGTAATTGATTGATAATAAGGAGTTATTTTTATTTGGAAGTCATGTAAACATGGTATTCCTCCGCCAGAAGTGAGGACTTATCAATAAAGACTGGAGGTACCGTCCTTGTTCCACCAAGAAAAAAAAGATATATATATATATATATATAGGCCGTTATGTATCTTATCATTTATACTTCATCATAATCATACTTACATACTTGTAACATCATATCACAGATTTCAAGTGAAATCGTGCTTTATCATATTCTATATATCAAATGAAATCGCATCTTTTATAAAATGTCGTGAATACATGTTTCCTAACATAAAATCGTGATTTTTTCATAAATCTTTTGATGCACAACTTCTTTCATAAAATCATTAAATTTCATAAAATGAAATTTATGCATAAAATCATGATTAATCATGACTTGGGTAAATAAAAAAGGGCTTTCAATGGAAGGTGTACATGCATAATACTTTTATAAAAGACATGTCTTTTACCGTATATACGTGTTAGGATATGATCATCCTACTTGCCTCATCGTTTTAATCTAGTATTTTCAGGGCGTGACTAATTACTTATAAAATATGCATGTAATTTCCATAAATTTCTAGTTAATCACGTGCTTTGTTATTAAAACCTGAAATTCTAACTTAATTTATATTTCCATAAACCTTGGTCCTTCACAACCCTAAAATCACATTGACTCCATAATATTGACTCAATTCTGTATATCTGGAGTTCATATGTCCAACTTAAACTTCCCGACCTTTCAATAGTTTTCCTAAATAGTTCCAACCTTTCGTGCGGAACTCTCCTAAATCTATCTAAATATATATATATATATATATATATACATTTCCAATTAAGCCCACAACACATATATTGAAACTCACGGCTGTCCATTTATAATAAGTCCATATTACCTATATAGTACACTACGTAAGTATCCAATTACCCCAACCCATAAATTAAAGCCATGAAAACTTAATAGGCTAATCTCACAAGGGAGGGGGGTGTACTGCACTTTATCAGAGAGAGAGAGAGAGTGTGTGTTTAAGTAGGGAGAGGGAGAGTGTTCAACGTAGAGAGAGAGGGAAGGAGAGAGAGAGATTACGAAGTGCTTTGGTGACTTACCATGCCATCTGATGAAGCTGGGGGTGGAACTGGGTTGTCCCCGACATACGGTGGTGATCCAATGATGGAGAAACATGTGAGTGGCGACAAGAAGGAACAAGGGCTAGCTTGGGTGGTTGAACGTCTCTGGTAGCAGGTTGCGGTTGCTCTAGCTTTGGGTGGGTAAAAGGGGTGAATTTGGCATCGTCTACATGGGTTGTGGTGTGGAGAGGATGTACGATAGTGGTTGGCTTGACTTCGGGGTGCTAGTGCACAGTTTGTGGCGTGAAACGGGGTTGTTCATGCAATGGGTTGATGCGTGGAGGAAAAGGCTCATGGTGGAGGAGTTGCGGCTTGGGGCATGTGTTGGTTTGAGGGGAGGAGGCAGCAGTAACTAAGTGGAGGCCATGAGGGCACTGTGCTTTTCGTGTGGGTGTGTGGAGGGGCTTGGGTGGCTTTCTTGTAGTTTGGTGGTGCTAGATGTAGCAGAGTATCGAATGGCTGCTTTGTCATGGTTGTGACGTCGGTGGGAAGGTGGTTTCAGTAGAGGGAAGGACTGTTGTGCGTGGGTTCGATTGTGGTAGTCTTACCATAAGAAAGGTGGCTAAGTCAAGGCCAAGGGGTTACTGGTGGACTGGAGGTGATTTGCGTGATTTTAGGTAAACAGAAACTATATTGAGACTTGAAGAAGAATGCTATAAACATAAAATGCATGGGGTTGAGTATATATAAAAGGAATCGGTTTAAGAATTTTAATGTGAAGATGATTTCTAGAATTGTAAGATAGTTTTATTGGGACATGAATCCTAGTGCAAGGTGGAGACGTGCATGGCTTAGAGTTTAAGAAGACAATCGGTTAAAGAGTTTTAACATGAAGATGACTTGTAGAGTTGTGTTACTGTTGTGAGAGAATTCATTCAGCCTAACGGGTTTGTGTTCATTTCATGGGCTAAAACTTCAATAATTTCCATTAGGTTTCTAAAATATCATCCCATTAATTTCTTCTAAAATTCTCAACTAATTTTAACGACTTTAAAATAAAATGTTTGGCCTTAGGGCCTAACTAAATCCTAAGAAATTATAACTCACAGCTTATCCATATGGCACATAAAAATCCAATAAATTCAAATTTTTAATCCCATGGGCTATTCCAATTCGGCCCATTAGATTTTTCTTCCTATTTCATCACTAATAATATTGGGTTGGGTCGTTACACATAACATGGTGTGTAACAATTAAGCATGGCATGACATGAGATAACATGTAACAGATAAATATGTGCTTGAAACGAAACATGGCATGACATAACTTAACATGTATATATAAACATAATAAACATAAATGATAGTTTCTTACGACCATACATACATAAGTATCCTAAAAGTAAGTTTAAGACCAAGTTACAGTGATTGTAGAATGACATAAACTAGCGGGGAATAACATGAACTGAAAATAAATATTTTTAGGAGTTAGAAACACTTCACTAACATACTTATAACCATAAAATCACTAGCTCAAAATAAAATTACCATTATACCCCTCTACTTGTGAAAAAAAATGACTATTTTATCCCTAAATTAAGCATTTGGCATCCTAACTTCAAAACTCACCAAAATCTACATTCCTAATGTAGATTTTGTCCTAAATCCAAATATCTAATCATAAAAATTTAAAACATAACAAAACTAGATGAACTATGCTTAGGCCGAGACATGCTAGGCCTAAAAGCCTTGATTTTTGTTGCAATTTTTTTAAATTCCAACTTTCATGCTAAAATTGATTTATGCAACACATAAAACTCATATCCTATGTTTAAAGATCATGCTAAGACAATAAAACATATAACTAAAAAAAATCACACATGAGCAGCAGCACACGGTTGGTTTTTTGCCTTGGAAGTTATCATGTGATGGGTGGTGGTGAGGTGGCTGATTGACCTCTCACCAACTACTATTTTGGTTGACATGGGAAGTGTAAGTACACCTAGGGCAGTGGGGAAAACTTCTTCAAAAATCCTTGCATAGGTGGAGCTTTTTGGTGGGCCTTAATGGGCCTAAACCGATTGGGCCTCATTTAGGATTTCAATGGGGTTTGGTTTGGGGTTTCAGTTTCTAGCAAGCCCAAATCTAATTTTTATTGAACCAATGAAATTTTCAAGGTATAAAATAATAAATAAGGATGTAATGACATGACTTTAAAAGTTAATAGCATGTAGAAGTGATTTAATTAAGTGATTAAATACTAAGCTAAAACTGGCAAACACTTGGGGTTTGGGAAAAAATTTTAGGGTTTTGGTTTGCATCAAGGTTTTGGGGTTTAAATTGGATCTCAAATGTTTCAGATTGCACTGGGGATGAAATTCTCTTTGGTTTGACACAAAATGAATGGTTAGATGGAATAGTGTTTGGCCAAGATCACCATGCTTGATTTCTCCTTCCTTTCCTTCACATCTCCATCTCGTGGTTCCTCTTGGTACCAAGTATCCAAATAAAACTTTTCTAGATTGACTTGGACAATCCACACTGTGATTTGGAAACGATTGGACTGAGTGCTAACACAGGTGTTACTATTCACTCCAAAAATGACGAAAGTAACTTTGCACCATAAAATCCTACATCATCCTATGAGCCTAATAGTGCAATTCGTTTTGTAAATTTTGACTCCTAAGTGACTCGAATAAATCAAAACGTGTTTTCGAACAACTATCATCCTGAAAATGAAAATTGTATTATTGCATTGTAAATCCTAAATATTCATCTGACACTAATGGTGCAAATTGTTTCTCAATCATACACTCCTAAGTACCTCAAATAAATAAAATCTCGTTTTTGTCGCCAAAGTTGGTAAGAAATTGACTAAGCTGACAGACTAAAATCTAAGCGACTGTTCGATTCATGAGACCTTTCTGGGGTTTTCACCAAGTTCCTAATGCCCAAAGAAATTCATCCACTAAATTTCTAGTTGGTTGTTATAGCAATCAAGGCATAGGCAATTCGGCTTTGTGTGAGTTCCTCTAATAAAATACTCTTGGCATAGGTAATTTGGCTTTGTCTGAGCATCTCTGATGGAATATTTATGGTGTAGGTAATTTGTTTTTCTCTAAGTATCTCTGATGGAATATTTATGGTGTAAGCAATTCGGCTTTGTTTACATATTTCTAACGAAACGAATGATGAACTCACCGTGTAGGAAATTTAGCTTTGTCTGAGTAAATCTGTTATAACATGAATAATAATGCATTAGTCTATTTTGTGACAGCAAGCATGTCACGATTATGAATATCTCTTCTGTCATTAAGTTATGTTTTTGCATCAACAAGTCCATGTTTGTCAAGCATACATGTCATGTTTCGTATCATGCATGCTTGATATACTATTGGTAGCTTAGGAGTGAAACTCATTGTGGTAGTCCAACTACCATTCCCTCTGGAATCGATAGAGCACTGTGTCCCAGGTTTGATGATGTTTAGAAGATTGGGGACAAGGCTCGAAGAGCTGATAGAGATGATGATCCAATTTTTTTGAATTTGATTTTGGTACTGATTGCCAATGTGAGGGTACTACCTAATGCAAAAGGGGACAGACCATTCGTGGAGTTGAAGGAAATGCAAAGAATACTCCAATGGTCTTAAGAACTAGTAGCAGGAGACACCAAGTGTAGCTAGTCCAACATCTAGGTGAGCAAGCACCACATGGGGAATCCGTCTAATATGTGTAACAACCTGCAAGAAATTCAATGGTGAAATTTCTATAGGCTTTAGGAATCTCTTGAAAACTTCATAAGTTTCACGAATCAACCAAACGCGTAAATTTTAGTCTATTAGTATAGTTAATGTTACCACTCATTATGGTGCCAGAAGCGTCATTTTATTTATTTGAGGTAGTTAGGAGAGTCAAAATGGGATATGGTCTACCCCATTAGACTCAAAGGCATATTAGGATTTTATGGCACAATAAACCCATTTTCAATTTTTGAATGAAATGTATATTCGAAATTGCATTTTGATTATCTAGAGGCACTTTGGAGTTGATTTTCGATAAACGAATTGCACTATTAGGTTAGTATGTTTATTTAGGATCTTTCAGTGCAAAGTTTATTTTTCACTTTTTCGTAGGGAATTGTAACCTTGATAGTAGCACCAAATGCAATGTTTTCTAAATCACAGTGTAGAATGTCCAAATTAGGTTAGAGGAGTTTTATTTAGACACTTGGCAAGATCTTAGCCACACTTGGTGAATAGTATTGGATACTTAGCACTAAGAGTAACCATGAGATGGAAATGTGACAGAAATCAAGGTGTGAGATCATGTCACTTAAGTAAAACACTATTCCATCCAACCAACTATTTTGTGCCAAACCAAATAAGGTTTCAACCCCAATGAAACTCTAAATACTTAGAATCTAATTGAAACCCCAAACTTTTGGAGGAAACCGAAACCTAAATAGGTTACCCCAAACCCCAAACTTCATTTCGAACCCTAAATGGATCTGATTTCTAGTATTGTGTTTAATCACTTAATTAAATCACTTCCACATGCTATTAATCTCTCAAATTCATGGTATTACATCATTATTAAACCCTTTAAACCTTGTAAATTTGATTGGACTAGGAAAAATTGGATTTGGGTTTGATAGCATTTCAAACCCTAACCAAACCCTCTTTAAATCCCAAAATGAAGCTAACTCGGTTAAGGCCCATTAGGCCCACAAATTCTAGCTGCCTTAGAAAAGTTTCTTGAGGAAGTTTCCAACCACCCAAGGCTGACCACCCACTACTCAAGACAACCCTCAAATAGTCCTTGATGGGAAAGCAAAGGCCACCTCACCACAACCACCTACATAGCACCTCAAGGCAGCCCATACCATGGACAGTTTGCCACTTATTTTGGCCAAGAATTCCATCACTCAAGTTCCACTCAAGACCTCACTTCACCCTTCAGTTTTTGTAAGAAGAGTGCAGACCATCCCCTTTCTCTTTCATCTATTTTCCCACACGTTTTCAACAAAGGAACTTAGAAGCTCTCTCGAGTTTTTTGAGCATTTTTGCTTACAGTTTTTACAACCCTTCTAAGTATTTTCTCACGATAATTCCTTCATGAATGTTGTTTCTATTTGGGTCTAGTTTCTGTAAATACCTTTTATGTTTAATTTTAGGGTCTTTCGATTGGTCAGAAGTTATTTTAACCATGTAAATGTCATTCTAAGCAATAAACTAGATAGTATATTGTATTTTGGAGTTTTTGACCAAGCTAATGGATAGATCTTGGTCCAAAATTTTTATGGAGTGTTGTTAACATGTTTGTATGAATGATTGATAAGGATTCATTGTATGATAAAATATTTTGATGAAATATTTTCTAAATTCTAGAAACTAAAAAATTGGAAGGAGAAAAGCAATTTATCTTTTAAGAAAGTTTGGATCTTTTGTGGTTTAATCTTGCTCCAAGGACTTTGATATTTTTATTTGAGAATCCTAAGACTTTGATCTACATGTTAGGATGTTGATTTGAAGATTTAGGTATTTATTTGTAAAGATATGTTTTTTATGCATAAAGATACTCAGTTAAGTAAACAATATGAGGTTTTTGGATAAATCCATGTTTTGGTTTAATTTTGGCCATGTGATTTTAAGTTTAATACTTGGATCTACTTGAGGACATATTTTAATACCATATGATGTTGTTAGATTGTGGTTGTTATCAGGTATGTCTCAGATCAAGAGGATTGATCAAAACCAAAGTTAAGAAAATTCTGTTTTGATGAGATGTCGGAGCTGAATGCTTCACGTTGATTTTTTGTGATTTGTTTTTTATGATTCAAAACATATTAGCTCTTAGGAGTGGTTATGGACATGTTAGAAGAAGATTTTGAATTTTTGGAGTTCTTGAAGATGTTTTATAAAGAGTGAAAACATTGAGATTTATGGGTTTGTGTTTTAGTTAAAAACGTTTGGATCTTCTTACTAAAATGTTTTGTGTTTATGTGAAGTGGATTTTTTTTTTTTTTTTTTTGTGTTAAGCATACTTCTAAGTATAGGATGTGATGATCTATGTTATAGTATTTTGGTTTAAGTATGAGTGTTGAATTTGGATAAAATTTCGACAAAAATCAAAGAGAAAAGGCCTAAGAGTGTTTCGGCCATAGTGTGTTTTTCATGGTTATTATTTGTTTTAAATTTTTCTAATTAGATATTTCAGTTTAGGATAAAATTTACACGAGGAATATAAATTTTGGTAGTTTTTGGAGTTAGGATGTCAAATCCTTAAGTTAGGATTAAAATGATCATTTTACTCTAAGTTAGCATTTTTCATGTTACTAAGTTATCAGTGATAAAGTTTCTAACATTTAAACCCCTACTTACAGTTTCTCGTATATCTTGCTTTTCCTCGTAAATGCGAAAATCACTATAAATTAGCTACTAACTTACTATCGAATTAATGTGTATGTATGTGGGAAAGGAAACTATTGTTCATGTAGTTCCATTACCCTATATGCCATGTTACATCATATATGTTTGTTACTTAATATATTCTGTCATGAGATATTTATCTGTCACACAATGTTGCCATGTTACATCATATATGTTTTCTGTCATGCAACATTTATCTCTTATACAATATACTCTATCACATAATGTTATGTGCTACATGTTATGTCATGTCACGTAATATTGTCTATTACATGTTATGCTATGTCACGTAATGTTATCTGTTACATGTTATGTCATGTTACATACTATTGTTTGTTTCATATGACGTCAAGTCATGCATCTCATGTACAGGTCACGCCACGTTATGTCAGGTCATCTGTCCTTTTATTTCATGTCATGTTATGTCTAAGTGTGTCTCAAAAATAGTATGTTTTCAGTTCAAGTCATGTTAGTTCAAGCTATGTTACACGTCAAGTTATTTTATGCTTGCTTATGACTTTGATTATGTATTCAAGTCTTTGTTGCCATGTATGCATCATTAACCTGTGTATAAGATTTTTGTTAACTTTGTGAGATTTGTACTCAAATCTCGCTATGGTAGTCTCAACTATCATTTCCCCCGGAACGGTAGCTTGTGTGACAGGATCATAAGGAGGTTTAGAAGATGATCGATTAAATAGCAACGGCACGATGCGAAGCTCATCATTTCAATGTTTCTATTTATAGAAAGTAATATGGCATCCTTGACTGAGTTGTGTGAACTGTTCAATGGATTAGCCTAGTAGATACTTTAGTTCCTGCTTGTACTTAAGGAGCTCGAGCGCTAGCACCCTTACGATTACAGACCTTTTGGAATTATGTTATAATCTTGAACGTCTATCACATTTAGTTTATAAATTATTTTTCCATGTTTTGGGATATATCTTATTTGTTGCATTGCATAGTATTGCTCAAGGAAAATAATTCTCTACAGCGAATATTGCATACTGTTAGAGATGTATGTTGAGTGCAATGCACCTTTAACTGTCACGAATAGGGGCATATAACCTTTTGTTGCATGCCCTGACACTTCAAATGTTCGTCTAATCCCAAGCTTAATCTAGGGGGTCACAATATGTCCTAGAGCGAGGTAGAGTTAAGGAAGTCAGCCACAAGGTAGAAAAGTCATCTCCCATGAGGATGAGAACAAGAAATTAGAGGGACGAATAAGCTTGGGTGAGTTGTGCACTAACTGCCCAAGGTGAGAAAGGGTTACTTGCCAAAGAAGAGCTATGAACAAATACCAACACAACCATTGATAAGAAATTTCCAGCATAGCACGAAGGGGCTCAGAAGAGTGTTAGTATTGTACTTAGAGCCATACCCCATCTGAATGGTCTTGTTAGGAATGCGTCTGCAATTAAAGGTGAAGGCACAACAAGTTGTGTCAACTGGACTCAGAAGCATGGACCAACTCCATGTGAATAAGCCTTGTTCAAGGAGGGTTGGAGGAGTTGGTGGACCGTATGGATGTGCGAACCATACCCTAGTCATATGTCTCTGTCATCCTGCAGTATAACATGACAAGAATGAAAGGCTCCTATCTAAGCATATATGGGGTGAGAGATATGTCAGAAAGAACATATGGCATTCCAACTCTATTGAAAGGATTTGAATGTGGAACAAGATCTCACTTTTGATTCCTTATTCACAAAAAAAGTTTGAAAAGGTGACTACTGCAGAAAAACGAGAAGCAAGGAGACAACATGAGACTTCCGATGTAGGAAGGTAGGTTAGATTCGTAGACAATATTAGATAATGGGGCTGAATGTGGTGTGTGAGACATTGCATCATCTTTGTAATCTTATTTTCTTGCTTCTACAAGCATAAATAAATATTTCCAGCATTATGTTCATAATTATATTTACTCACTGCTTTCTGATGCTTTTGATGTGTTCGGTGCTTGTAATTATTTTCTGCTACTGATGATGATATCTTGTGGGAGCCTAGATACCTGTGTGTGTGTGTACGTGCATGCATCTACGAAGTCAACGAGAGTCTATCATCATGGTATGGGACAGAGAATTCCCCAGGACCATTCTGTAAAGCGTTACCGCTTACATCACATGAGAAGGAGAATTCCTCATGGGGGTGGGGTGGAACAAAATTGTATTTTACCTCACCTAATAGTCAAGATGTCGGATCCCCTGATGTATCACAAGGTAGTGTCTTCAAGTTGGTTGTGGCAGGGTAGAATAGCATCCCTTAGGCAACAAGTTTAAGTGTATACCTATGAGCAAGAGTGTGCCTAGAAGCATCTTTGTTCCTATGACCAAGAGTATGCCAATGAACAAATGTGTGCCTATGAGCAATAGTGGAAGTGTCTATGAGCACAGAACGATACTTGGCCCGAAACTAGTTTTTATAGGTTTTCTATTACGTGGAAATGGGTAACTCCTCACCACAATAGTATTATTGAGTTTTCATCTATTTTGCATAAACATAGGGCTACGACCCAAGAGGGTGATTCCTCATCATGCCTATATATGGTATCCTTTCGGTGAGAGGATTATTCCTTACCAGGTTTTCTAAGGATATACGAATATGCAAGAGAGAGGGTGATACCTCCCCATGCACTTGCGTGTACTTCCAATATTTACATAAAATATTTTCATTGCATCTCTGATAGCATTTTCTTTCATTAGCGGTCTTGTTATAGCTATCTAACCTAATCCTATGGTTTCATCTCAGGACCATAGACTTTGATGCAAGTTTAGACCCAGGTATGACGCCTAAGGAAGAGGAGTCAATCCAACCTGAGTCTTGGCCAAGGAATCTAGGATCGTCTTAGCACTAGTATTCGTTGTAGCTACTCCATACCCTTTGTAGGGTGTTCAAAACTGAGCTAAGTGCTCATTTGTAGCTTAGTCGGCCGCCTATGGCAACTAACCTTATATATTCTTGAACAATGTAATTTTTTGAGGATATAAAGGGTGAGAAGTCCCTTTTTATGAAGTCTAGATATTGATACATACATACTTGATCATGTTGATATTTTAACGTGTCTCATTTATATTTTCGTTGCCTTTGAACCAATTCCATACATGTGTACTTTCCTCTAGATTACTACATGCCTGACCATTCTTCTAGGTGTTGACCAGTCAACCATCATCCTTGGCACCATGACACCTCACCTAGTCTTTAATGAGGGACGGGGCACCACAACTGAGATACTTAGTGTTTAGACTAAATTTCCTTTTTCTATGTAACTAAGGAGTTCCAACTCCAGTACAATGTTTGTGTTTTTTAAAGATTGGTTGGACTAATGTTGTTGCTTTTGGTATGTATAGAATGGAATGTAAGAATGTTTTGGGATTAGAATTATGGTACAGTTATGTTGATAAAAAGATAATTATCTTCTACGAATACTGCATATTGTTATAAATATGATAGGTGCATTGCATCTTATATGTTATGAACAAGGGTATGCAATCTTGTGTTACATGTCCCAACGCTTCAATCTCCGTCAAATCCCAAGCGGAGTTAGGGGCGTCACATCTCGTACCACTTATAGAACTTAAAGGGCTCTCATCGGTGAAACAAAATTAATCCTTTGTTGGCGAATTGAGCAGTGGCCAACGACGACAGTGATGGTTAGAGTTAGCCAACGGGCTAGCTTTAGGGCATGTAAAGGTCTACAAGGTACTGCTAGTAACAAAGAGGGTGGAGAAGATGATGAGGAGGGGATAAAATGGGGCCGGGGGAGTATAGCCTTAAGGTTTGAGGGATTTCGGGTTGGGTAGGTGTGTAAAAAGAATAAAAAATCGGTTGAACTAACCAAATTGATGGATTCGGTCTGGTTTGTAACTGATCTGGTCCGGTTTAGTACTGGTTCTTAAGACTCAAAACTGATTTGGTACCAGATTTCATATTTCGAAAACTGGTTTGAACCAAACCGGACCGGTATATATATATAGTTTTTCTAATTTTTTTATATTATATAATTTTACATATTATATGCTAAATTGCTAATTAATATAACATGAGATTTTATTCATGTCTATTAATCTTATAACATAAAATTAATATAAAATTTGATATAACATACAATTAATCTTATAAAATTTTAATATAACATTTGATGTAACATATAAATTATAATCTTATAAAATTAAATTAATATAATATCAAAATTTTATATAGCGTCACACGTGTAAACATAAACATATATAAAACAAGCATTAGAGGAACTGGCTCTCAAGTCTCAACTTATGTAATATCACACGTGTAATCAGTAAACCGAACCGATCCAAAACCGGAAAAACCAAAAGTTTTAGTTTCGGTGATGAATCAGTTCCTAAATTTTCAAAACCAGTGTATAATATCGATTTAGTTCCAAAATTTGTTCAAAATTGGACCGAGTCAAACTAGTTACATCGCCCTAGGGTTGGGCCTTGGGCTTTCTAAGAGCCGGGCCTAAAAAAAACACTAAAGATAAGAAGAATGTACATCTTCACCAGCTTGGTATTCACATCTTGTGATTAAAAGTGACTCTTTGTTGGTTGTTAATGAATTTACTAAACATGGATCATCAAAGGGTACAATTGGAAATATTATCAAGGAAGCAAAGGAATAATGGGACTATTCAACTCTTGTGCAATTCAATATGCCAGCAGAAGCTGCGTGCGCAATGAAGCTGCACATTCACTGGCCAAGTTTGGTTTAAGTGTTAAGGAAATTAGTTTATGGTGGGGTTCATACCCTAATTAAGGTAATTACTAATATCCTTTGGATCGATTCTCTTGTATAAGTTTGATTATAATGAATGAAGTATGTTTTCTTATAAAAAAAAAACAAAAAAAGCACAGTGCCGTTTGACAAATTTGAAAAGATAATACTAGAAGGGCTAATAAGTTTTATTTCGCTTCAGTGGAAAGTCGCATTAATGGCAAGTAATAAACTCCGGCAAGCAACGTCCTACAAGCCATTGGTTCCTTTTGGAAGATCCAGACAAATGAAAAACAGTGGAGAGATCACTTAGTGAGTAACGTTTTGGCTACGTAGGTGGAATCATAGTAGTACGAGACTCTATAAATTGAGATTTTGTGGAGTTTAGCTAAATGGAGCTAGCTTCCAAACAAATAATCAAAGTTGGTTTGACAACCTTCAACAACCATAAAAATTATAAAACATCAAACTTAATATGGTGCTCGATCTAATTCAATGCAGTCCCTCTCACAAACCTTATCTTATAATGCGGTCCTACCCACCACCCTCACACAGATTATATATTAATAATTGAGGGAGAGAGAGAGAGAGAGAGAGAGAGTCAAGGTCTTTGAAGATGTAAACGTTAGGCAGTGACATTACATATCATATCATATGGAAGAAGGTAGAAGAAACAAGGCATATATAGTGGAATTGCATTAATCATGTCGTGATCGTACGTAGAAAATTCATGACCCTAGTGTTTTCTTAGGAATTTACGTATACCCGCTTTTGTAAAAATTAACTAGAACATATATATGAATTAATTAATCAATGACCTTTGCATAGCTGATGTTTTTGCTGATCATGAGTATAACTTTATCACATGATATATGCTTGAATGCCAAAATAGTTAAACGTAATATTTTGGGTACATAGCTAGCTATGATGATCACACGTACATAAGAGATTAATTAGAGAGAATTAATCAAGGGGGAAACCTTGCTGTCCACTTCGGCATAGAAAAATTGAGATTTGCTCCAACCATGGCTTGTAATATTTTGGGTAATTTGATCGATCGACCTGTACGTACGAGATAGAAATCTAGCCATATTGGTACAAATTGCGTGTTTTGCCGGCTACAAAGTGTGAAAGGTCTCTGTGTAATATGTATTAATGTAGTTCCAATCAATGTCCAATAGGAGAAAGAAAAATAATGAGAAAACTTCATGAGTATCCCAAGAAAGCTGAAAGCATAACCTCTCTTATGCTTTAAGTTCCTTAAACTGTGATGACAAAAAAAGAGAAAAAAAGTCACTTTATATATCATGTTCAATCACATCAATTGTTCCATTCGTTTATATGTAAAAACCGACTCTAATTGATAAGAAGCATACGAGCTATTCTCGGAGGAATCTGATACTGATAAAATCCAACCATTCTGAAAATAATTGACAGACTATATATATATATATATATATATCACACAGATTTCATGCATGTCAGTGATGGTTGAGAGAGAGAAAATACATGATTTGGCCCCCAAGGGTTAACAGAGGAGGACAAAATCATTATCCACCTCGGAAACAGATACTGGTTTGAATTTCCTTCCCCTTTCCTGTGGGGTCAAACTCAATCATCTGGCAAGAGAATCAAAAAACTGAAAGAACACATTCATATATCTATATATATATATATATATATGTATATATGTATATGTATGTGCGAGTGAGGTTTTGATCTGAATTCTTGATGATGGAAATACTTACTGATCTAATGGATCAGAAACATAAGCAGCAAGCTGGAATGCTTATAACATCATAAATTGGAACAAAGATGTGTAGTTAGAAACGGAAAAGATGTTCCTCGTCATCAAGATCCTCACATATTCGATCTATGACAGCCATGAGATCTCCCAAACAAAAGATTAACCCAAACTTCGTAATATCATTATAAAATACCAAGAAAAGAAACCTGCAAAAGTAAAATGGAATATAACTAATTTTGCCCAAACGATCGAATAAAATTCTGATGGAAGAAGATAATTAGATATATACCGAGTCTTGGGTTTTCTAAGCGAAACAAACAAACCCTTGTGGTTGCTTGTAATTCATGAATCAGAACATGGAATTAGGGTTTCTAGAGATTAGGGTTTCCTCATGCTTTCCATCAACAGGTGAAACTGCCACATGATCTATTCTTTCCAGGATAGATAGGGATCATCAGCTGAAGAAAGCTCAGATCATGCTGGCAGCTTCAACTGTGAGTGGTGCACGATTCGATCACGCGCCATGATCAGTGTGCTGGAGGGCGCAGTAGTCCCAGAGATCCATCTTTTTATCATCTTCTCCTCCATTTTCTAGATCTTCTTCCTCCGGATGTAGAGTTTGTAGACAAGAAAGGAAGATGGGATATAAATAGAGAGAAATTATAAAGCAGTTCCACTTCTACTATACATTTCAGGTGCACCCTTGCCTTCTTAACTCGTTATTTTTGTCTCTTGTGAAAATGATTCGACAAAATAGAAATTAGGTAACAAATCATCTTAGCGGTCAAGATTGTTACTTCTCAATATATGACTCAATATTATCAATAGTACTGAAATTAGGGATAATAATATTAAAAGATTATATTAATGACAGTAATTTAAATATTAATATTTATCACAAGACATCGATCAATGGTATATATCCTTAACCAGCTTAATTAAAGGATATATGGTCTACAAGAAAAATAAGCATTTGTGACGGATTATTTACAACGATAACGATTATTTGCGACAAAAATAGATTTATTTTGACAGGAAATAATTATTTTTGCTGAAAATAACTGGTTACAAATAAATAATTTTCTTATAGACATAGAATTGCTTGTGAAGTACTACAGCTAATGATCAATTAACGAAGATTACTCAAGACCCCAAAAAAAACCTTTTAGAATGACATAAAATGTTGTGGAAAATCTAAAAGAAATTGAAAAGATTCAAGTACTAATCCTCCCATCATATAAACACCTCAAGGCCCCACTCTATATGGTATGAAAAATGTATACAAAATGTAAAAAATCATGTATATAAAAAAATTGCAATATTGAGAGTACACACACATATATATATATATAGGATTATTTTTAAGAGTGATTTGGAGAGTTGTATAATTTTTCATGTGGGGCTGAAATTCGAAATTGAAGCATTGGGGGATGATATATGATAAATTAAGAAAACAAATTAAAATGCATGCATGTGGTCCCTAATTAGAAAAGCAAATTGAATATTGTCACGCCTGCACCACTAGTACCACATGGAGACAGGTTATTGAGAGTTTCTAAATCTCCTAATTAAGAGGCTTTTATAACTTTAGTTAGGTGACCCTTTCATGGCACCTCCCTCTCTACTTTTTTGTGTGTTGTATAGTAGGCATCACCCATGAGCCCCAAAAAAGATGTCAAACAAAAGTATATACAGGGGACCATTTTTCATGCAGGCCAGCTCCATTATATATACTGGTGTTGCATTAGGTTCACACATATGGAAGATTATTCTTAGCAAATATATTACATATATCATTGAAATATATATTAAAGCTTACGTTCCCCAACTCTCTCTCTCTCTCTCTCTCTCTCATACACGCAAAAGTACTGTGCATGATCCGCCATATGCATGGAATTTACTAGATTTTTTTTTAATATATATTATATATATATATATATATCACCTAGCTTTAGCTAGTTTGTTAAGCGATGGTAGCATGCTTGTTTGAAAAGTAGGAAGTGATTAGAAAATGCTTGCAACTTTAATTCATTTGATTGGTACTTTAATGCATTTGATTGGTACTAGGTATGCATAGAAAACAGTAATCATATATAGACTCTAGCTACCATGAGATTAGGTGAGTACCGTTGAGACCTTAGACATGATTAGTCTCTGTAAACCATCGGACTTTTCCAACAAGAGAAAATCGTAGTGTGTATATAATTTTTATTAAAGTTCTTGTGATTAATTTGTAAGCTGATCAATCCCATCATGTAATATATATTCATTATTATTTTGCTTAATTAGGTTGTGTGGATGTACTTAGGTAGAAAATATGTCATGTTTTCATTTTGGAAAATTATTGCATATTCCCAAATACGGATGACATGATGATTATCCTATCTGGCCTATCATGAACATATGAATATGAATGTCATTTAATTACAATTTTTTATATAAATATTAATTTTAATTTGCATGAAATTTTATGATATAGGATGGAAGTAATATATGTACGTGTCTATATTCCGAAAGCATTTAATAATTACTCTTTTTTTAAGGCAAATGTTAATTGAGGGACTATTGCCTTGTAGTTGGGGGCATTGAACTGGTTGAGCCACGTTCTTCCAGTTGGTATAACCAGTACTGGATCTTTTATATTTCCCAATATATATATATATATATATATATATATATGTGTGTGTGTGTGTGTATATATAGTAATGTTACATATATTTACATTTTTACTTACAAAACTAATTTTGTTAGTTTGCTTTTGAAATTAAAATTAAAATTTCAAATTTCATGATTTTTAGCATATCATTATTAACTGACATATGGAGAAATAAGTTTTTTGTAAGTTTTTCTTAAATATATTTAGCATTTTGCATATATATATATATATAAAATAAAATTATGAATATTAATTATTGATCTTGCATCCACTAGAAAATATGTCAGCAGTAAATTAAGAACTAGCACTACAAAAAAAGACAAAATTGCCGGCGTTCGATATGTGCCGGCAACTATCTCAAAAAACGCCGCTAATTAATTAGCGGCGGTTTTTTACCGGCGTAATCAACCGCCGGTAGTGGGTCGTCGGTATTTGTCCATTTCCGGCGTTTTTTCAAACGCCGGTAATTGAAAAATTCATTAGTGGCGTTTGTATACAGTTTAGCGGCATTTATTTAAACGCCGCCAGCTTTACTTAATTAACGGCGTTTATCAATACGCCGCCATTAGTTCGTTGCCATCTCATTGCATAAAATAGCGGCATTACAATAAACGCCGTTGCTAGTAAGTTGCCGGCGCATCATATATATTGGCGGCGTTTATTGAAACGCCACCAATAGTACGTTAGCGACACATTGAAAAAATTAACGGCGTTTAAATAAACGCCGCTGCTAGTATAGTGCCGACACATCATATAAATTGGTGGCATTTATTTAAACGCCACTAATAGTACATTTGCGACACATTGAATAAATTAACGGCATTTAATTAAACGCCAGCACTAATTCCAATAGTGGCGTTACCATAAACGCCGCTGCTAGTACGTTGTCAGCATATCATATAAATTGGCAGCATTTATTTAAACGCCACTAAGATTACATTGTGAGACATCTATTAAATTAACGGCATTAATATAAACGCCGCCACTAATTAAAATAGTGGCATTATCATAAACGCCGCTACTATTACATTACCAACACATCTTATAAATTAGGAACATTTATTTAAATGCCACTAATAATACGTTAGCGACACATTGAATAAATTAACGACGTTTATATAAATGCCGCCACGAGTACGTTGCCACCGCAATCCATAAATTAATGGCGTAATGTAAACGCCTCCACTAATTCGTTGTCCGCACATTGTATTAATTAACATCGTTTAAGATGCACCAATAAATACCACAATAAAAAAAATACATAAAATATAAATTAATAATAAATAAGATATAATGGATCATTATTAATATAATAAAAAAAATTACAAATCAAATCACATCAAAGTGATTTAATAATTACTATATATAAAATCATTACATGTGAAAAATTCCTGAACATTTCAACTCACAAAACATTTCGAAACTCTATTACAGATAAATTAGCCAAACAAAATTTATACAGCTTTCCACAGTTCATTTCTCAGCTGCCTCTCGTAAAAGTCTACTTCATCTCTTCCTTTCACAAACAATGCAGAGAAGTGCATCTAGTACCATAACATCCCTATGCATGAACGAGAGACATCAGAAATTGACAAATCATATATAATAGATGGAAAATGAAAAAAAGTTTAACAAAATAAAAAGCAATGATCAATCTTTTTATTTCCCTTTTCCAAACATATATATTTGCTCTAATTAATTCAATATGTTAATTAGATCCAACCAACTCAGTTAATTTTGTCAAAAATAATGTAAGACATACGCTCAGAACACAAAAGAAAAATAATTATGGGATACTGGCAAGTTATATAAAATATTATTAGTCTGTTCTTCATTTTAAAGAAAGATCAGATCACATACTTGTCAATTAATTAATTAGGCCGCAGCTGCAAAGTGGAAAAAAAAAAAAAACTTGAAATCACGATTTTTGACCCTCCAACGCACGCAGTCCCACAGAAACCTAGCTAGTTCAACAAGCTACAACAAACAAGCATAAACATTAAGAAGCAAAGCTTGATGAAAAGCATAGCCGGACAGATGAAAAATGAGAGGAGTTACCGTGTGATCTTCGTAACATGAATTTCTGCAGAGTCATGAGAGCAGAACCAAACAGGGGCTGTGCGACGGACTCTCCATGAGAGCAGCTACGAAGCGGCGGCAGGAAGGCTGGGAGGCGGCAGTACTGTACTGTGGAAGCAGGGAGAAATATTGTGATGAGAAAGAGAGAGAGAACGTAGAGAAAAAGCATGACATGGCCTCACGGCGTAGAGAAAACGCATGAATGTAGAGAAAAAGCAGTGTACTGGGCGGTGGAGGCTTGTTTTCCGCCTCATGCACGGCGTGTTCTGTTGCTGCTTGCCGTACTGGCCGCGTCGTGGCCCAACTGCAGCAAGAGTACGCATGGCCCTCGGTTTGGAGATGATGCTCTGTTCTTCTTGCTTAAAACAGAGGTTGCTGCAGCGGCGCATGGTGGTTGCGTTGGTTCTTGGCGTACTCTCACATGTGGCTTCCGATGCAGATTTCCAAGAGCGGAGGGTGGAGGCGCCGTTGGTTGGACGGACTTCCGTTGTGCATGAGAGGACTCGGCTGCATTGGGTGGTGGTCATATGCGGCTCATGTGATCTGTCATGGCTGATCTTCTCGTGATGCAGCGGCGCATGGAGTATTAATGGCGTGAAGCAGAGGCTGATCTAGGCGTTGCTTGGTGGTTCTGTGGTTCAGGATGGCAGTGGCGTGGAGAAGTTGTGGCGCGCAGTATGGCCCTCGGTTTTACAGATTTGGCATCTTGGGTAATACGGTCGTCGGTTGCGACCAGAGCCATTGGAGTGGGTATTGATGTTGCCAGAGGAAGAATGGCCTGAGTTCCCATGGGAACCACCGTGAGAGCGACGGTTGCGGGACTGAGTGGCCTGGTTTCCACGTCCAGATGAGGAGCGGGTGGCTGTAAATGCTGCAGACGGTTCTCCTCTGATGAAGGATGACGTGTGGGTGGGCGGGGCTGGCATCTCGTTGGTTGACGGCGTGGGCGGGGCTGAATCACGTTGGTTTGATACGTCCTCATGATCTGAAACTGTGGAATTGAGGGAATAAAGGCGCTATAATTCATATACTATAATTTGCAGCGTTGCCCGTAGAGGGAAATTTAAATTTCATGAAAAATTGAATGCGCGCCAACTTAAATTTTCATTAGATTTCATTAGTTCATTTGGAAAGTGCGGAACCACATTTAGGGCCCCAAAAAAAGTTACGTAAAATTTAATATATTTAGAAATGTCTCACTCTAATTTTTTTTTTTTATAGTTCTTAAATTTTGTATAATTTCTATATAATATCTATTTTCAAAGATGTGATTCCATCAAAATTAAATTAAAATTAATAAGAGAAATAATAAACTTGTTAATTTCTATTTATTTTACATAAATATGTCATATAGTAAAAAAAATCGGCCCCTCTTTAAAGAAATTGTTGGTTCTGCCACTTTCTCTGTAATTTGTTGACTAATATTATGTATGTACGCCTATTTCTTTCTAATTTGTTTACTAATATTGTGCTTGACCAGTACTCTTTGATCCAAAGATTCCAATCCTCTCTATAATTGAAATGTTAATATAATATTTTTTGTATTATATATTTTATGGCTTAATAAATTCTCAATATATTAATCCTTTTGATAATTATATTAGTAAATTAGTAATACTAATATACATTAGTGTATAATGTATATTAATTTCAATCTATAGTTTATGGTCTTATACTAACACTCTATTACTATTAGTAATATACTTTAAGTCTATATATAAATTTTATCCAAAAAAAAAAGTCTATATATAAATAATTATATAAATCATTATAGTATTAATTATACTAATACTACATCACTAATGATACTATTAACTATATATAGTGATATCGTAATATTAATTCTATTAATGATATAAACATATCTACTATCAAGACAAACTCTTCAACATCGTTTTATATTGCCAATCAAATTGTGGCTGCCTAACCAAAATACAAAGTGAACGCGTTGCTTAAGATCTTCGACATCAAATATATAGAACTTGACCACTAGACCTTAGTTATACTAATACTACATCACTTATAATACTATTAACTATATATAGTAATATTATATTACTAAATTAGTAATACTAATATACATTAGTATATAATGTATATTAATTTCAATTTATACTTTATGGTCTTATACTAACACTCTATTACTATTAGTAATATACTTTAAGTCTATATATAAATTATTATATAAATCATTATAGTATTAGTTATACTAATACTACATCACTTATGATACTATTTAACTATATATAGTGATATAGTAATATTAATTCTATTAATGATATAAACATATATACTATCAACACAAACTCTTCAACAATACCATTTTATATTGCCAATCAAATTGTGGCCGCCTAATTAAAATACAAGGCTATCGCTTGTAGATTGAATGACCAAGTAATTGATTAAGATTTTCAACAGCAAATATATAGAACTTGACTACTAGACCTTAGTTATACTAATACTACATCACTTATGATACTATTAACTATATATAGTAATATTATATTACTAAATTAGTAATACTAATATACATTAGTATATAATGTATATTAATTTCAATTTATACTTTATGGTCTTATACTAACACTCTATTACTATTACTAATATACTTTAAGTCTATATATAAATTATTATATAAATCATTATAGTATTAGTTATACTAATACTACATCACTTATGATACTATTTAACTATATATAGTGATATAGTAATATTAATTCTATTAATGATATAAACATATATACTATCAACACAAACTCTTCAACAGTACCATTTTATATTGCCAATCAAATTGTGGCCGCCTAATTAAAATACAAGGCTAACTCGTGTAGATTGAATGACCAAGTAATTGCTTAAGATCTTCGACAGCAGATATATAGAACTTGACCACTAGACCTTAGTTATACTAATACTACATCACTTATAATACTATTAACTATATATAGTAATATTATATTACTAAATTAGTAATACTAATATACATTAGTATATAATGTATATTAATTTCAATATAGTGATATATTAATATTAACTATATCAGTTTTAGACTTCAATATTGTTGTGATTTAAATTTTTTTTTAAATTTAAAGAAAAATCAGAGTAAATTTTTAGCTGCTTGTCGTCTAGGAACTCTTATCAGTGTTGTTTTGGATATAAATATTAAGTTAAATTTTTTAAGATGCTAAAGATATAATATATATATATACGCCCATGTTATATACACTGATCACGTTAAAAGGCCTGGCAATATATAACCGGATGGCAATATAGATGCCCACGTTATATATAAATATGAGCCCACGTTATATATATATATTTATATATATATATTATATATCCTTCTACATATTTATATATATATTATATGCCCACGTTAGATATTGATATATATCCTTCACGTGGGCATATATATATATATCGGTACGTATAACGTCGTGGGCATATAACGTTTTATGATCTTCCTAGTGTTTTATCTTCCCAGTGTTTTCAAATTAAACTCCAACAATTCTAGGGTTGCCGAATGTTTTAACCAAACACATAGCAACGCCTCCCTCTGATCACTCCATAGCAGGGCAAACGAAGGTCATTCCTCCACCGATAGACGTTGATTTCCTCTGTTTTGGACCCTCAAAACAGAGCAAGAAATAGCAGGGCAAACGAAGAGTTTTCCACGGATCAAACACCCACCGTACGTAAGCCTCACGTTAAACTAATCTCCATGAATTTACTCTTCACGTTATACTGATCTCTATATATTTACTCTATTTATTTCCTCTATGATTGTACCACTCTATGTATTTACTCTGTATTTACTCTATGAATCTGCCCTATGTATTTACTCCATGATTTTTTTGAAATTTTGCTAGCCTTGAATGGGATAGAGACCCAGTAGAACAGAGATTGACTATAAATAGGACTCTCCCACACCGAATTGGACTCAAAAGACACCAACACCTGAATGAAGTTTGACTCCAAATAACCACTGGTAAAAAAACTACTGCATTTAAAGACACCTACTAAATCTGCAATACCGTAACTCCTCTCCAGACATAACCCTTTTTATTTTTTTTTACAATGAACTCTCACTTCTTTAGACGGTTGGAAAACGAGAACCACATGATAGTCCGCTTGCCTTTGGCGTGCCACCAGCATCTGACAGTGCATGGGCAAAGAATGTCTAAGGGGGGAAAAAGATGAAAAAGATATCAATGTAACTATAAGATGACCAAAAAAATGTTTCTGGAAGATTATTGTGAATAAGAAGGCAAGAAGAACTTCTGCCTTTTGCTTCTAAATTCTAATACGACAGTTAGTATATAATGTATATTAATTTCAATTTATACTTTATGGTCTTATACTAACACTCTATTACTATTAGTAATATACTTTAAGTCTATATATATTTTTTATCAAAAAAAAAAAAAGTCTATATATAAATAATTATATAAATCATTATAGTATTGATTATATAAATCATTATAGTATTAATTCTTCCACCAATGTACACTAGCAATATCAGCTTTGACTGCTGTCAATCCTAAGCCTTTGAGGACTTGGATGAGCTCCGAAAACAGCTCTGGTCGATCATCGCAACAAATAGAGGCCCTTATGAACATATTTTCCTCGCTTCTGTGAACGTTGCCGAGGTTTACATCTTGGGCATAATCAGATTCAATAGTTACTTCATCTGCTTCTGTAGGAAGTAATTCCTTGTATATACTCTTAATTGGCAACAAGAATATCCAATAATTCCTTGTAAACTGATCTCAATAATTCCTTAATCAATCATAACATGGAAAACAAGACAACACATCATACATTTTAATCACCAACAGCTGCATTTAAAAGATATTTTGTGATCAGTGTAAAGTGTAATTTGTGTAATTTAATTTGTATATTCTTGTTGCCAATTTAATTTAATTTGCATTTAATTTGTGTAATTTTAATTTGTATCTTTTAAGTGTAAAGTGCATTTAAAAGATATTTTGTGTAATTTAATTTTGTAAAGTGTACTTTTTACAAATACCTACTGTTCAAAAAAGTCTATATATTATAATTTAATTTTCTGGTATGCATTGAAAGTGTACGTGAGGAAATTAATAGATTTAAATCAAAAAAAGAAAAAACTATATAGGTAGTCATTTGAAGGGGAAACTTTCTAGGACTGCTATTAGACTAGCTATGTTTTACCTATCACATGAAGCGTGGGGTTTTAATAAGCATGGGTCCACTGAATAAGTTTGGGGTTTTATATTTATGCCTATATTTATGCTATCGAAACCTTCATGGGCCGTGACATAGTCATCGTTGATACTTATATTTATGCTTTATTTTGCTTTACTTTTCGAAGTTCAATATTATTTTTCATACTATGTTTTAAATTATTGATGATCTTGCATTCTCATTCAGTTCTATTTTCATATTTCAATTAATGTAGTTAAGCTATGGACAAAAGTTGGATGAAAAAACCTCGACATACAAAAGAGTATGTTGATGGTGTCAATGAGTTTTTGAAGTTTGCATGTGAGAATTGTCCTACAGATTCATCGATTTGTTGCCCATGTAGAAAATGTGGATTGCGTATGATGTTCATGCCCAACATGGTATTTGATCATTTGATTAGCTATGGAATTTCTCAAGGTTACACCATTTGGCATGCTCATGGGGAGAGAAAAGGGGAGGCATCTTACCATGCTATTGGTGCCCAAAACAATAATGAGCAAATAAATGAAGGCTCCAGTGGGATGACAACTATGTTACATGACGTTTTTCCAATGTTTGATCCTGAAATAGTCGAAGGTACTGGGCCTGAAATACGTGTGGAAGTTGGAGAAGCTGGAGTGCAATATGAAAATCGACAAGATTCAAATGAGAGAGTTAATAAATTTTACAATATGTTAAAAGATGTTGATGAGCCATTATATGAAGGGTGCACAAAACATACTAAGTTTAGTGCTATCGTACGTCTATGGAATATGAAGTGTTTGGGTGGATTGAGTAATAACATATTTACAGAATTGCTTGAATTTGTGAATGAGTTGCTCCCACCAGGAGCATCATTGCCTAAAAATACATACGAGGCGAAGAAGTACATGAATGAGTTAGGGCTTGGATACGAGAAGATCTTAGTATGTCCCAATGGTTGTATGTTATTTTGGAAGGACAATGAGAATCTGGAAACATGCGTGGTATGTGGAGCATCAAAGTGGAAGCGAAAAGAGTCTATGGATGAAAGCTCTAAAAAAGGTAAAAGAAGTCCAGCAAAAATATTACGGTGGTTTCCGTTAAAACCAAGGTTGCAAAGGCTTTTTATGTCATCGAAGACTTCTTCACAAATGAAATGGCATGCTATAGGCCGCACAAATGATGGGGTACTAAGGCATCCAGCAGATGGTTTGGCTTGGAAGACGTTTGATTCACAACATGATGAGTTTGCCTCTGACCCCCGCAATGTTAGGCTTGGTTTATCTGCAGATGGCTTTAATCCTTTTGGTAACATGAGCATTTCCTATAGTACCTGGCCGGTTATGTTGGTACCTTACAATTTACCTCCTTGGATGTGCATGAAACGATCAACTTTCATGCTATCTTTGCTTATACCGGGACCATCATCACCTTCAATGAATATAGATGTATATTTAGAGCCTCTAATATCAGAATTAAAGGAATTATGGGAGATTGGAGCACCAACCTATGATGTTTGCTCTAGAGAGATATTTACAATGCGTGCGGCTTTAATGTGGACGATAAATGATTTTCCTGCATATGGTGATTTGTCTGGATGGAGTACGAAAGGTCGTTTAGCATGTCCTTGTTGTATGGGTAATACACGATCTAGATGGCTGAAACATGGAAAAAAATTTTCCTATATGGGGCATAGACGATTCTTGCCAATAAATCATAAGTGGAGAATGATGGCAAGAACATTTGATGGTACACGAGAAATTGATCCTCCACCTACCATGCCAACACCTGATGAAATTTTGGAACAATTAGATGATGAAAGATGCAATGATAGAACAAATCGTAAAAGAAATAGAGTTGTGGGGTCCACTACTGTTAAGGAACACTCATGGAAGAAACGTAGTATTTTCTTTAGTTTGCCTTACTGGAAGGATAATTTATTGCGTCATAATCTTGATGTGATGCACATTGAAAAAAATGTGGTGGATAATATTGTTGGCACACTATTAAATATTGTTACGAAATCAAAAGATGGCATACAGGCACGCCTTGACTTACAAGAGATGGGTTTGAGACCACAACTTCATCCGGTTATAACAGCTGCAAACAAGACATATTTGCCTCCAGCTATTTTCACAATGAGTAACAAAGAGAAAGAAGACTTGTTGAAGGTTATAAAAAATGTAAAAGTACCAGATGGTTATTCTTCAAATGTTTCACGTTGTGTCAAGCTTGAACATCGTACTATAGTGGGCATGAAGAGTCATGATAGCCATATACTGATGCAACAACTTCTGCCAATTGCATTACGTGGGTCATTACCTAAGAAGGTAATAGAACCATTGATCGAGCTATCTGGATTCTTCAGGGAAATTTGCTCGAAAACAATGCGGCTTGAAGATTTGGACCGATTGGAATCTAGAATACCCTACATATTGTGCCAATTAGAAATGATATTTCCACCATCATTTTTCACGGTTATGGTGCACTTGGTTATACATTTAGTTGCAGAATGTAAACTTGGAGGACCAGTTCATTATCGATGGATGTATCCCGTTGAAAGGTATGCTATAATTATTGAATAAAAAACACATAAATCTATTAAAGTAAACAAATATTTTGAAAAAAATAGTAAAAGTGGGTCATGATTATTGTTGTAGGTACCTACACCGACTTAAGTTTCATGTGCGTAACAAAGCTGCACCAGAAGGTTCCATTGCTGAAGGATATTTGCTGGAGGAATTATTGACGTTTTGTTCTCGTTATTTAGAATCCGCTCAAACGGTTTTCAATAGACCATCTAGAAACCCGGATGATTCTAAAGGGAAAGTTCTTGACGTTCGCCTTGATTTTACGGCGTGGACTCAAGCACATCGCTATATTCTCTTCAACTCTGATGATTTCACTCCATTCCGCATGTGAGTTGCAATGTTTAATACGTACGAATTAAATTATATTTCATTTATATTTTTGTAATTTTAGCATACATTTGTGATGTCGTGAACATATGTAGGATGCACTTGGAAATATTGAGGAATACAATTGATGAGAGGCATGTATCGAATGAAGAACTACAGAAGAGGCACCAAGACCAATTTTGTAATTGGTTTCAAGATTATGTACTATTTACACCCCATTCAATAGTATATTACATAATTTGATATGTCTCTCTAGTTTTCATCATCTACTCAATTCTAATAATCCAACCTTTCAGGTAATGAAAATGGATGACAATGAAAGAAGTGAATTGGGCCATAAAGTCGTAATGCATTCTAAAGGTCCCTTGCAAGTTGCCAAAGAATTCAAGCGAATTGTCATCAATGGTACAAAATATCGCACTAGGAATTACGAAAATGGGAAGAAAACTCAGAATTGTGGTGTTAGTGTGTGTACTGAAGATGGCCTTGCCTGGTATGGCCAATTAACACGCATAATTGAGATTATGTATTATGATGGATCTCGATATGTGTTATTCAAATGTGATTGGGCAGACGTTACTATGGGTAAAGGTTTCAAGGAGGATGAGTTTGGGTTTAGTCTTGTGAATTTTTCTCATCTAGTACACACTGGTAATCGGATAACTGATGATCCGTTTGTTTTATCTTCCCAAGTATCTCAAGTATATTATGTGGCAGATGAAAGATGCCCAAATTGGGTTGTTGTCGTTAAGACAAAACCAAGAGACGTGTATGACACTGGTGAAGAGGAAGTGACTGATGACGACGATGATGAATATTTAGTCAACGAATATTGTAACACTTCCAACGATGAAGCTATTGAACCTGCTATTGACGATGTTGTATGGACGCGAAATGACATAGATGGATTGATGATCGAAACTCCTTAATAGTGTCGAGTAAGAAATATATATTTAGACTTTTTAACATGATTTCTCTTATAACTTTACTTCTATCTCATATCATGCTCCAAAAATTATTATTCCTATTGATTTACATATATGTAAATTTGTTTTTGTACAGGTACAATGGGTCCAAAAAAGAAGGCGAAGACTATCAGACCACACTTGCGAAGACAATCTACTTCAATACCAACTGTCCATAATGAGACACAATCATACCCATCCCTTGATAGGGTGGCCCATTCATTACCCCCCGTCGATGGGCCGCCCCCTTCTGTTGATAGGATGGTGGAGTCATCACCTTCTGTAGTTTGTCCTTCCCAGCCATCATTACCTTCACAGAAAGGGACCAACCTTCTACATCGATACAAATGGGAGGCGAACTACCCAGACATATAGAGATCAGCAGAGAGACCCAGTCATGCACACATGTACCAATAGAACAACATTCGGAAGCAGAAAATGTCGACTTGTGTTCCGAGATTGGAGATCGTTTTGTTGTCGTTGTTGGTATGTTTTTGTTTTTCTTACTTCTTATTTATTTTACTATGAATGCACATTTAGAAAATAGTAATAATGTCACTAAATCCCTTTTTGCAGATAGTAATGGAGGTAGAGTAAAGAGACCATTGCACTCGATTCATGACATTTGGCATCTTCCAGAAGGGGAGCGAATTGATATGGAGCTCAATAATCTTGGTCAACCCATTAAAAAGCAAGACTCAAAGGTGGTAAGGTTTGGTGGCCTGATAGCAAGAACTAATAAGTTGGTTCCTATTATTTACAAGGATTGGAGGTCGGTGCCTAAAACCATAAAGGAGGAAGCGTGGGGTCTTATAATGGTATGTAACTTGTATTAAACCATTATTATTAATTAAATAGGTATATTTTGAAAATTTTGTTAGAAATCAAGACATATACTTGTATAAATTTATTTTGACTGTAGGGCAAATTTAAAGTTCCTAATGACAAATTGGATGCATTCAAAAAATGGATACTGAAGGACCTGGGGAAGAAATGGAAAGACTACAAGCACGAATTGAAGAAAAAGTTACTTCATGAAAAAGACACCTCTGCAGCACAAGTTGTGGCAAGGGCAAGTCCCGATATGGTGGACTTATCGCAACTAGCGGAGTTGGCCAATCTTTGGTTCGATCCAGAATATAAGGTAACAATGCGCACATTTTTCTTATTGATTTAGAAAGTTAACCAACTAGTTATTTTAATCATAATTTTCATAATCTTTGTGATGTTGTAGTCAAAATGTAATAAAAATAAGGAGTGTCGCAAGAAGCAGCTGGTTGTTCACAGCGGAGGATCGAAAAGTTATGCAAGATATGCCCATGATGCGGTATTTATTTATTAGTATTTATTTACTGTTGAATATTTGTTAGTTTTTTGTTTTCGATATCTGTGTTTAATCTAGAATATTGGATGCAGCAAAAATCAACTGGGACGTTGCCAAATCGAGCCCAATTGTTTGTTACGACCCATAAGAGAAAGGATGGCACCCACTACAATGATGAGACGAGGAAGAAAGTGGTATATTTATTTTCAAATTTATTAATTTTTAATTTTAATGGATTTATAAGATGAAAAATGTGTATTTTTTTATCATCTATTACAGGTTGAGATGGAGGAACTTTTAACACAAGACACAACTTCGATAGAAATGGGGTCTGGAGGAACCATGACTTGGGCATCAGATGATATTTATTCTAAAGTTATGGGCCCAGAACGGCCTGGACGTGTGCGCGGTTTGGGGTTTGGGCCAACTCCTAAAAGACAAACTTGTCAACATTCACTACCAACTTCTACGCAAGAAGATGGTGCATTAAAGGAAGAGCTTGATAAAATGCGAAACGAATTAACTGAATTGTGGAACTTAGTAAACACATTTGTGCATGCACAGGTGAGCACCCCACATATGTTTAGTTGATATCAATCAACCACAAATTAGAATTTTTCGACCTTCATTTGAATTTATTTTCAGACTGCAGGACAAAATCAAATAGAGAATGAAGAGGAAGAGAAAGATGAAGAAGAAGAAGAAGGGAATGAAGAAGAGGAAGATGAAGAAGAGGAAGATGAAGAAGAGGAAGATGAAGAAGAGGAAGAGAACGACGAGGACGATGATTGATGGGATTATAAGTGAAGAATCGCAAATTATATTAATATTTTAGTTTAATGATATTTTTAACTTTCCTTAATTGAGGTAATATCTATGGTTATGTTATATATCGACGTTTGCTCCATTTTGCTAAGTTGGAATTGAAACAGATTGTAAAAATTTTGAACTCAAAGTGTTAGGTGAAGTGGTGGATTATGCATTAATTTTACTACTCTTTTATTTTTGTTGATAAAAAATTTTACTACTCTTTTTGGAAGTTGTGATTCTTAGTAAGATGTCTTTTACTAGTTTGGTTCATGACCCATTCTTTGAACGATCAATCAGTGATTTATAAAGAAAAATTATTATTGAAGTCTGTTGATCAATTGTTGGAATATTTTTAAATCCCGTCAAAGCTATATATTATTACCAGCGTAAAATTGATCAATTGTAGGCCTTTTTTTAAATAATATAAACGCCGAAAAACTTAATAATTTACCGGCGTAAAATTGATCAATTGTCGGCGTTTTGTTAAACACCGAAAAAGCTATATATTATTTCTGACGTAACAATATAAAAGCCAGAAAACTAAATAATTTACCGGCGTAAGTTTGATCACTTTTCGGCGTTTTTTTAAATGCCGCCAAAGCTATATTATTACCGGCGTAAAAATATAAATGCCGGGAAACCACTAATTTACCGGCGTAAAATTGATATATTTTCGACGTTTTTGTAAACGCCGCCAAAGCTATATATTATTACCGGCGTAAAAATATAAACGCCGGGAACTTCAATTATTTACCGGCGTAAACAATAAGCGCCGGCAATATTATATTTTTACCGGCTCATAAACAACCGCCGGTAATATAAACGCCGGCAATTCTGTCTTTTTTTGTAGTGATCGGGGATACGACTCCGTTTGAATTCTGAAACGAATTAAGCTGGTTTTAAATGAATTGAAAAAAATATTATTAGAATATTATTTTTTAATATTATTATTATTTTAAGAATTGAAAATTTTGAATTATTTATTATATTTTAAATAAAAATTTAAAAAATTAATAATAATAAATTGCGATAAATTTTCAATTTAAATCGAATTTAATCTCTTTATTTATTTTCAATTATTTCTCTAACATGAAGTCATCATGAGCAAGTCAACAACAAAGCTGACATCCAGCTACTCTGGTTGCTTTTATCACGTTTTTTGTTTATATTATTGACCAGGGCTATACTAAATTCCCCCATCAAAATCAAAAAGATAATTAATTAAAATGAGAAAAGATTCCACAAGGTTGGCAATAGAAAGTGGAATGCACTAATGCAACCGACCTACAAGTAGAACAACTGGTATGTAGAACAACTTGGGATTGCATGAATGTGCCATCAAGCCAAAGGGCCATTGACGAACTTATGCATGCTAGCTAGTAGTAGTCATGACTTTGCTTTCTCTTGGTTTTTTTTGTAGGCTTCAGCTTCGATCTTCTTCCTCTTCACGATCTAAACCATCTCCTTCTACTGTTTATCTGTTTCAATTATGTTGTATGAATTAAGTCACCAATGAATCAATAATTTCAAAGCTTGATCAAGTTTGCCAAGTTCCTTCTTCCTCTTCACAAGCTTGCCAAGTTCCTTTCAGTCCACAACTCAGTCTAGTCTCATCGTTAATTAGCTTTTGTTTGGCTTGTTTCAGTATAGTGTTACTTGACTGTCAGCTTGCTCCTTTTTTTTAATTTCCCTGCAATAATCATGTTTAGAGAGAGAGAAAGGGAAGAGAAGCCGCGGGTGCCAAGTCGCCATTCCAGCTCCATCCCCGATGAATATCATGGCAGACATGCTTGTCTGCCTCCACTCTCCATGTATTTCCCTTCCCCTTTATTAACGGCTAATTTCATTCCCCAGCTTTTTGTTTCGCAAATAACGAAATTAAGGAGAAGGTTAAGGGCATTATTATAACTTAGTACTGCAAAGACAGCAACTGTTGGTCGTTAAAGAAATAAAGAAAGAGGTAAATCCTTTTTAAAGAAAGCAACTGTTGGGTTCTCCTTTTTAAATTGGACTTCACGTGACACAACATGGCTTCCCACAAACATCCTCATTTCATTTCAATTTTTTAAAATTTTTATATAAAATAAAATAAATAATTTAATTTTTTTAAATTTAAAAATAAAAATAATATTTTAATCAATTTTTAACTTTTACTTCAAAATAAAGGAAAATGCTAAGCAGTCCACTCCCAACTCCCGTTGGGAGCTACCGCTTGCATTAATGTGTATTTTTTTAATTTTTTTATATAGATTTTTTTAATAATTTTAAATATTTTAAAAAAATAAAAAAATTCATAATATCATTAAAAAAATACTTCCTTAATCACGAAGTAAAATAAAAAAAAAAAATTATTTTACTTCATGATTAAGAAAATATTTTTTAATGATTTTGTTTTACTTTATGATTAAGAAGCTGTTTTTTAATAATATTTTAAATTTATTTTCAAATTTTTTATTTTGCTTCGTGATTAATGAAGTATTTTTAATAATTTTGTTTTACTTTATGATTAAGAAAATGTTTTTTAATAATATTTTAAATTTATTTACTTTTTTTAATATTTAAAAATATTAAAAAAATGTAAGTAAAAAATAATTAAAAAAAACACATCAAAAAACAAATGCTAGAGCCAACAGTAGCTCCCAGCGGAGCTCCCTACGGTGGTGGCTCTAGCAATACTAAAAAAAAATATTTACAATTATAAATTATGTAATTGCTACATAATTATTCTAAAAAGATAAATAAGATATAAAATTCATATTAAAAATTTAATTTTTAATAATAAATTTTATTATTTTTTAAAATAATTATACAAAATTTATACATTTTACAATTATATATGGAATTCCTCCTTATCACGTCTCATCTCAAACCCTTAATTTATGATTTATAAACCCTTTCCCAATCCTTAAAACCACGAAACGCCAATCCAAACTAAACCGACCAACCAACACGCACAAATGCAGCCTTCTATTCCACTCTCTGTCCTCCATCCTCTCCACCCCACGACGACGCCATGAGAAAAAGACGAAAGCAAACCAACCCAGCCTCCAATCTCACTTCTGCTAAATTGAAAAGCAAAGCAGAACCCATATCAGATTCAGAATTCCCAAGTTCAAACCTTTGAAGAAGAAGAAGAAGAAGAAGAAGAAAAGCAGGAAATGTGTTACGTGGGTAAAGCTACGAAGATCTTCATCTTCGTAGTCACGGTGTTGGTGGTTCTGGGTCTTGTCTTGGGATTTGGACTTCTACGCCACCCGCTCCAGAAGACCCACAAATGCTCCGGCGACTCCTGCCGTTCAGTTTCTTCTTCTCCGAATCCCATACCCAATCCTATATATGGCCCACCTAGCCCACCCATCTCAAATCCAAGCCCTGATCCCAGCAGCTCCAGCCAGCCCAGCCCACCCAATCCTAACCCAAGCCCGCCCCCGCCTGACTATAACCCACCTCCTTCTCCGCCGTCACCGCCGCCTCCAACATTGGCGGCTCCGCCTTTCAATCAGCCGAGTCCTGCGCTGGTGACTCCTGGCCCTGTGAATGGTTAGCTGCATTTATTTGTTTTGAGTTCTAGAAATTTCTTGTAATCTTGTTTTGTATTAACTTTCTAATATTTTCTTTCTAATTAATTCAACTTTCATTTTTAAATAATGCTAAATCTAAGAAAAATATTAGGGGAATCCTTCTTACTGTTGAATCTTACTGCTTATACATTTTTATTTTCTTCATTTATTTATATTTATATTTTTTATTTTTTTAATAATTAAAAATACTTAAAAAGAAAAAAAAAACAATATGATTCGATTTTTCCATTTTCTTAATTAATTAATTAAACGGCTGCATACGTGAATTCGATCATGATCGACACGTGCAGTCCACTGAGATGCAGTCAACTGAATGATATCGGTAAGAGTGACAGAGAGTGACAGGGTTGTCAATTATAAATAGGATCATTCGTGGGGAACAACTGTAATATCATTGGTTTTGCCTAACTTCAATTATACTGCCTTAATTCTTATTTTCTTCTTATTATTTTTTTTTCCCCTAAAGCACTTCTTGACCTTTATTTTTATTTTTTATGTTTGTTTAGATTCAAATATAATTTTAAATGAATTTAATAAAATATTATTTATAATATTATTATTTTAAAATTTTAAAAAATTGAATTATTTTTTATATTTTATATATAAATTTAAAAAATTTATAATAATAAAATGAGATAACTTCTAAATGTAAGCAAGACCTAGTGTTATAAACTTAGATACTTGAGTTATCATCAAACGCATTTTCTCCTCGAGTTCTTATTTTTTTTTAAATATAAAAATAATATATTAGGTGGATATATAATATTTAATGATGTTCTAAAAATTTATTAAACAACTATAAATATTAAATTGGTAAACCAGCATAATAGACTCATCGTAGTAAGTATTTTATGGTCTGGGTCTTTAGCAGGTCTATTGATAGAAATGGAGGATGCATTGATATTCTCTTTTTTGTTAATTCTCATTCTAGTTATTGACATTGGAGGGGGTGAAAAAGATTAGAAACATAATCAAATATTAGTGACTAATCCTTCCCCTTACCATTTTTGCATTTTCAAATTTATTAAATTAATAAATTTAAAAAGAGAAAGAATAAAAGTGGATTCAACTTAAGTAACACTCAGAACTCGGAATGGGATTCTAAATTTAATTTAATTTAATTTAATTTAATAAGATAAGAGAATGAGAACATGTGTTTATTTGTGCCAAGGGTCCTTGATCTATAATTGCTCAAGACATCATCTTACCACCGTATGTAGAAATTGTTGATAATAGACAGTATATGGTTAACCTAACGAAACCAATTAATTTGTCTATTGAATTACAAATCGAGAGGAATCAGGGATATTGTATAAAAATACCAAATAACTCTCAGGACGGAAGTTATCACGTTGTATTCATGCCTTCTCGAAATGCAAACTATAATATTTGTTCTTATGAAAATGGGAATTAAAAACAAGTGATACTTTTTCTCAAAATATGAATAAATAGAAGTTTAGCTCCTAAAGAAGCACTTGATGAAGCCTCACTTTATTTGATTGAGTTATTTATTCTTTTTTTACATGTGGAAGAAGAAACATTAAATTTAGAAAACAAGTAACACAAAGTTACTTTATCCCTTTTAACTTTTCGTGATAGATTGGCTAAATAAAGGAAAAAAAAAAATTGAAATCCATTTTTATAGATATGCCGATTCTCAAAAATAGGGGCGAGTAGTAGGGCCTTGTACCCCTCTACCTCGCCCCAAAAAATTTGAAATTGTATTCAAGTTATTAGATTGTCTTGGTCTCCCATGGTACATAACACATAAGAAGAGAAATGATGAAGAAATAAAAAAAGAATAAGAGATGAGGGCAGGAAGAGTGGAAGATAGAGAAAAGAGAGAGGGAGAGGAAGAAAAAAGGGGAGGGGGGGCGGGGGAGGGGGGGTGAAAAGAGAGAGGAAGATAAAAGAGAAAAGAGAGGGAGAAGAAGAGTCTGGAAAGAGAAGTAACAGAGAAAAAGAAATTGAAGTAGGGAGAGAGTCTACTTTTCAAGTTTTTAAATTGAAAACAATATATATAAAAAAAGATGGGGGCGGATGGGAAGCCCCACCCGTCACCCGCCTGTCTACGAGGACATGACGGGCTGCTATCCATACGTGACCAGAGGGGAGTGTGCAGGGGTGTCAAGAGGGCAACATATGGGTGTCCACCCAGCACCCTTATATTTATCTCTCTCGAACTTTAGGTACTAGAGTTCGAATAGTAAAAGGTAAATAAAATTACATGTACTCTAAAAAGTAATCAAAAGCATATGTTTTAATTGAATGAATTTGGTATCGTAACCATTTCTTTTTTCTCTCTCCCTGTCATTCAAACTCATATATAACCATTTGAAAAATGGTTCATTTGATTGGTGTGAAGGTGGAAACGGCCAGAACACGTAATTCGTAGAAATGGTTCGTCTTAGTTTGTGCAAGATTTGATATGAGATTGGCAAGACATGAAACTAATTAACTACAAACAAGTCATGGAACTAGAATACAATATCCTTTGTTCTTTTATAGAAAATAAAATAAAAGGGCAATGCTCATTATTATTGTTGTTGTTATTGGTATTATCAATCACCCTTACTTATGACATAAGAAAATTGTACACACTAAAAATACATTTTGAAAGAGAAAAACAAGGTAAAAAGAAAACATAACACCAACCAGTAGGACTGTAATCAAGCCGAGTTGAGCCCCCTTTTGGCTTATCAAACTCGGCTCGTCTCAAAAAATTCGAATCTTTATTCGAGCTATACTCGGTAAACTAAACTCCCAACTCGAGTTTGATCTCATCCCAAAAACAAGCTCGAGTCTAGCCAAGCTTGAATCTAGCCGAGCTTGAGTTGTTTATTTATTTGAATAAGATTTAATAATTGATAAATTAGATAAATAAAAAATTTAATATTGAATTTGTACAACTAACAAGTAGAACCTCTATTGAATTATTAGATTTTAGAAATTTATAAATAATTAATATGTAGCTAGTTGATATTTGTCCATAATTAATATATTATATGCCTACATAAATTATTAATACATACACTTAATATGATAGTATATATTTATTTCATATATAGTTTCCACGTACTAGTATATAAAATTATTAATTCTTATCCACTAGTTATTGTACAAATTATAAAATATAGCTGTGATGCATATTCAATATATAGGTATAAATAATTAGGTTACATATTATATATTTAATTATAAAAATGCTATATTTATATTATTAGCTAATACATATATATATATATCAATATATGAATGAGTTTTAATCAAGTCGACTCGGACATAAACGAGAGGACATTAACAAGACTTAGTCGAGTTTAGTCTAATATGTGTCATTTACTAATCGAGCGGGTATCTGCTTTCACGGTTGAACTTTATTTTTCACAAGTCAAGTTCAATTAGAGTCTAACCGAATGAGTACCGAGTGAGCTATCAAACAAAGTGGTTCACATGAGTCCTACCAACCAGCCAAACAAAAACAACCAACAATTTATCTATACATACTAAACAAAAGATATTAATCACTTAATCCCTATTGCTAGTTGTGAGGGAGGGGACCATCCCAGAAGGGCCTAGGCCCAAGGAGGTCAAGTTACGAAACCCCAAACCCTTAGACAAAACCCTGCAATGCGCTAAAAGCCCAGGCTAGAGGACCACCTGCCGAGCCCGTAATTGCAAACCTACCCGGGAAGGCCTTTCAGCACAGAGCTCAGATACTCCAAGGAGAGCGTCTCTGGACTCGTCAACCTACTAGGCCATACCATATGGCACCGTGCAGGACGCCCTACTGTACGTGGACGGCTGGGCATGCCCAATCATGGCCTCGTCAGACTTGAGGCAGGTCGCATTCAATGCATGTGTCCGAAGGCCCAACACACAATGGCGTGACACCAGAGTCCACAAGACGGCTCGGCCACGACGTGACACCCAACCCTAGCAGAAAGGTGGCAGTAGGTCTAACCAAGCACGACCTAACACGCCATGATCTCCCTCAGTCGCCTAAGTCGCGGATTGACACACTATTGTAGCAGAGGAGGAGTGGTAGCAGGTTTGACTCAGGTACGACCTGACATGCCACGATCTCCCTCAGCAATTGAGCCCGAATCAGGTATAAATAGTAGCCATCCCTTCTACGGGAGGGCCCTCTAATCTTCTGAGCCTTTATTGTCACTAGAAGATTATTTACTAACTTTGACATTGGAGTGACCCCGGACGTCACTAGAGCCTCTTCTCCCTCTTAGTTGCAGGTGGTGTGAGCTTGGTCATCGTGGTACTGCTCGGGCTGTGAAACAAGACATCAATAGTGACGCTGTCTATGGGATTAGTTTTTCCATAAAAGCGTGTATTTTGCATATCGGCAGCAACGCAGTCCCAAACTGCACGAAAGGGAGATAACGAGGAGGGAACAATGGAAGCAAGACTCATGAGCATGGAGGAGATAATAAGGAAACTGATGGAGGAAATTGGGATGCTCCACCAGGAGAATGCGACCCTTAGGCGCACCAACGAGGATCTAGTGAGGGGAGGAGAACTGAGTGCCAACAAACATGCGTATTCACTGCGGGCCCCTACGGATGCTGCGACAGAAGAGGAGAGACGCAAGATGCACCTCCAAATCCGAAAGCCTGGAAAAAAATGCGTAGAAATGGCTAAGAAAATTGACACGAAATCCACCGTAGAGCAGCTCATCGCCAGTACTGACCTCCCATACAATGTAGGAGTCATGACAGTGCCACTTCCCACCAAGTTTAAGGTCCCCCAGATGGAAATGTGAGCACCTGGAGAAGTTCAAAACCCACATGACCCTGTAAGGTTTCCTAGGAGAAATCGTCTACCAAGCCTTCCCACCAACACTGAAAGAGGCTGCCCAGACTTGGTTTGGGTCGTTGTCGTAGGAACAGTAGATAACTTCGGGGAGCTCGCCTGCCTCTTCATGACATAGTTCCTGGCAAGTCGTAAGAGGAGACGCCTAGCAGCTTACCTCCTTACTGTCAAACAACGAGACGGTAAAAATCTGAAGTCGTATCTCTCGCGGTTCAATCAAGAACGTATGACCACCGATGACCAACACTAAAAGATCACGTTGGCATCCCTTCTGGGGGAATCTGGTCTCGGAATCCATTCATGACAGAAATAGCATGAAAAACCCCTACCACGCTGATAGAGTTCATGGACCGAGCATATGGGTTCATCAACGCTGAAGACACCCTCAAGGCCCTAACTAGCCCATGACGATCCGAGATAGAGCAAGAGGATCTGAAGGCGTCAGGGCAACGAAGAGGTTGCGACCGCGGAGGAGGAAAGAGGGGAGCACCAGATACGAAGAGAATAGGAGAAGCACCGGCTCGGCCCCAAGGGAGCCACGCCCACACAAACTTGGTTGTGGAAGGGAATTAATGCTCGAGCCCCCAAAAAGAACAACCTCGAGATGTTGAAAACCACCCGTATTTTGAGTAGCACATGAACAACCGACATAGCACTCGAGACTGCTAAGCCCTGAAGAGAATAAAGGAAGAAGACCAGCTTAACTGGACGCGAGGGTCAGAGGACCAGATGGACCGACGCGATGGGAGGCGTTCTAGTTCCTGGCGGGGCGCAAGCTCGAGAAGGCAAGGAGCAAGGGATGAGACGTGGAGAACAAACCACTATGGGATATCAGCACAATCACCGGAGGATATGTCAGAGGTGGAACCACTTCGTAGGCCCAAAAGGCACATGCCCGAAGCGCACGCTATGAGGAAGTGTTTGAAAGAGCCATAAGCAGGCCCCTACGGCGCATTGGAGGCACCATGATAACTTTCGACTAGAGGGACGAAGAAGGCCTCCTCCATCCTCATGAAGACGTATTGGTGGTAACGATGCACGTGACAAACTTTAAAACCCGGAGGATCCTAGTCGAAAACGGCAATTTAGTCGACATCCCGTTCTGGGAAGCCTTTGTCAGGATGGGAATCAGTCCATATCAACTACGCCCGACTCCAATGCCGCTCAAGGGCTTCATGGGAGACGTCGTTCAACCAATGGGAGCCATCACTCTTTTAGTTCTGACAGGGAAGGAGCCCAGGACCATGACATTGGTCGTCAAAGCCCCATCCTCGTAAAATGTCATACTAGGGCTCCCCACCTTGAACAGTTTGAGGGTAGTGACGTCCATTTACTACCTCAAAATGAAGTTCCCCACCAACTTAAGAGTGGGCGAAGTCCGCGGCAAGCAGGTCCTGGCCCGGGAATGCTACGCCTGAGAGCTAAGGCACGAGGTCAAAGTAGTCACGACTATCGAAAGAATGGAAGAAACGCCCAAACCGGGTTCACCTGCAGCCCTGACCGACCGAATGGGATGAAGAAGTCTACCATCAACAACTCTTCAACAGGCAAAACCCAATAAGGAGCTGGTTACAGTCTATCACTAGAGACCGAGAAGAAAGGTCTGGGTCGGCACTAAGCTAGACCCGGGGATGAGAGCGATGCTGACATCACTCCTTATCGAACATTTAGATGTGTTCGCCTGGAGCTATATGAGGATATGCCTGAGATTGACAACTTCATCATTGAGCACCGGCTTTGAGTCAATCCAGCGGCTCAGAAAGTCAACCAGAAATGGCGGAACTTCAACGCCGAGAAGTATGGGACTCCGCCTCCTAGCAGCAGGATTCATCCGGGAGGTCTATTACTTGAAATGGCTATCTAATGTATTTTTGGTGACGAAGGCCAACGAAAAGTGGCAGATGTGTGCTGACTACACCGACCTGAATAAAGCCAGCCCGAAAGACAGCTTCTCCTTACCACGCATCGACCTGATCGAGGATTCGACAGCGGGGCATCCCCTTCTTATTTTTATGGACTCCCATTCTAGGTACAGCCAGATCAGGATGAACTCGGATGACGAAGAAAAGACAGCGTTTGTAATGGACTGAGGCCTTTACTGCTACAAAGCAATGTCATTCGGCCTAAAAAATGCAGGGGCCACCTACCAATGGCTAGTCAACCGAATGTTCAAACAATAGATTGGCCGAAATATGGAAGTATATGTAATCAACCTGTTGGTGAAGAGCAAAGAGCCCAGACAGCATTTGGCAGATCTTCTAGAAGCCAGGGAAGACCTAGGGAGACCCTGAGTGTGTACCTAGCAGTGTCCCCACATGTCGTATCAGCCGTACTTGTCCGAGAAATGGAAGAAGGGCAGCGCTCCATCTACTACATGAGACGAGCCTTCCACTAAGTAAAGGCAAGGTACCCCTAGAAGAAAATGTTAAAATTCGCTCTAATCATCGATGCCAGAAGATTAAGGTGGTATTTCTAGGCCCACTCGATGAAAGTGCTCACCGATATCTCCTTCAAGAAAGTGTTGTAGAAGCCAGACACCTCTAGACGGCTCACCAAATGGGCGATCAAGCTCAACAAACTCGATATGGAGTACCAACCTCAAGCTACAACCAAAAGACAAGTGTTGGCAGATTTTATTGCTGAGTTCACCAACTTCTTGGAGGAAGTCCCGAGTGCACCCCAAGGAAAGTTCTAGCAAGTCTACGTAGATGGCTCGTCCTGCCGGGCTAGTGGGGGAGCGAGAGTGCACATTATCACCGAGTAGGGAGAGGAGAAAAACTATGCAGTCAAGCTGGCCTTCAAAGCGACCAACAATAAAGCTAAGTATGAAACACTCTTAGTTGGAATGTCAGTCGCACGATTACTAGGAGCTGAAGAAATAGAAGGGAGGGCTGATTCCCCAGTGATAGTTAGCCAAGTACTAGGGCAGTTCGCCACAAAAGGAGAAAAGCTGAAAAAGTATCTCCAACTAGTCTGAAATGAACTCGACCGCTTCCGCTACTTCAGCATTCAACAGGTGCTAAGAGAAGAAAATCAGAAGGCAGACCGTTTGGCAAGGGCTGCATCGAGGCACGAAGAACTCCCCCTTCCAAAACACACTGTGGTCAAAACAGTTGATGCCCCATCCATCGGGGAGGAAGAGTCTACTACGATCCAACACCCCCTGGGCAACAGACATCTAGAAATTCCTGCAGGAAGGGTAGCTACCCAATGACCTGGAAAAACCATGAAAGGTCAGGAACAAGGCAACCTAGTTCACCTTATTGAAAGGAGTTATGTACAAAAGAGGTTTCTCCAAGCCGCTCCTCATATGCCTCTCATCGGACGAAGCCCAATATGTGCTAGCAGAGATTCACGAAAGAATTTGTGGAAGCCACTTTGGAGGAAGGGCGTTGGCTGCAAGAGTAACCCGGTCGGATACTATTGGCCTCGTTCCCTCAAAGATGTGGAAGAATTTGCCAAGAAATGCCAGAAATATCAAGAGCACGGGCTGATTTCGCATTAGTCGGCGGGGGAGCTAACATCAAATGAGAACACCTGGATGTTCACCTCAAATCTCTTATTGTCTAAAAACTGAACGGGTCCATTGAATCGCTAAGACGAGTCCCTAGACTCACTGCAGTGTAAGGTCCCAAGTCCCCAGACTTGATACCGACCCCCCGTCCAACTAAACTGAATCCTTACACTCACAAAAAGACGGGTCCCTCAACTCGCTGCAGGGTAAGGTCCCAAGTCCCCGGACTTGATACCGACCCCCCGTCCAACTAAGTGAGTCCTTACACTCGCAAGAAGACGGGTCCTTAGACTCGCTGTGGGGTAAGGTCCCAAGTCCCCGAACTTGGTACCGACTCCCCATCCAACTAAGTCAAGTCTTTACACTTCAAGAAGATGAGTCCCTCGACTCGCTGTGGGGTAAGATCTCAAGTCCCCTGACTTGGTACCGACCCCCCGTCCAACTAAGCCGAGTCCTTACACTCCTAAGAAAACAGGTCTCTTGACTCGCTAAGCCGAGTCCTTACACTCGCGCGAAGACGGGTCCCTAGACTCGTTGCAGGGTAAGGTCCCAAGTTCCTAGACTTGGTACCGACCCCCCGTCCAACTAAGTTGAGTCCTCACACTCGCAAGAAAACGGGTCGCTTGGAACATTTTCCAGTGGCCAAGGCCCGACCTTGCTCGAACTCCTTCAATTTCTCCCGGGCCAACTCCAGTTCTGCCTCCCAAGCAACGAGGTTTCGTTCAGCCGCAACACGGCCTGTTCAATGCGTTGATTCAGGGACAGCCACCGATAGATATCTTCCTCAGCATGGTGCAGCAGACCTTTAAGGATCTTCTTCCTTTGCCGACGCCTCTTGATGATGGACTCCAACTCTTGGTTATGCTCCTTCAGGAGTACCACCTCGTTGATAAACTCTTTGCGCTCGACCTTAAGGCCCTTGATCCTCCAGGCTGCTTGCTTCATCTTGTAGTACCCAAAGCGGCTTAGCGTCCCGAGTGCTCGGTTGGCCTCCTCTAGCTCCCCCCAATCTTCGCGGCTAGCTAATCCACGACCTGCTACAAAGGGGATGCTGAGAAACGTCAAGGCAAATGTTAAAAAAAAATAATAATAAGAAGACGATTTGGCAAAGTAAGTGGGAGGAAGGAAATTTTACTTGGGCGAAAAGGGGATGTAGCATCTGTCCTGTCCGCATGGTGGTAGCAGCCCTGGCTTCATCCAAGCTCGAAGAAGGAACCCAGCTCCAGACATCCTTGCCAGAAGAGGAGGGGTCGGCAACTGCAAGCTGCCAGGAAAATTTTGGCAGCGACCCCAACTCTTGATGCATGAGCCAGGGCCGATGGGAGATGAAGGCCCTGAATCATCATCTTCACTTAAGTCAATGATGAGAGGATCCAAGGAACCCCCCACAGGATCGGCCATACTTGGCCACTCAGAAGACAGGGGGGAGTGGCATCGGCGAGGGGGGAAGCAGACCCGACGATCCCCCTCTGGGTTTTCGACCTTGGAGGGGGGAACATCTCCATGTTCCACCCTCACTTCTCTTTCCCCCTCATCTTCTTGGTCCTTCTTCCTCTTCGACGTCATCTTAGATGCAGAAGTTGGGATGTCTCGCTTCTTCTTCCTCCCATCTTCTTTCTTCCTCCTCGCTTGCGGCCTTGGAGGGACTCTGCTCCTCTTCCCAGGGTTCGGCTTCAAGACTCTGCTACCCCTCCAGGCGACCATTTTCTATGAACGATTCGGGAGCATCATGAGCCCCCCAATAGAGCATCTTCAAAGGCCGTGATTGGCTCGAATGTGCTGGGTCTGCAAGGAGGGGGCATACAAAGGAGCTGAAAAAGTGTGCTTAGAGGTCACACTCGTCCAGTTCTTCCTCCAAAGGTAGCAGGGGGTTGGGGAGGGATGCAGAAGGAGCAGGCTGGCGACATGTCATAGTGGAAGGCCCGACGAATGAATGCGAACTGCCCTTAAACGACGTGGTTCCCCACATCGGAGGAACCAGAATCTCAAGGCACACGGGTTCCTGCCACCCCTGCTTGTGGGTGTCCTGACCATGGGAGGCCCCAGCACGGCTTCCCAGTTCCCTGGCACGACTGTAGGAAAACAAAGAACCCCTAGCCTCACTACTTTGCTTCTCCTGGGGCAAATTGTGACGTACCTTCGATCGTTTTGCCCAACAACTAGAAGAACTCGCGGCACGCTTCCATGCCCGGAGATAGGGATACCACCCAAAAGCTTTCTCCTGATAGCATGTGAGTGATCGGGAGTGGACAAGTAATTGCGAATGTTCTCATCTGAAAGGACCAAATCGGTCTATGACTCGTTAGGATGGGCCCGCAACCAAGCTGTCACCAACTCCTAGCGAGCCTTTTCCCCCAGATTGAGAGTAAGTCCCAGGCTCTTCGTGAAAGGGGGAAATCCCCAACACGCATGAATGGGATACTCCTTATGGGTGGCCTCTCCCTCGTGGTACTCCCAGTCCAAGCCTGACATGAAGAAAAATTTCTAGGACCACTCATTTATGCTTGAGTGGTGCTGCTCGAGCGAGGCGATCTTCCAACACGAAGACCGGGCTTGGAAACTGCAAATGCTTCTCGGCCGGTAGTTGAGGCAGTATACATACAAGAACTCTCGAGCTGTCAAATTGGGATATTCTTCAACGGTCTTGCAAAGTACGATCTGAAAGATGATACAACTAGATATCAGGAGCCACCATGCATTAGGATGGAGCTACGTCAGAGCCAACACATGATAATTTAGAACCTCACGTATCAGACGACAGAATGGGAGGTAGAGACCATTGGCAGAAATTAACTAGAAAAGAGCCACCCTCGTCATCGTGCCGTAAGGATTCACCGCATGCTCGCTCCCTCGAGGAATCTCCAGAACAACGGAAGGAGGAATTATGTACTTGAATGGAACGCCCTGAGGTCGCCGCTGGAGATGAACGAAACCTAGCATTTCCCCCCAAAAAATGGAGGAACGAGATTGGCCTTGGGTGCCATGACAGTGGTAGGAAGCGACAGGAAAGTAAGAATGGGAAAAAGGTCGCAATGAGGAAAGAAGAATAAGGGGTGGCAAACGTGACAACTTGAAACACGATGGCTAGAGAAAGAAATGGGAGAAAAGCGTGACAGCTGAAGAGAGAATGGGAGAAATGGCAAGAACACGATGGACGGAAGATGGAGAAAATGGGTGAAGAAGAAAGGGAAGTGGCTTTATATAATGGAGGAAGGATGGAAGCGCACGGGAAACGAAGTGACCCTGACAGCAGCAACATCAGCAAGCACCACACGACACATGGCATCTGAAGCGGCGGCAGGAATGGCAGCCATTGTGCCAAGAGAGTGGGGGCACGGACCAATGAGGTCCCAGGACACGAAGGAAAGGGCGGTCAGCACGTCCAATCGATTGTCGGGAGACGAGACAACCTCTGGAGAGGAAGAGAAATGCCCATTGAACGGGCGAATGGCCTAGGGAACTTGAAGTGACAGAAGTAAAACGGGCAGCACCATAATTAAAGGTGTTATGAATTTCCACCACGTGCCTGTGATAGGAATTCACGGGGTACTGTGAGGGAGGGGCCCATCCCAGAAGGGCCCAGGCCCAAAGAGGTCAAGTTACGGAACCCTAGGCCCTTAGACGAAACCCTGTCGTGGGCTAAAAGCCCGGGCCAAAGGACCGCGTGCCGAGCCCATAACCACAAACCTACCCGGGAAGGCCTTTCAGCACCAAGCTCGGATACTCCAAGGAGAGTGTCATGGAACTCAACAACCTACCGAACCATACGATATGGCACCGTGCAGGACACCCTACTGTACGTGGATGGCTAGGCATGCCCAATAGTGGCCTCGTCAGACTCAAGGCACGTCACATTCAATGCATGTGTCAGAACCAACAGAGTACGTAGGATGGCTCGGCAACGACCTGACACCCAACCCTGGCAGAAAGGTGGCAGAAGGTCTGACCAAGCATGGCCCAACATGCCACTATCTCTGGCCACCTAGGCCACGGACTGACACACTGTTGCAACAGGGGCGGAGTGGTAGCAGGTCTGACTTAGGTACGACCTGACACGCTATGATCTCCCTCAGCAGTGGAGCTGGAATCAGCTATAAATAACAGTCATCCCTTCTACGAGAGGGCTCTTTGGAAACCCTTTACTATTCTCTCTAATCTTCTGAGCTTTTCTTGTCATTAGAAGATTATTCACTGACTTTGGCATCAATGTGACCCCGGACATAACTAGAGCCTCTTCTCCCTCTTAGTTGTAGGTGGCTTGAGCTTGGTTATTGCGGTACTGCTTAGGCTGCGAAACAGAACTTCAACACTAGTCTCACTTACATTGCAATATTGGCATTCTATACGATCCATCAACAACAACCCGTCTAAGGTGAATTCATATTTGGCCCCAGTTCAAATAAGAAATTCAATGAATCATTCGGTGGCTAATATAACTCGTCTAAGGTGAATTCATATTCTTAGTACATGTCAAACTATTTGGGAATAAATCAAGAACTTTTAAATTATCACGCTTAGTAATAAATCCTAAAATAAATATTAAATAGGATGTTGAGGCTACCAAGCCCTAGTGGCTAAAAGCCCTCAAAATTTCAAGCTAAAGATAGAAGTCAAGTAAATGACCAGATTATGTTGTGAAAGAATTGACAGAAAAATAAAGCGAACAAACAAGCCGAACATCATGATTTATGTGATTCGGCAACATGCCTATGTCCATAGAATTGTAGAGGATCTTATTATATTAAGGAATGAAAAAAATACACTTTGGGACGAAATACACTGTTCCAGACAGTCATATTGTTCATATTTATAAGGTTGTGCGACGAAAACCCTAATTTCATGATTTCTAGTTTATTTGCTCTATGCCCCAATCTTCATTGAAAATCTACCAAAAAATCGTAGCGCATCCTTGTTGGGTTAGGTCATCAAATCGGGCTGCCACAATTATAAACCATACTCCACAAACCCAACAATCTCCCACTTGGAGACTAGTACAACCAACACTTCACACCATCATCTCCCAAACTTGTAATCCTCCACATTTGCAACTCATAGGCCCTGTCTTCAAGCTAGAAGACCAAACTGAAGTTGCACACAATTTCAATTTCTCACGTGTAGCGCCATCAGTCAACACATCTGCACGGAAAATCTCAACTCCCATTGCATTAGGAATATATGGTCTCATATAGACCCTGGCATGCATTAGAGAACCAACAGCTAAAGCCTCCTTCTCTAACCTGGGCGACTAATCCTTTCTGCTATCATCCTGCTTAGTCTTCAGCTAACATGCCCAACTCTTGTGCAGTGTTTGCTTCCTCCCTAAAATTCTAGTGAGCTTCTTCGCAGCTAGCTCCCACTTGCTCGAACTCCCATCTCGCAAGATTTTTCCTGTAGTTCCTTGATTCACCACCTTCAGTCAGCAGGATATAGTTCAAAGTAACTAAATACCACTGTAGATGTCTGGTCGTCCTACCAGACCTACTAACAGCAATTGTAGGTATAGACAATCCTGGATCACCAGACGCTTTGTCCTTGTCTCTCACACCTTTGCTCCACACTGTGGTCTTAGAAAATTTTCCCAAGCTTATAGATTTTGATTCATGAAGAATTGCAAAGCTGACTCCCTTTTGCTTCCCTGTCCTTACATTCACATGACCAAACCTACTTTGTTGCAACTCTATATTATCAGTCATATCACTGGATCTGGATGTCAAATACAAAGTATCTATTCTCTAACCACAAGCCAAGACCATCACACCCTTCGTGACATTCGACTTATTGAAAATACTACTGAATGCTATCGCCAAGTTGTCCCACAGAGATTAGGTTTTTCTTCAACTCAAAAATGTATCTGACTTTCTACAAAGTGCACATTCCTATTTAGGAGTATGATGTGCACATCTCCCACTCCCATTACATTCAGTGCTTCTCCATCAGCTATGTGCACCTTACCAAAATCACCAGCAACGTAGTTTTGCATGGTCTCTCTGTTTGAAGTGGCATGGAATGAAATCCCTGAATCCAACACCCAATTGTCAACTGGATTGTGCACTACAAGAAATAGAGCATCTTGTATTTGTTCAGTCACCGCATTCATAGTGTCTTCCTCAATCTTCTTTGGGTTCCTATAGTCTGTTTCGATGTGGCTCATCTTGGCATAGTCCCAGCAAGTGATCTGCTGTCCAGATCTTGACTTTCTCCTACCCTTAATCTAGGACTTTGACCTATCATGTCCCTTGCCCTGAGTGTCAAAGTTTAGGACAGACCTTGAACCCGAGATCTCACCAGAATCTCTTATGCGTATCTCCTTAGCAAGAATTAGATCTCGGTCTTCTCGACAGAATTACTCACAACCATTCTCATTGCCTCCCAACTATTCGACAATGACGCCTACAGGATCATCGCTCGAATCTCATCATCAAACTCAATCTCGATAGACAACAATTGATTTTTTTTTAGTGCTAAACTCATTTAGATGTTGGGCAACTGACGTACCTTCTACCATCTTCAAATTGAACAGTTTTTGCATCAGATGCACTTTGTTATTTGCCGATGGCTTTTCATACATACCAGACAAAGTCATCATGAGATCCTCTGTGGTCTTTTCCTTGATAATGTTGTGTGCAACCGATCTTGATAGTGTGAGCCATATAATCCCCAGGACCTGTCAATATAACAGGATCTAGTCAACATCATCCATGATTTTCAACTTCTTCCCCAATAGTGGAAGATAGAGTACTTTCCCATAGAGGTAGCCCTCTATCTGCATCATCCAGTACCCAAAGTCTATGTCCTCAACTTCTTGATTCTAACCTTAACTTCGTCTCCTGCCATTGTTCTCCCATGACCCAAACCTTGACTTTTGATACCAGTTGTTGTGAAAACAATGAGAGAAAAGTAAAAGCAAAACAAACAAGAAAAATCAATCCCACGATACAAAACTTACGCGATTCGGCAACATGCCTATGTCCACAGAGCTGTAGAAAATTTTATTATCTTAAGGAATGACAAAATATATTTTGGGGCAAAATGCACTGTTCTAGACAATCATACTATTCATTAAGTACATATTTGTAGGGTTGTATGACGAAAACTCTAATTTCATGATTTTTGGGTTATTTGCTCGAGACAGACTCGAGCAGACTGTCTGTCTGATGTTTGCTTGATAGGTGAACACTCTGCCCTAGCTTCGTTTGAGCAACCTGTTGTGTGAACATTTAGTAAACTCTCTGCTTGACTATTCTTGAGTCACAAACAATGCCTAGCGATTCTCAAGAATCATAGTAAAGGACAGTTTTACCATTTTGGCAACAAAAGTAAAAGAAATATAGAAAGAGATGCCTGAAAGCCACAGTAAAAAAGTTTGTCTTTTCCTTATTTCTTTCCGACATCTCTGTCAATGAGTAGTATGACTCTGGAAATATGAATGGAATAGAGTAAAGATACAAGAGTCCTAAGGGTGTAGCCCGATTATGAGTCCCAATAAGGCCATTTGGCCTTTTTATTTTATTTTTATTTTTTCATTCATTTTTTTTATACCCTTACACATCTAAAAAAAAATCACAATATCATTTAAAAATATTTATTTAATCACTAAGTAAAAATAATAAAAAAAGATTGTAGGGACCCATTTATCAGGACAATTAGCATTTTCCAAGATACAATACATTTACAATCCATTCACCATTTTAAAATAAAATAATGGATTTTATTAAAAACAATTGAAACCCATCAAATTAAAAAGTAAAAATGAAAATAAATTTTAGAAAAATACTATTATATTATATAATTATAATAAAAATTGTGAATAAATTACCCTTTTTGATTTATCACTAATGGATGGAGTCAAAAGGACTAAGCTAATAGGTTGACATTTGGATGTCTGCTTTTTTAGAGGGAGTAGTGCTACAGAGTAGCCACTGTAGTTGTGCACACAAGTCTCTTTCCTCTCTCTCTCTCTCTCTCTCTCTCTCTCTCTCCTTTCACTGGATTCTCCTTCAGCCCAGCCCGGCGCCGCCCAGCCTCACCACCACCATCGGAGACTCTCCTTCATGCCAGCGACCAAACCAGCCACCACCGATCTCCCCCACGCGCAACTCTCTCTCCCCTGCGATAACCCAACCAAAATGGATTTCACTCATTTCTCTCCACTTGTGCCGCCGTATGCTGCCACCCAGACCACCGCACCTCCACCAACTCACACCGGTGACCAACTCTCGCAGAACCAGCCACTACGAACATCCATCTCTCTCTCCGTCTCACACATGCAAACTACTCATAAAATGGGTTTCACACGAGCTTAGGGCCACTGACGGCCCTATCGCCACCGTGCGTCGGTTCTAGCCCCACCAAGCACCTCCCCTAACTACTGTGATTCCTCCCCGAGCACCTCCAAGCCAACCAAGCCCTCCACCTCTCTCTCAGTCTCTTCGTCTCGCCCTCCACCTCTCTCTCGCTCTCCACCTCTCATCCATCAGCTCTTTCTCAGTTCGGTAGTAATTTCAAATTTGAGATATATGTAGTTTGGATGATACCACGTAGAGTGTGCAAAATGGCTGCTCTCAAATAGTGACCGCTACCAGATTAATTCTCTTTAGAGGAGCTACGAAAGTTTTTTGTGAGTGGAGGGTATCGTTGTTTTCTGAACATTCCCCGAATCAGTATAGGAACAGGCCGTTAGTACTGCTGACTCTGCATTGTCAATTTCCAGCGTACATGTATAATGTTAAAAGATAAAGAAAAGATAATAAGGAAAATAATTGCGATATATGTTATAGCTTTACATTAAAGCCTGCATGTAGTGACGTAGATGCAGCCCTATCCATTTTGCGTTTGGTGCAACACATGTTCAAGAACGTGCATAGCACATATAAATTGACCCACAGCACATCTTTAATTTATTATGACCCCATGCTCTTCCACCGCTAATGTGCGAATACCTTTATGGTACGAGCCTCTCCAAATGGCTTTTTCTTTTTTAATATCTACGTAGACAGACAATCACAATGCGTCTATGTACGTTAGTACTTCTATCTCCCTGCTTGGCATCCATGCTTGCCCCATGATTTTTCAAAGAGATTAGTCTTCTTTCTTGGTTAAATCTTTAAAATTTGAGGTGAAGAAGTAAATTTAATCTTAAATTTTTATTTAGACGGTATGCTTTGGCCGTACTTAATCGAATTATAATGCGGCTGACACTTACAGAAAGTTGACAAGTTTTTTAGTAGACAAGTCCTCATCTAGCACGAAACTTGAACATTCAAGATTCAAGATGATTAAATCATTTATCATTATAGAGGGTTTTTAATTGATTCTCGGGGATAGCATGCCTTAAGTTTTTATGCCTAAGGCTTCTAAGAAGAGCTTTCTTCTAATGTTAACTCCATGTTAGTGGGTTATTGAACTTTCAATGATTAACCTGTATGAAATTTATATATACATGAATGAATACATATATGGAAAATGTTAGGATGCTTCCTAAATGTAGGGGTGGGCAAAATTTTCGAGATTAAGACTCCGGCTGAATTCCGACAAGGCTCCGACTTTGACGTCGGAGTTGGAGTTGGCAGAATTCAGAGTCGGAGTCACTTCGACTCCAACAGTCAGAGTTTGGACTTGGAGTAGGAGTCGTAGTCAGAGCCTATGTGGGCACCGAACTCCGACTTTGAATTCTGAATTTTTTTAAAAAAGACACGTGATCAAAACGATGTTGTTGCACTTCAAGAGGAACGACGTCGTTTCACTCAACAAGGGACGTTTTGGTCAGGTAAGTGTAACTAAACGACGTCGTTCTATGAAGCAGAACGACATCGTTCCATGAAGAAGGGAGTCCAAAATGTAGGACCCCCTTCTTCGGATCTTCACCCCTCACCTTCACACAACAGTCCCTTTGTCTCCACACAAGTTCACCTCCCCTTTCGTCTGCCGTCACCTAAGGCCATTGCGAGCCACCCTCCAGAGTTCATCACAATTTGTAAGAATGATTTGTTGTTCCCCCTCCAATAGATTTTTTGTTCCTCCTCAAATTATAAAAATGTGAAATGTGATTTGTTGTTCCTCCTCCTCCCTTCGTGATATGTGTATAATTTGTTGTATTTGTGGTTTGCATTTCAATGATTTTAGTTTTTAGGCTGTTAAATTTAAGAATTGAGGGATTTAAGTTTTGGAAAAATCGGGTGCTTTTGTTCTAGGTGACGTTAGCTCAAGTGTCGCTTAAGCAAAATCACACAGATTGTTCGATCGAGCATTCGCTCGAGCATGGCTCGAGAGAACATCATACAGATTGTTCAATCTCGAGTGTGGCTAGAGCGGACGTTCATTTTTTTTTTTTTAAATGACAAACACGACTAGACACATATGTTTTTCCTTTTCAATGTGTTTCTAATTTATAGATAATTTTCATAACATGTTAAATAACGGTTGTTTGTTAATTTTTTTTCAGATTATTTGCTCAAATTATGGATGTTACACCACCTCTCCACGATTCTCCACAGGAGGACGACGCACAGCCGTTGGCGTCATTGACAGGTACTTTAGGTCGTACACCCCCATCTAGAGTAGCTACCTCCTATGCTAGTAGTCGAGTCCTAGTAGATCTAAAAAATGTTAATATGCTTAAAAAGGAGGAAGAGTTGATGAATGTTGAGGCCGATCCACCAGCATGACCTAGTAAAAAAAGGTTGTGGACATGAGAATATTTCACCAAAGATCTCGTTGATCGTGAGAACCCGCAGGCTTGATGCCACTTCTGTGGGCAACTATGTTGTTTCATTTGAAGAAGTAAGGCAAGTCAATATTAATAGCACATCTTACGGGTTGCCAGCGGTATAAGATACACAAAGAGCTGGTAGCAACTGATCAGACGAAGTTGAGTTACGAGACTTCTACTGCCACTGATGGCACCCAAATTAAGAAGCTATCAATCTCTCAATACAGTGAGAAGATGTTGAGGGATGTTCTTGCGGAGATTACCATTACTAATGAGATGCCTTTTACCATGGTTGACAAGGCAGGTATCTAAAAATTTGTGCACACTTTATAACCACGATTTTCCATGCCTTCACGGTATACTATGATGCGCGATTGTTTGAAGATGCATGTCAAGGAGAAGGCAGCGATGAAGGAAACGTTTGTCCCCATTGGCCAAAGAGTATCATTTACGTTTGACACATGGACCTCCATACAGAATGTGGGCTACATGTGTATCACAATACACTTTATTGATAGTGAGTGGACATTGCAAAGTGGATTATTGGTTTCAAAGAAATTGTTGATCACAAGAGTTCATCCATTGGCAAGGAGATGGATGACTGTATAAAGGATTAGGGATCAAAAAAGTGTTTTGTATCACGGTTGACAATGCAGGTGCGAATGACATTGACATTGATTGGTTAAGGCAGAATACGACGGTAAATGAGGATATCATTCATGAGAACCAGTTTATTCATGTTCGATGTTGTGCCCATATCATCAACCTCATAATTTCTAAAGGATTCAAGGAGGTTGATGATTCCATTATTAAAGTCTGAAACCTTGTGAGATATGTGAGGGCTTCCCCCCAACGGCTCTGCTAGTTTAAGGCAATATCCGAACAACATGAGATCCCATCTTCAAGTATGTTGCAACTGGATATTTCGACTTGATGGAAATCTACATATATGATGTTGGATATAGCGCATAAGTATCAAATAACGTTTGAATGGATGGAGGTCGAGGATGGGGGCATGAGATATGCTTTGCTAGAGTCAGTTGGGGGGAGAAGGGGGCTCGGTGCGCCAAACAGAGTTGATTGGGCCAATGTCAGGTATTTTGTTCAATTTTTGAAGTTTTTTTGTTGCATAACTATGCGGATATCTGAGACAAAATTTCCTATAATGAACATGTATTTCGAGGAGCTCTCGAGGCTTTATGACCACTTGCAAGAAAGTTATGTTGACGGTGTAGATTTATTGAATGCAATGACAATGAGGATAATATACAAATATAATAAATATTAGGGGATGTGGAGAAGATAAATAAATTATTATTTATGGCTTGGATCCTTGACCCCCGATATAAGTTGGCAATTATAGAATATTAGATTAGCGACATCCTCGATGATGAGGATGCTTATCAATTTATTAGATTGTTTAAATGTGATATTGATTATTTATTTAACCATTACAACAACAATGATCAATCTTCAACCGAATGAGGCAGCTCCTCACTCCGACCGGCTCGACATCTTCCTGACACACATGCACAAAATTCAAATTTATTGCGACTGTAATGATATCATCAAAATCGTGCACCGAGGAATATTATGCAGTGTAAGTTTGAGATTGAGCATTACTTTATGGAAGATGTCGAGGCACCTAATGATACATTCCATATATTAACTTGGTGGAAGGTGAAGTCTGGCAAGTTTCCAGTCCTTTTCCGAATAGTCAAGGATGTACTAGCCATTCCTATAACTACGGTTGCCTCTGAGTCGAAATTTAGCATCGGAGGTCATGTCTTGGATGCTTATTGGAGTTCATTGTCTCCGACCACCATCAAGGCCCTCGTTTGCAGATAGAACTAGTTAAGTTCAACGTCTATTAGAGTAGATATTGTTGATGCCAAGAGCTATAGGCTTGAATCAGGTAACTTTATGATTTTCAAAGATTTTTTTACATAATTTTAATGTTTTCATTATTTAGTTCATAATTCATATGCTTTTGTAAACCTAACTGTGAATCCAGACTAATTGTGGATGACTGCGATAGACACACTGTGGGATGACCCCTCGAGGTTGTCCCCTAAATGTGTCCTCGAGTTTACTCCTATGACATAGCCTTGCCATTATTTTAATAAAAAGTGAAAACATATCCTAAATGTGGGGGCAAACTGAGGGACACATTTAGGTAGGGGTGGGCTCTGACTTAGATGAAGTCGGAGTGCCTACCTTCGACCTCCGACTCCGACCCAAGTCGGAGGTCAAAAGCTACTTCGACTCTGACTCCGACTCCGATTGTAGTGAAGTGGGCTTCCCAGCTACTGGGTCCCAGTTGCCCTACTCAGATTGGGCCTAGGTAGTGGTCCCAATATCCAAGGCCCAATCTAAAATTCAGATTGGCCCACCCCTATTTAAAAATATTTTAAAAAAATAAAAAAATCTAAAATACTATAAAAAATAAGTTGAAAAGCTAAAATTGAAATACAATGACTAAATCAAACTACAAATCGCAAACGATAAAACTAAATTTAAAACTACAAATCGCAATAAATTTAAATTTATAGCACCAAAATAAATTCAAATATGAAATAGCCATAATCCCCTGCACCAGTTTTGGGTCTTTTGACAGTCCATGCATTTGAGTCAATGACTCGATAGTGATTTTCAATTTTCCTGTAAATGATTTTATTGATCAGATGCACTATCTTTTCTTTAATCATTTAACTATACACTTTTAAACCATCAGCGAAGTGATCTATGACATAAAATAGGACATAATGAACTCACCATATATATATATATGGATAAATAACTTAATTTTGATTTCCAAAACTTACTCTTTACAAACTTAATTCATGAAATAAGGGTAGAAGATAATAGCTTACCTTTTCAATTACATATATATTAAAAACATATAAAAAGTAATTTCTTTTCAAGTATATATATAAATAGTTAGGGGGGCAATGCACCCTAGGCCACCAAGTTCCGCCTCTGGGTAGGACGGGGCAGCTGGAAAGGTCCCCCCACACCCATTATTTGGCCACACAGTAGCCTAGATCTGGACTACCATAGCATAGCTCTATACTTTCTCCACCTAGGCAGCTCTCACCTAGCCAGCTCTCGCCTAGCCACCACTATCTACTAGGTTGTGCTTCTTGAAATTGTTTTGTGGGGTCATCAGTGCCAGCTCAAGCCCTTAGGTTACTGCTTAAGGCCCTTTAAAAATCAAGGAGTTTTGTATTATTTTACAAAAATAATAATATTAATAAAATGAATTCCCAAGATCAGACTCTATAATAGGAATAAGAAATTTTCCAAGAAAATATTGATTTTCTCTTTTTAGAAAATAATTGAGAGCACCCATCACATGTAACAATGGAAAGTCAAGTTGTTAAGGCATGTTTTGTAACTACTAGCTCCAAACCGCACTAAGTGCTTGTCAAAGAGGAGAATGTTGTGGTCGAGTGTGTCTGTGACCCTTCGATGTCAAAGTTAGAATGTATCTTTGCTGGAGAAAAGAGAGAAAGAGCTAACAATGTGCTCAGAGTGATTAACCTCCTCTCTTTGCCTGCTCTATCTCATTTATACCTAGTCCCTTGAGGGATCTCTGACTCCTCTGTCTCTATAATGATCACCTTCTACTCTCTTGATAGCATAGCATTGCATTTAATACGACCGTTATTGTTAATGATAGGAACTCGACCCTGGTGCTAGCCGTTCAACGTCGCATTTAATGCGACTGATTCTGTCGGAGACAAGATCCCAATCGGTCTTTCCCTTATTAATGCATCGAATTTGAGAGAGTGCCACTTGCTTCTTCCTTCTTGGGCCGGCCTGGGCTTTCCCCCTTTCATTCCCAGACCTGCCACGATGGGTAACAAGCTTTGGTGAAGTTGCCCGAGCCAGTCCTGCTAGACGTGGAAATCCCTTTCCACTTATCCTACCAATTTCTGCCACTCTCACGTGGCAGAGGGATTTTTCCACACGTTTCAGCTACCCATCTTAAATTCATTTCGTCGCAACACATTCCACTTTTACACATTCTGTCAACTTCCCGTTAGGGCTTCTAAGCTGCCGCCTCCACTGGCAAGTCCCCCTGCTATGATGTGGATCTCTCCCAACGAGACGCTTTTCTAGTTTTGTCGCAGAGGACTTTCTTCCCTTCTCCTCACGTTCCTCCTCCTCATCGGGCTTTTGCTTCGAAGATCTTCCCATCTTAGCTCCTACCTTCCTCCAACTGCTCGCCTAGGGATGATAGGCAGTGGGCACTCAGACTTCCAAGCACTTCTCCTTGGACTTCTTCTCGAACCTCTTCTCAGATCTCCGCCATTATCTTCCTCCACAAGATTTGGCAATCTTCAGTCCAGTGTCCCTCTTCATTGTGGTAGGTGCAGTACCTGTGAGCTCTCTAGTCCCGGTCGTGGCCTTCCCTTGGGCGTTCCTCATTCTGAGTTTGTACATGCATGTTCGTGTGCACTTTCTGGGGGGTGGCGCCGTCGTCGTTTCTCCTTTTATTTTGCCCCTTCTTCGTCTTGGCTTCCTTCTCATGGGTCTTTGCATTCCGCTTGGATTCACTCACTGGTTGCTCCGCATTCGTGCATCTTGAGGCAGTCAAGGCTCTGAGGGTATGTTTGGCGTTGAGGAAGTCATCGGCTCGGTCCATAAAATCCCACAAGGTTTTTAGGGTCTTTCGCGCTATTTCTGCCATGAAAGAGCTTCGGGACCAGATGCCAGCTAAGAGTGCTACCAGCATGATCTTCTCATCTTGGTCATCTGTGATCATTCGCTCTTTTTTGAACTAGTATAAGTGTGACTTTAAACTTTCTTCTTCCCGTTGTTTTATCATGAGGAGGTAAGCGGTTGGTCGCCTTCTCTTTCGACTGGCCATGAACTACATTAAGAATTGTTGGCCTAACTCCTCAAAGTTGTGCATGGCACTTAGCCTCAAGGCTTTGAACCATGCTCGAGCGAAGCTTTTCAGCATCAGGGGAATCCCCAGCACGCAATTTCCCCAAGGAAGTCGTGCAATGTTATGTGGGTCTTAAATGTTTCTAAATTTCAACTGGGTCTTTAGACTCATCGTACATCTCTATTTGAGGAGCTCTGAACTTGGGCAGAACTGGGACGACCATCACTTCAACGTTGTAAGGTAGGTCTGTGCTGTTAAGCAATTGGTCCATAGAGGATGATCCCCCTAATCTCTTCGCCATTTCCTCGTATTTTCCCATAAGGCTGCACAGCTCATTGCATTCAAAGTTCAATTATATTATAGTGGCTATCGAAGAGTCAAAAGACTTGGAGACGATGACGATTTATCAACTCATGGGATCTCTCCAAACCCATGAAGAAAGACTCAAGAAGAAGAAGGAAGAACCTATTGAGCAGGTTCTCGCCACAAAGCTATCTGTAAAAGAGAATGGAGGAGTGCATGATAAAAGTCAACCAGAAAGAGGACGCGGACATGGACAAGGAAGAGGAAGAAGAGGACAAGGACGAGGAAGAGTAGGGGTGTAAACCGGTCGGTCCGGACCAGAGAAACCGACCGAACCGAACGGTTAGGTCCGGACCGGACCGGACCGACCAAATGTATGGTCGGTTTCGGTCCAGTAAATAAAGAAATTTCGGTCTTCGGTCCGATCCCGGGGTGGAGCTTTCTCGGACCAAACTGACAGAATAAAAAATAAAACTAAATAAAATATTATATATATTATTTACATAATAATTGTATAATTAACAACATAAAATTTTAAAGATGTTATTAATACTTGTTAATATCTATAAATTAACAATATTTTATATATATCTTCTTCTAACCTATCATTATTAATAATATAAAATTTTAAATATGTTATTAACACTTGTTAATATTCTATGAATTAACTAATATATAATATCAATTAGTTAATTATATAGTAATTATATAAATTAATAATGTAATTTTCATTTAATTTATTATCATTGACCATATAAAATATTTTTTTATTGAGTTTGTTACATAATCCACATTAATAAGTCACTTAATTTAATTTAGTATTTTAAATAAATTTTTTTTATTAATTGATTTAAAAAAAAAAAGTATGCCGGACCGACCGGACCGATAACTACCGGACCGACCGGTTTACACCCCTAAAGAAGAGGAGGACAAAGCAATCAAAACGCCAACCATGAAGAGAGAGGTCAATCCTCAAGAGGTCGTGGCAGAGGAAATTACTCATGGCAGAATGGGCGACAATATGACAAGTCTAAAATCAAATGCTATACTTGTCAAAAGTATGGCCACTATGCTTCGAAGTGCTGGAGTTCTCCTAACAATGCTAAAGAGAAGGCGAATCACGTTGAAAATGAGGAAGCGGAACCCACTTTGCTACTAGCCTACAAAGGAGAAAAAACTAGCAAATCGAATTTATGGTATCTTGATAATGCTACAAGCAATCATATGTGCAGAGACAAAAGTAAGTTCATGGAGCTTGATGAATTGGTGAGCGGGAATGTAACTTTTGGAGATTTGTCAAAAGTTCCCATCAAAGGGAAAGATACGATTCTAACTTGGTTAAAAAATGGGGGCCATCAATTTTATCTCAAATGTTTATTATGTTCCAAGTATGAAAAACAACATTTTGAGTTTGAGGCAACTCTTGGAAAAATATTATGAGATTGAAATGAAAAATCGTAGTCTCTTTCTAAGAGACGAGAAGAAGAATTTGATTGCTAAAGTGTCCATGACAAGCAGCAAGAAGTTTTTGCTTGATATTCAAACTAATGTGGCTAAGTACCTCAAAGCTTGTGTGAAAGATAAGTCTTGGCTTTGGCATTTGAGGCTTGGGCATGTGAATTTTGGTGGATTGAAGTTGTTGGCTCAAAAGGAGATGGTGAAAGGTTTGCCGCCTATTGATCAATCCGATCAACTTTGCGAAGGTCTTGTTGGCAAGCAATTCCGGAAGAGCTTTCCAAAAGAATCATTTGCAAGAGCAAGTGAGGTGCTCCGACTTGTTCATACCGATGTTTATGGACCAATCTAGCCTTCTTCATTTGGTAAAAATCGATACTTCCTCCTCTTTATTGATAACTTTAGTAGAAAAACATGGGTATATTTTGAAAGAAAAATATGAAGTGTTTAGTGCTTTTAAAAAATTCAAAGCACTTGTTGAAAAACAAAGTGGCTATGAGATTAAGACTTTGAGATCAGATAGAGGGGGTGACTTTACATCTAATGAATTTAATGAGTTTTGTGAAGCACATGGGATTCATCGGGATTTGACGGTTCTGACCTCAACAAAATGGGGTGGTTGAAAGAAAGAATGTAATGATTTTCAATATGGCTCGAAGCATGTTGAAGACAAAGATAATGCCTAAAGAGTTTTGGGCGGAAGCAGTTGATTGTGATATTTACTTATCAAACCGTTGTCTTACAAGAAGTGTAGAGAACTCAACTCCCCAAGAATCATGGAGTGGAAGAAAGCCAAGTGTTTCACATTTGAGAGTTTTCGGAAGTATTGGTTATGTGCATGTGCCCGATCAAGAAAGATCCAAGCTTGATGATAAAAGCAAGAAGCACATCTTCATCGGCTATGATCAAAGATCCAAAGGTTACAAGCTTTATAATCCAAGCACTAAGAAGATGATCGCTAGTAGAGCTGTGAAATTTGACGAAGAAAGTTTGTGAGATTGAAGTGATCAAGAAAATGAAAGATATGATTTCTTTCCAAAGGCAATCCCGAATGAGAAGTCTCCAAGATCTTTATGAGGTAACGGAGAATTTAAATGATGATCTAACTATTTTTTGTCACTTTGCCGATTGTGAACCAATAGATTTTGAAGAAGCGGTATAAGAGAAAAGGTGGAGAATTACCATGGATGAGGAGATCAAATCAATCAAGAAGAATGATACTTGGGAATTGGTGACTTTACCAAAGGGACAAAGCCCATTGGTGTGATGTGGATTTTCAAAGTAAAGAAGAATGCCAAGGGAAAAGTAGAAATATTCAAGGCGAGATTGGTGGCCAAGGGATATAGCCAATGTTTTGGTATTGATTATGGAGAAGTCTTTGACCCCATTGTATGATTAGAGACGATCTGGATGATTATTTCTCTTACAGCTCAAAAGAAGTGGAGGATTTATCAAATGGATGTCAAATTGGCTTTTCTGAATGGAATCCTTGAGGAAGAAGTTTATGTAAAGCAACCTATGGGTTATGTGGTCAAAGTGCAAGAAGATAAAGTGTTGAAATTAAAGAAAGCCTTGTACAGCTTAAAACAAGCTAATATGAACCCCTAGGAATGGAATCCCTTGAACCTACAGTCAATTTGTAAACTCACACAATAAAGCCAAAATCAAGTCAATGGATGGAGAATCTAGATCCGATGAGAACTCGTTTCAAGAACCTAGATTATATTAAAATCTAGACCCGTTGAAGAACCTGTCTCAAGAACCTAGATTACAAAGAGCAATGCCACAAAGGTTGTGATTTATCTTTGATAAATTGAAAAGTTCAATCAAGAACAAGAGGAGTAAAACTCAACTCAAAATAAATAAATTCATCAAATTTCATAAACTTCTTAACATGTGGTTACAAAGAATATTTAAAGCTAAACCTAATTAAAACCCTAACCAAAATAAAGCCCTTTCTTCCAAAACTACCCATAGATGAATAGTATTACAGCTACAGTACCGCAGTTATAGTAACTCACTACAGTACCTCATTAAACCCTAGTTGCAAAAAAGTAACTTTCCAAATAAACTCATAGCCAAAATACAAGGTCTTTCCAAAAATCTTAATTCATAAGAAATAAGACATATGTGGGCCAAGCATCCTCAAACTCAATTATTCTAGACTAATTCATATAACTAATAAAATAAGCCCCTTTAATGAATTAAACAAGTCAATGGCCTTCAGTCACATAATCATAATAATAGGCCCTAATTTATGTTGCACTGTTCCATAGCTTGTATCACGTGGATGATCATTGGATCTCCTTCTCTCAAACCCATATTGAATATTCAGCTCTTGCTAGACTTGTCCCAAGTGAATTGCATCAATCCTTGCATTGCTTGCTTGATCTTCTTAGCTCTTGATCTTGTAATTGGCTTATCTGGAACTTGCAAATGCTCTTTAAGTCTAGGCCCACTTTGGTTCCCATCACAAGCGCCAAGGGCATGGAACAGTCGAATTGACAAATATTTTCAGGAGAATGGATTCACCAAGTGCCCGCATGAATATGCTCTCAATGCAAAGGTGCGTGAAATAGAGATATTTTGTGTGTTTGCATATATGTTGATGATTTAATTTTTACAGGAAGCAATTCAAACATGTTTGGAGAATTTAAGAAAGCTATGACGAGAGAATTTGAAATGACCGATATTGGTCTCATGTCTTTTTATCTTGGCATTGAGGTTGAAATTACCTAAGTACCCATGTAATGCAGCGGAAATATCTACCAATTCACTCAACAAATTGGTTAGTATTCAAGCATGCAATTAATTTAATAATTAAACAATAACATAAAATAAATAAATTGCATAACACAAAGATTGGTATCGAAAGGAAACCCTTTAAAGAACTCTTTAAAGGTAAAACCCTACAAGGCAGCCAAACCTAGAAAATTCAATCTTATTGTTTGAAAATCAATTACAAGTACTCATCAATTACAAAACCTTTGCAACTTGACTCTCTTACTTGCCCAGAAAAACTACCCATTTGTCTTCTACTGCAGTAGCAGCCAGAACGTCTGGTGATCTTCAAATATTACCTTTCCTCCTAGAACTCTGGGGGCTGAAGTCCAATCACACGATCCTCCACACTCGAAGTACGATCACACTCAAAGAGAGATCACAAATATGAAAACTCACTAAGAAATTTTTTCACCAAACAATGCACTAGAAAGTGCTCTAAAAAATATGTAGATCTAAATCACTAACGATCTTATCCAGTAGAATCCCTTAAATAAACTATCTAGAAAGAGTTCCAGTTTCAGTAGGATTCTGCTTACGGATAGAATTTGTCGTGAAGACGTCTCCTGATGGATTGCTGACATGTCACGATAACTCTTTTCTGCAGTATCTGATTTCTGTTCAGCTTTTGTTCTGGATAACTTCTTGATAGTTCAAAATTCTTTCTGCTTGATATCTTCTTTTTGAATCTTCTATCCAGATCACTTGATATCTCATTTCTTTTCAAACATTCAATTTTAATCAAAAGTCTTTTGAACCTTTATCTATTAATCTATTTATCTTTGAATTTAAATATTCATAGATAAAGATAAAGACAAATTACATTCATCCAATAATTCAAATAGGTCCAAGTCATCTAATCCTAACCAACAAATTTTTACATTAACAGAGGTCAAACAAATGGAGTATGGAATTTTTATCTCTCAATAAGGTTTTGCAAGGGAAATTCTCAAAAGATTGAAGATGGAAGATTGTCAATCCGTGAGCACCCCGGTTGAATATGGAGAGAAATTGTCCAAGCATGAAGACAGAGAGAAGGTAGACCCCACAATGTTCAAGAGTCTTGTTGGAAGTATGAGAAACTTGACCTGCACAAGACCTGATATACTTTATGGAGTTGGACTTATTAGCCGATATATGGAGTCACCAAACACAATGCATTTCAAAACAGCTAAGAGAATTTTACGTTATCTGAAAGGTACTATTGATTACGGCATTCTTTATTCATTTCCTAATGAATTTAAGCTTGTGGGGTATAGTGATAGTGATTGAGCCGGAGACTTGGATGACAGGAAGAGCACTACCGGTTTTGTGTTTTACTTGGGAAATATGGCATTTACTTGGAGTTCTAAGAAGCAACCAATTGTAACGCTTTCCACATGAGAAGCTGAATATATTGCTGCGACATCTTGTGTTTGTCATGCAATTTGGCTGAGAAGGTTATTGAAGGAGCTACTCATGCCACAAGAGGAAGCCACAGAGATTTTTGTTGATAACAAGTCGGCACTTGCATTGGCGAAAAAGCTGGTCTTTCATGATAGAAGCAAGCATATTGACACAAGCTTTCTTTTTTTTCGAGAATGCATTGTAAGAATGAAGTACAAGTCAAATTTGTGAAGACCCATGATCAAGTTGCAGATATTTTTATGAAACCTCTCAAGTATGATACATTTAAAAAGTTGGGGATGTTGCTCAGAGTTACCAAGAATTAAGTTTAAAGGCGGGTGTTAAATAATAAACTTGATTTAGTAAATAGAGTTGACTTTTGATAGATTCATGAACTAGAATGAAGGCTCATCTTGAAAGAAGTAATTCATGTATTTGGGGTATTCATGTACTTAGGTGTTCGTGTACTAGGGAAGTTTATGTATTAGAGTAAATGCTAAATGAGTCTACAAGCCTATAAATACCCATGTAGGCATTGGCACAAAGCAAGCCACTTGAGAAGTAATTCACTTAGAGAAATTTCAGAAATAGTCTCCTCTCTTCCCTCTAGAATAGAATATCAGTTTCTCTCCTCCAACATCTTCTGAAAGAGTTCCTAGAAAAGAGAACAGTTTTCCTATACAGGCTTTATTTTATGACATCTTGTGATGTTATATTTTTACTGATCATCATGTATATGTAACCTGTTGTAAACCTACTTGTCTATTTCCCCCTCATCGAACCTATGGAAATTAGTTGTCTTTTGCTAATTCTAAATAAGGTGGAGAAGACCAACTTAGCTAGGATTTCTAGAGTCAAAAATAAAGGTGGGGTTATTTCGGAGTAAGATCTCTATTTATCTATTTGTAGGATATACTTAATTTTTAGAAATCACTTATTCATTTTATGGGTTAACTGAGCGCATAAGTGTAGCATATTCTTATCCTTCTTTTGTGCAGGTTAAGAAGAATGAGCTACATTATGAAGATCAGAGGCTCACAAAGACAAGCTGGAGCAGCAAATTAGAGCAATAAGTGCATAACTAGGCTTCTTGCCCCATCCATATACAATGATAGGCTTCATTCTTCACTTGCTGCTGAAGGACCAGTTATGGCAACAAGCTAAAGCCTTTCTGTAACACCCAGACCTAAACTTAGACAAGCCGAGTAGAGAAGCTCAGTAGTTAAGGAAAGCCACATCTCTTGTGGGTTTATCTATTTTTGAGCTCATATTATCCTATCCTCGGAATTGCAGATTTTATATTAGTTAGATTGAGGATGTGCTTGAGTAGATTATTAACATGTTAGTGAAAATTTTCTAGTTTAGGTTGTGAGATGGCTAGAACTCGAGATCAAGGTTTAAGAAAATCTCTGCAAGCATCAGGTAAGCGGGATTCCTATACTAGACTTTGTATAAAAAGATATGGACTGAGGTTGATTTGTGAAAAATATGCATGTCTTGTTTTTGAAAAGAAACATAAAACCCAATTATGTGTTCTGTATTACTTATGAAACTTGTACAAAAGAGAGTGTTTTTGTCATGACTAATGTAAATATTAGCAACTTTTGGCATTAAGCTTTCTTATATATAAAAGAGCGATTATGAATTTTGATATTTGTGCATATTTATATGAAGATGCTCTGAGTCTATTTTTGGATATGTGAAAATATCAAAATCTGTTTTGTACTTTTTCTTGACATGATGAAGCATCTGAAAACCTTTAGTATGACATCCTGATTATGTGTCTGATTCTATTTTTGCTCTGCTCTGACCTTACTACTGGTGTAAAACTGTGGCATCTGTTTGGGTTGATACCAACTTCTCTGTCTCTGAGCACACCCACTTTGGAAACAAAGTAGTTTTTGCATTGCCTTTCCTGTGTGCACACTCTGAGCTCTCAGAATGATAAGGGGAAGATCCAGTTTAGCCACCGGGGATAGCACAATCCTACCACGAGGATTAAACATGGCCTCCGTTGTGATGTCATGCTTTGATGTGATATGATGATGATGCTCAGTTTATACTATGTCAAAAGACTTTGGAATATAAATATTTTGAACCATCGCTTTGTTAACTTTGAAAACATGTTTTGTTCTACATGCTAACATTGAAAATATTTTATTTTGCATTCTGTACTCTGTAAATGTTCATGTTTACATATTGGTATATGTTATCTACTTATTGAGACATTATTGATAACTCACCCCTTATCTCCACAATATTTTTAGATAATTTTGATAGTTTAGTTGAAGTTCAAAAATAGGAAGTATGAGTAAGACTACGTGAGCATAATGGATTAAGTACAAAGAGGGTACTTTGGTTATTGGAAAATTTTATTCAATAGTTTCGTTTTGCTACTTGGTATTTTGGAATGTTGATATTTATTTTGAGGCTTTGCGGTGTTCTTAGTTAATTATTTTGGAGTAGTTAGTTTAAAACAATGAGATCTATGTGTAATTGAGAAAATCTAAGTTTATATATGTACTGTGAGATACGATTTTAAGTGACAAGAAGTATCTCTCCAACCTAGCCGGGACCGGGGCATTTCACTTTCATTGGTTACCCCAGTATTGCCATGTGTAAATTCATGCCACCTGCTGTAGTTGACAAATCACAGGATCATGTACTACGTCTTCCAGTTGCTTAAATCTGATGACATCCATGGTTTGGTTCATTACCTCTAAGGTTATGTTGGTTTCTTAAAGTCAGAGAGTTACATAGGTGGAGTACTTATGTATGGTTATTAGCAATTTCTTTTGTATGGTTATTAGCAATTGTACTGATTTGTGTACAATAAAATAAGCAAATGCTTTGAGGTTTACGAAGTACTTGAACGAAGGTTGGTCCGTCTATGTAACAAATAATTAATTAATTCATAATCTAGGAATCAGTTTCGCATGGTCACCCTGGATCTCGGTAAGTGCAGCGGTAGATTTGGTTTGCAGTGCTTCTCCCTCGTTTCCGTAGGCAGTAAAAGGGATTAACGAACACCACACAGAAATGGAATGTGTGCAATGGATGAAACATGTCAACCTTAATATTGCATTTAATTTCAGAATTTCTAGATTACATTGTCATGTTTAGGACTGAAAATCTCCTCTTGAAGATTAATTATATAATGACGCATTTATGTTTTCACCATAACTGGAAACTTTAATCTGGAGGGCGCTCATGTAGCCTTGTAGGGTTGCTGGCCTCCTCTCTAGTCCATCAACTAGGTAGGAATGCCTATTGCCTGGAATATGAAGTAACAGCCACTGCATGACCTCACGACTGCCCCGATCCTTGTGCTTGAGTTACACAGATATTGCTTTCCATGAATTGATTCATGATTTCTGAGCTCTAGAAGAAACCATAAGCGTCTGTGTTCCCATAAGTACTAGCTGGGAGAGACAACCAGGTGCTAGGTGGGATTTGGTAAGCCGAGTTTTTCTCCTTAAGAAATTATTATGGAGTGGTTTCGTTTGCATTCCCAAGTTTCCTGTGGTTTAATTTCTGTAAGTCAGACAGGTTGTTAGTTAAAAAAAATGGTAGTGTGGTTTGCTTGTTTTTTTAGGCCTTTCTGTTGAGGTTTGGTGTACGGTTGGTTTCCAATGTAGGCCTTTCTATATTCCCAGTAGTGTGAAATATTTTCATTAATGAGTTACCCATGCCACCTGTAATGTGCAATTGTATATATTCCGACCCACAGGATTTACAAAAGGTTCAGGCTGATTAGGCTGCATCGGGTAGCAAAACTCAGTTGAGTTCAGTCTAATTTTAAGTTGAATCTAACATTCAAACATCTAATTTTTAAATTACTAAATTCATCTCAACTTAAAATCTCCTAATACGGGAGACCCACAACCTTTTTCAACTTCTCATAAAAAGTATTAAATTCATCTTAATATTCAAATACACTTTAAACTCAGTTTAGATAGACTTCACATAACTCCATCCACTACTCAACTTACTATTATTCATAAAGAACTTACCTCAGCTCAACATCCAAACGGAGGCTCTAAGTGTATTTGTAGAGGGCACTGCAGAAACGAGATTAGTGAAGTTCTCTCTTTTTGTATTTTTTTTCCCTGTCCCCCTCTCTGTTTCCATTTCTTTATGATGAACGAAAATGAAAGAGCTAATTTGGTTTGATTTGTCTTATGCATATTTGGAGGTCGGTTTATGTTTTTTGCAACTGAAATTTATCCATGTCTACATAATATTGAATGCTTTTGTCATGAAACTGTTTCCCCAATGCATGATGCATCAGGTAATTGCTTACACAAATAACTCATTTAACATCCATCACCAAAAACTTATCTGATGCTTAGTACGCCTGAAGCATCATCATTACAATGCTAAATCCGACAATGATGTTCACAAGGAAACTGTCTTTGTCAGCTGATGAGGAAGGTGGTTCAGTTGAAGACCCACTCCAAAATGATCGCGTGGACTGAGTTGAAGGAATGATAAAGGATGATGCAGAATTACCCACTGGAGAGTCAGATGGTGATGGAGCAAGCAGCATCGGGGAAGTGGTTTCTGATGCGGGTGTTGCTGAGGAGATGGAGCTTTCTGGAGCTGGAGTGTCAGAGGCCGGAGGGTTGGCTGAGGCCGATCCTGCAAGAGTGTCTATTTCGACTTTCATTCCTTGGCTGCAATGTCCTAGTGTTCCACAGATGAAGTATTTCTTGCCTGGAGAAGAGAGTGGGATGGTTGTGGTGCCACCAGAGTAAGACTGAATCGGATTACTTGCCTGGCAGGAGTCATAGTCTGTCTTCGAAACCTCAACCAAATCATGGTTTGGTGCGTACTGGAAAACTGTGAACACAAACTCTTTTAGCATGAATTTATTTCAAATATTCACAAGCCAAATTATGTCTGATTTACAACATGCATGCAAGATGAAAAGCACGTAGATAAACAGATCGTTGATAATATAGATAAAGTGACTTGTTTGAAGAAGTATATATTTAACTTACTCAAGTTATCTCCAACTAAAAATGATTGAGATGATGCCCATGATTGCAGGTTGGTGGTCGTATCCCACCCACCGGTTTGGCCTCCAACTGTGTAATTTGCTGCCATAGCTAATTTGATGAGTATGGCTGAAATAGTCAGGCTGATCAATGTTCTTGTCTTCGCCATTTCTTGCTGAGAGCAGTAGAAAACCGAGGAGAATGATGGAATGAAAGTAGAAGAAAATCAGAGAAAGGATCAGGTGGGTAGATATGTGTTTGAGTTAGGAAGTATTTATAGAGAAGAGAGAACCCAATCAGAATGAAGATATGGTTGTTTTAAGTTTTTGGTCTTTGGAGTTGGTGCAAATGTTACGAAGATGTGGCGATGACAGGTCGTTTCTCAGGGATTTCAATACTGTGTTTCCTTTCCTACCTCAACTGCTTTATTTGTATATTAGGTGGATTATTTCAATGAAATGGTTACCTTCATACTAATTAACTTGACGAATAAAGTATCTAAATCTATGAGCCTGTTTTCATGTCTGTATCCATCATTTGGTTTCATTAGTAATATACATTCTTTCACATTCGGTTTTTAATCTTCTGCTGTACATTGTCATGGCTAAATCAATTGTTTCTGGATTTATCAAAAACAAACATATTCACATTAAGTTTAAAAAAAAAAAAAAAATCCATTTTTAGAAAAAGAGGACAACCCGTCATTTTATGCTCATCATCACCCTTAATTAGAGCATCCTCATTGACTTAGGCAACCAACACCTTTATTCAAATTTTGCATAATATCATCATGATTTAGAACCCTAGGGATAGCTCAGCTCGTCCGGCCTTAGGTTTGCTTCCCAATGGTCACCAGTTCGAGTCTCTTTACGGTAACTAGAGGTTTACCTGATCGTTAACTTTAGGGTCTCATGGGATTAGTCGAGGTGCGCGCAAGCTGGTCTGGACACCCAAGGTTATTAAAAAAAAAAAAATATCATCATGATTTAGGCCTCATTTGATTACATAGATGAGATGAAATCAAATGAGAAATCTATAAATAATAATGAGATAATTTGTAAATAGTAATAAAATGATTTAAGTTAAGATTTTTATGAGATTTTGGAAAATGAGAGAGAAAGTTTATTCATCAAAATTTTTAGATAAAACTACGAAGTACAATATAAATAATATGTTTTTGTACAAAATAATTAACTCATGAACAAGCACAAATTTGTTTAAAAAATAAAAGAGCTACCCCTGAACAGAAAATGTAACTCTGTAATAATCTCGAGTTAAACTTATACTTGAAGAAGGAAAAAAAACAAAAAAAATCAACGAACAGGACTTGACCATTCCCTACTCGTTGGAACTCAGCTTCTTTTACACTCCTAATTCTTGGAACAAGTCATGACTCTTATTAATGAAGTAACTCCAAGAAAAGATTGCGTGAGGTATTTTATAAAGAATAGTGAAAAAGTAACGTAAAAGTAATTATAGAATAGTGAATAGTAATAAAAAGTAGAGAAATACTTTGGGTCCGGGACCAAAACATTCGAATGGATTTTTTCCGAATGATAAAAAATATTTTTTAATGATATTGTAAATTTTTTATTTTTTTAAAAAATATTTATAATGATTAAAAAAATACATGAAAAAAAAAAAGAAAAAAAATTTGTCTTTTCGGGACATGTTTTGGGTCCCGAATTCGGGACCCGTAGCAGGGCTCTAAAAAGTATGTAAAAAATAATAATAAAATAATAAATAGTAGTGAGATATTTAGTACCCAAACACCATTAATTTAGCACCCAAAAAAAGTGTCTTACAATTCATTAACTACTAATTAATACCGTCATAAGTATAACAATATAATAAAACTTTGTTAAGATTCAAGAAACATAAACATGATTTGAAAGTCTCCAAAAGTCATTGTAATAATACATTCAAATCATTGGACCATGGTTTGGACCGTCGTTCTATTACTTGGCTGGTGAGAAAAAAATCTTGGGGACAGAAAATTTTTTCCTGCCCCTTCAAATACTTGCAGACTTTTTCAGTTCTCATAGTGACCAGAAGCTGTCTTATGTGGCTGAGATTGAAAATTAGTATTTGATAATTGGAAGGCATACCTCATCATCAACACTCGAATATAGCCCAGAAAATCATATATAAATATATACACTGTACATGCATAAATATGAAAGTTCCAAATTAGGCTGATCATTATGCTTTTGTAAAGTTGTATGAAAAGATAAGGGTATGCTGTTAGATCAGTGGCATTGTTCATTGCAATGGTTGCAATTTTAAATTGTCCCAAGAAAAATACTAGATTTATACCAAAAAAAAATAAAGAATTATCAACGGTCATAAATCTTCACTCACCAATTGTATTCCAGTGTTTTCCTTCGAACAAGATCAAAGCTAAGGCTGGTCAGTCATTACATATTGCTAATCATTGCAACAATCTCTGAGACTGATCTAGATTTACATTAGAAAGAATAGGCCAAGCTCCAACATTTTCAATCATATTCTTAGCAGCAGTAGTACATGAAAAGTCTGAAATGTATTGATCTTAAATTGTAATTACTAGATAGCTAGCGAGGACCTATATCAGATATAGTAACGTCATTCAGAGATTTCTTTGATGATTCTGGTTTAGCTTCAGCATATATTAATGGAGATGATGCTCCAGGATCATTTTTAATCAATCCTAATTCTGGATTTTCGACAGTACTATTAGTGACAAAAAATGCAGGTTGCGAGGGTGCTGGGAAGCTGCTTGCAGTGTACCCACTGAGCATCGTTGCAATCGCTGACATCATAGGTCTATCTGCAGGAGCTTCTTGAACGCATAGTAAACCGATGTGAATGCATTTCAGAACTTCATGTCTTGTCCACTGATCACCCAAGGTTGGATCAATCAAATCCAAACCTGTTCCTTTGGCCCAATGTTGCCATGCCTGTGTAAATTAGATGAATCATAAAATTAGCATATAGTCAATCGTCCATGCATTGATGATGATGATGATGATGATGATTTTAACAGGAATACTCTTGAGTACAGCATACTTACATAGCTTGGAAGATTCATCCCATTGCTGAAGCTTGAGTTTTTTCGACCGGCCACAATTTCTAGTACCAAGACACCAAAGCTATAGACATCGGATTTAGTTGAAAAGTTCCCTTTCTTAGCATACTCCGGTGCTAAGTATCCACTTCATGGCATCAACAAACAAGAAAAATGGTTTGTAAGTCTTCTGCCAAGGCAAGAACCTAGAAGTACTAGGAAAAAATGATGCTTGCAAAGAAACTAAAACTGTCTGATTTGAGAACTACTTACTAGGTACCAGCAATCCGATTAGTATTGCCTTGTGTTTGGCTTCCACCAAATAGTCTAGCCAAACCAAAATCAGAGATTTTGGGATTCATGTTCTCATCTAACAGGATGTTACTAGCTTTCAAATCCCTGTGAATAATCCTAAGCTGAGAATCTTCATGCAGATAAAGTAGTCCTCGAGCAATTCCAACAATTATTTTGTACCGTCTTTCCCATTCTAAAGGAAACCGTTTGGTCTGATCTGCATCACCCAAGCTTAAGTTCAATACAGTGTTATATATATATATATATATATATATTTATATACAGTTATACAGAGAGAGAAAGAGAGAGTACTAGTTCTCAAATGATGAAGAGGAAAAAAAATGAAATGTATATAAAATCATGCAATATCCTACCGAACAAAACTCTGTCCAAGCTCCCGTTGGGTAGGTATTCATAGACAAGTAGCTTCTCTCCATCTTCTAAGCAGAAGCCTAACAGCCTTATCAGGTTCCGATGCAACAATTTTGCAACCAACACTACTTCTGTTTTAAGCTCTTCCAGACCTTGCCCTGAGCTCCTTGCCAGCCTTTTAACAGCTATTTCTCGTCCATCGAGGAGTTTACCCTAGAGGTCATGTATATAGACTGCGCATTCAATATATGACATATATGGGGAGGGGAGAATAGCATGCGTCATAGATAATGAGCAAAGGATTACCTTGTAAACAGGGCCAAAACCACCTTGTCCAAGTTTATATGAATCAGAGAAATTTTTTGTTGCAACTTGAAGTGTACTCAGATTCATTAAAAGTGATTCCACGCTCTTCTCTCTATCTTCATGGGCATCCTCTGTTATTGAGTAAAAATAATCGAGTTCAGATAGCAGAAAGCTTAGTTTTAGAAACTGTTTTGTGCATGGCAGGTCATGGAAGGTCATTGAGCATGCAATTTTGTTTCATCTCCTAGGTTGAAGATAATTACATGAGAAGTCCTAAAGCTTAAACAAATTGATCAGCTGTGATACATAACCTGAATTGCCTACTCTTTTTCTTCTAGTGATTCTCCACAAGCAGCAACCACATATTATCACAACCAATGCAATAGCTGCTGGGATGACCACAAACAAAACAATTTCTGATGTGTTGTTCTTTCCTGCTCACGCATAAGAATATATATGAAATAGTTATTAATCATTCAGTCAACAAGGGATTTTACTTACAAAATTCTAGGAGTTATTTCGAGGAATATTTCTGCCTTTCATTGAAATGATATTGCATTAGTCGTGAATTCAAAGAGCACCAAACATTACCAGCCTGACCACTTGTCTTTGCAGTTGGGGTAGTGCTAGTACCATTCTTCTCAGGCACCAGAGAAGGTGGTAATGGTGAGAGAAAGAACGAATACGTCTCGTAACGCAGATTACAGCTCATAGAGAAAAAACGAGCTCCTACATTACTTAAATCAGTAGGAAGATAACTAATAAGCCCTTGCAGGCAAGTAAGGCAGCTGTTTTCCGTCAAGTCCTTGGTGCACTGCATCATAGCATATATATTGACATTTTCTGTGTGGGAAGTGATCCCAAGATAATATTTTGAAGGACTGGATGCAGCCTGAGATGAAATATTTTTGAGCAGGTTTCGCAACTGACGATTGAAAAGGACCCCGTCTGTTGCTATATTCACATTGTATATCGTGGCTATTACAGCACTATCTGCAGTCGAGAAGAAACGCCAGTCTGAATACCTTATCGAACAATTATTATAAAACATGTAAGCTTCTTTCTGGTTAGGACAGCGGCTCCTGATCTCCATTGCTGCAATATTTGCACAAGCTTGGCAATCCCTGTCAGATTGCTCGGCTATGCAGTATACGAGGCCATAAACCACATCAAGGTTTTGGCCGACGCTAGTGATATTGAACCCAGAACTTAGAGAAGAACTGGAAACAAGGGATGCAATTGTACGATTCAGGTTTTCTTCAAAGACACTCCCAGAAGTGTAATTACTGGCAGTACTATTACAGTCGACATAAATCCTCTCAACTTGAGCTGCACTGCTGGAAAGTAAGTAAAGAAGACATGAGAATAAAAGCAAAAGAACAGCATCGACTGCAAAATGCTGCATGGTATGAATTGGGAAGGAGATTTGGGAAAGCAGAGGAGCTTTTGCAGAGGAAGAAGCTGATCGAATGATTTCTATTCTCAACAGTTTGGCACCATTAATATATATAAAATAATTGAAGACTCGTTAACTCACATACATATATATACATATATATATATAATATGTGTGTGTGTGTGTGTGTGTGATCAACAGATTACGCGGTTTTAGATTGTCTGAAAGAGATGAATTTTTTTCAAACTAGACAAATTTGATGATGCATGCATGCATGCTAGGACTGAAGTACGTCCATTCGGGTAAAACAAGCTAGCAACCGATTTAAATTGTATGAGCAAAGACTAGGAAATCTTCAACATCGCAATAAAAAATACAAACCTGTGACGTTAGAGACAGCCATAGAATCACTGTTAGGCCGGCCAAATAAATTAGACAATGTAATATATATATATATATGTACCAATAACTAACCTGGTTTATACGTACTGGTCAAAAGTTCAAAACACCAATTAAAGTCTGTATCTGATGTTGAATTAATGGAGCAATTTGAAAGCAACAAGGCTTGAAATAAAGAGAAGACCAAGCTGGGCGACGTTTGATAGACGTTATATATATATATATGACCGTTCAATTCGATCGAGCTGATCATGATAATTCAAAGAGTATTGAGTTGAATCTGAAGTGGGTAAAGCAAACAAAAAGTTGCTTCTGAAATGGAAAATTAGATAGGGCTCGAATGTTCAAGACGCGCGTGCATGCATTTGGTTATCAATCTACATTTTTTCTAGCTGTGAAACGGTTGTGACATAAAATAAAGCCAAAAGTACGTCAAAAATCCAATGGAGTAAACAAAATAGAGAGTACAATAGCTGTAATGCCCGTACCCCGAGGCTCATGGAGTTAGTTCCTTTCACTTAAAATCATCTCTCATAACACAATTATATATATGAATCCATAAAATATAAATTAATTTACTTGTTCAAATCAAATATATATGTCCCTCCACAAAGACACCAAAGAAATTAGGCTTCAACATCACTGTTGAGTGAAAAATTAGTTAATTGGCATATTCTTGTGAAAACCTGTGTAAGGATGAGTTGTAATAAGTGTTGATGCAGTGTTACATGAAAAAGATTGAAGTGTGCTCAACATGGCTCAACTGGCGCTCGAGCGGAACCTTCCAGAGAGATTCGCTAGATGTGCACTTGACGTAGCGCTCGAGCAGAACCCAAACAGAGTGGTTTGCTTGATCTGCGCTCGACTCAGCGCTCGAGCGTAACCCAAACAGAGAGGTTCACTCGAGGTGAACTCGACGTGGCGCTCGAGCAGAACCCATCCAGAGAGGTTCACTCAATGTGTGCTCGACGTGGCGCTCGAACTGAACCCATCCAGAGAAGTTCGCTCGATTTGTGCTCGACGTGGCGCTCGAGTTGAACTCATCCAGAGAAGTTCGCTCGATGTGCGCTCGACGTGGCGCTCGAGCTAAACTCATCCAAAGAGGTTCGCTCGATGTGCGCTCGACATTGCGCTGGAGCAGAACTCATCCAGAGAGGTTCGCTCGAGATGCGCTCGACGTCTCGCTCGAGCGGTTTCAGAAGACAACATGCGCTCGACCTTCACTCGACACCTTGCTCAAGCCAATGTTCAAGACAACCTAAAATTCATGTTTTTTAGCACCGTGACTTGCTCGGACTATAAATAGAACAGCTTATTTCTGTTCTTTGGTGTGGAAAAACAGAGCAAAACCCTAAGTGTTTCAAGAGCCAAAGAGAAAAACATTTTCCCCACCTTATGAATCTCTCTTGGACAAACACAAATCCACCACACCACACTCAATATCAAATCTCATTCAAAGTTCATTGAAGTGGACATTTTGTTGGCCGGAAGGTTTCCGGAGCTACTGTGATGCAGAGATCGAGAGGTTCTCGTGAGATGTTATAGAAAGGTCAGAGTTCTGACACTACATGCGTGTAGAGATCGAGTGGGTCACTCGTGATGTTGCAAGCCAAGTTTAGGAACTACAAAGGTTTTGTAAGTGTCTCTATATTGGTTGTAACAAACTCTTTCTATAGTGGATTTTAGGTGGTGGCTTACGTCCGGAGTGGTTTTAGAATTTGAAAACGTTCTTCAAATGAGTTTTCACTTAGTGACCAAATCTCTGTGTTGATTATTTGTATGATTTGTGTCATCTTTTAATTGCTTCTTGCCATTATTCTTTATTTGTCCACAAAATTTGAACTACACCTATTCACTCCCCTCTAGGTGTTGTTTGGGATAGAACCACTGTTTTTTCAATAACAAACTAAAATCTCCATAAAGACTTGAAAATACGCACGTCTCAAAATACTCAAATCAACATAAAATAATAAATTTACTGAATATGACTCTTCAATAATTACGTGTAGCTTTTGGCACTTAATCCTTTACGATAATCTAATATTGCTAATGCTTCCTACTTTTGATTTCTAGCTGAACTATCAAATTAAATTATTTGAAAATATTGTTGAGATAAATGGGTGAGTTATCAACAACTCAGTAAGCAGAAAACATGTACTAGTGTGTAAACATGAGCAGTAACAGAATGCAAAATCAGAACTTGTTATCAAAAATATCAAAACGACAATTCAAAAATATTCTTATTCAAACGTCCTTTGGCATGCACAACAAGAAAAACAGATTTTTGTGATTAATTTATTGTGACTAAAAGACTATTCGCAACCAATTTTAGTTATAAATAGTCATTTCGCTGGAATTAACTAGTCACAAATAAGTTGTTTTCTTGTAGTGATAGCATAACAAAAATATCACATCATAACAGAATTCCATGTTTAACCCCCATGGTAGGATTGTGCAAACCCCGGCAGCCAATCATGCAAAAATAGAGTGAAAAATATACCTCTTATTTTTCTCAGAGTCCCAAGTGTGCACACAGGAAAGACCACACAGAAAACTATTTTATTTACAAAATGAGTACACCAAAAACAAGAAAGTTGGTACCAACCTAAACAGAGACCATAGTTTTACACACATGGTAAAGTCAGAACAGAACAGGAACAAAATGTCATGCCAGAGATTTTCAGATGTCACATCATATCATAAAAAAGCATAACATATTAAATCATCATCATATAATTATGCACAAGTTTTCATAGTCACTCTTTTTGTACAATTCGGAAACAGAATGCCAAAAATAACTCATGTTTGTGCCAGTAATAACAGAAACTATTTTTCTTTTCATAAACGGATTTCATGAAAATGAAGATAAAATAACTGATCAAGTTTTCTTTTCATAACAAAACATGCATATTTTTCATAAAATCAACTTGAGTCCATTTGTTTTATGCAAAATCTAGTATAAGAATCCCGCTTACCTAGACTTTTAAACTTCTCTAAATTTTCTCACAATAGTGCCAAGTGAATATAAATCGTTACCTATAATTAGGCACATAACTTGCATCAATTTCCAATCATGTGTGACTCTCTAATTAAGCATGTATTTTACAATTAAAAACCTGAAATGCTTAAATAACCCATATGTTCGAAACATAAAATTTTCTTTCCAGCCTAGCCCACTACAAAATATTATAGTGGTGCACTAGTACAAATTAAAAAAAAAAAATCAATCCAACTTAAAAAATCTAACCCATCATAAAATCGGTTCACTTAAGATATATCAAAAATATCAAAGCAATAGTTCAAAAATATTATTATTCAAACGTCCTTTAGCATAGCATAACAAAAATATCACATCATAACAGAATTTCATGTTTAACCCCAATTGTAGTTTTGTGCTAATCTCGGCAGCCAATCAAACAGAAACAGAACGAAAAATCTTTCAATTATTATTCTCGGAATCTCAAGTGTGTACACAGGAAAGACCATACAGAAACCCACTTTATTTCTAAAGTGGGTACACCAAAAACAGAAAAGTTGGTACCAACCCAAACAGAGGCCACGGTTTTACACCCGTGGTAAAGTTGGAACAGAACAGAAATAGAATGTCATGCCAGAAATTTTCAGAGGTCACATCATATCATAACAATGCACAACATATTAAATCATCATCATATAATCATGCACAAATTTTCATATTCGCTCTTTTTGCACAATTCGGAAACAGAATGCCAAAAATAACTCATGTTTATACCAATCATGACAGAAACTATTTTTCTTTTCATAAACTGATTTCATGAAAATGCAGATAAAATAACTGATCAAGTTTTCTTTTCATAAAAAAACATGTATATTTTTCATAAAATCAACCTGAGTCAATTTGTTTTATGCAAAGTCTAGTATAAGAACCCCGCTTACCTAAATTTTTAAACTTCTCTAAATTTTCTCACAATAGTGTCAAGTGAATATAAATCGTCACCTATAAATAGGCACATAACTTGCATCAATTTTCAATCATGCGTGATTCTCTAATTAAGCATGTACTTTACAATTAAAAACCTGAAATGTTTAAATAACCCATATATCCGAAACCTAAAATTTTCTTCCCAGCCTAGCCCACTACAAAATATTATAGTGGTGTTCTGGTACAAATTAAAAAAAAAAAAAATCAATCCAACTTAAAAATCTAAACCATCATAAAATCGGCCAACTTAAGATATATAATTTTAAAAAAATAATATAACACCAAGCCCGACTTAAAATACATGCCTAACTTAATAATCTCTTAACATAACACCATAAAGATAATAAGCCCATAAGTGGTTAAAGAACAGGGGCATATATGTAATGTAATTTAAAGTCTCAAACTTCACGTGTCTAAAATTTGCATTTGAGACCATTGGACTAGCTAACTTAAACACAAAACCAATATTTATAGAGCTTGAGAGATAGGGATACTCATCGAGAGGGATTTTACATGGAGGGAGGGGTGGAACCGAGAGCTAGAGAGGGTCTCATGTACAATGTTGCGTGTGTGTATTGAATGGTTCACGGTGCACATTGGTGGTTCTACGACTTGGTTGTGGGTGTCACCAGTGGCTAACAGCCAAGTAGGGTGGTTAAAACTGTGAGATATAAAAGGAGAGATAGATAATAGATAGCTGGTTATGTTTGGATAGTGAATTGAAATGAAATGAGTTGAGAATAAAGTTAAAAGTTGAATAAAATATTATTAGAATATTATTTTTTAATATTATGATTGTTTTGATATTTGAAAAAGTTGAATTTTTTATTGTATTTTATATGAGAATTTGTAAAAATTATAATGATGAGATGAGATGGGTGGAGAGTGTTTCTCAATCCAAACTTCGTGAGGAAGAGTACGTGGGTGACTTACTATACTGTTGTCAGTCAAAGTTAAAGGTGGATCTAAGTTGTTTCCATTGTGCACTGGTGGTGAGGGTGGCTGCGGCTTTGTGGTTCATAGAGAGAAAGCAAATGTCATGTTTATAGGTGCAGGAAATAGGGGAACGTAGAGGCTTGCATGGCTTGTTGGCTATTCCTATACAGTGGTTCAAGGCTGGGCTACGATGCATGATCGGCAAGTGGCTGGCAGCTTGTAGAGGGATCGTGCTGAACACGAGGAGCTGTGGTTTATGGTGGATCTGGTGGGTTGCTTGCTCTATTTTTGCATGGAGTAAAACGGAGGCTATCAGTGGCTTCCATGACTCTCGGTCTACGGTGGCTCTAATGGTGTAGGGTGGCTGCTTCCGGCAACAATTTGGGTGGCAATTTTGTAGGTGCAGGGCCTGTGAGACCGAGGGCAACGCGTGTTTACGTCTTTCATGGGGGGGGTGTCTGTGAAGCAATCGTGCATGGCAATGCAAGGTGTTGGGAAGCTGTTGGTTGGCACGAGGTGCAAGACAAAGGTGGGAGACAGTGACGAAAGAGAGAGGCAATGGCTGGGGTAGGGCTTGGGCTGCAAAACTCACAAAAAAAGAGAGAGAGAGAGACGTCTACATATTAGGTGCAAAAAAAAATCTGTGTGGGAGAGAGTAAAGAGAAGAGAGGTTTTTTAGAAGAAAGAATTTATTCATCATCCTAATTTTTATCATCATCCTATCATCTTATGATGTGGCATTAAATTATAGGTTTATAAGTGAAATGTAATAAATAATTTACAATCACTTAATGCCACATCATAGGATGATGAAATAATAATAGCAATTTGGATGATGGATAAACCGAAATGGCGTGAGAAGGAGATGAAATGGTGAGAAGAAAAATGACGGGAATGAGAAAAATATTGGGAGTATAAAACTGAGAAACCGGCAGGGGATAGGAGAAGTGAAACTCACTTACTAAAACGACATCGTTTTACAGGCTGGTTGGACTCTCCGCGGCTTGGATCAAGATTGGGTCTCGATGTTACAATAGCTCTAGCATGGAGACCTTTCAAAAGTTTTTTGAAAAGTACACGTGAATGTACTTGTGAAGAAAGACAACTAAAACGCAAAATCACCCTAGCCATGTCAAAATCACAGTATATTGTTTGAAGTCGTTAACAATGCTATTTTTCCTTTTTCTTTTCTTGCCATCGGAAGATCGACTCTCTAGAAAGTCACCTATCGTAATATATATTTCTTTGTCTAACTACGCTTAACTACAAATTAACGTTGATGGGATCGATGGATTAGTGTTATATAATCTCTATAAGAAAAACAAACATTTATGAAGATAGAATTATTTGCGACAGAATGACTACTTGTAGTGAGAATATATTCATTTTGACAGAAAATAATAATTTTAGTATAAAACTAATAACTGACTACAAATAAGCATTTTTCTTACGGTGAATCACAGATAAAAAAAAAATCATTAACAATATTGCTGCTCACTTTCAAGAAAATAGAAATTCTTGCGTTCCAATTTCCTACAATATTTATCAAATAAGCTATAGCTATAATTGTAAGACCCAACATTACTGGACCCATGCACGGGGTTCACATGTTCAGAAATAGTTTCACGGGTTCACGCCATGCCACGCATCGCACGGTTCGTTTCCATTTTCGTGCATGTTTTTCTTCCCTTTTATTTAGGTTTGATCTGCTTTCTATTTTGGTCTATATATATATATGAAGCAACTACAACCCTAGGCTAAGTGCCGCTCGGTTCCCTCTTCACAGAAGACCACGGGTTCTCTGCAAAACACCAAACCGAAGCCTCGGTCTGCAACATCAATCGGCCACCCGCAGAGTCACTTCCGTGCAGCAACTCCTCCACACACAGTCTCGCCAGTAGCTCATGCACTCGGAGTCCCTCCCCCAGCCGTGCGCCACCGTCCCTCCGGGTTCCACGTCCGGTTTCTCAGCCACTGGATTAAGAGCCCCTCCCCTGTTTTCACGCCTAAAAACAGAGGAATTCTCCCTCCATCCGTGTGCTGCCTACTTGGCAATCCTCACCGCCAGCCATCGTCGCACCACCATCAGTCCTCCGCGCGCCACCTCTGCCCCTCGGTAAGCCACGGACACTCCCTCCCCATATCTTCCACTCCACCTCTTCTCTCATTTTTTTTACTGCTCGGTTTCAGCTCTCTCTCTCTCTCGGTTTCAGCTCTCTCTCCCTCTCTTCCCGTGCGACGCCGTCGAGGAAGGTCTTCACCACCTCTGTCCAGCGTCTGTCGCACTCCCACGGTGCTGCTGCCTCGAGTTTCTTTCTCGTGAGTATGTCTCCACCGTCACTTGCTTTTTTGCCTCTTCTGATTTTAGTTTTGCTGTTAATAACAGTTACTTAATAAGGAAAGTGTGGTTTTCTCGAGTAACAGGTAGGAGAAAAATGTTTTTTTTTTTTACCGTTTCGCCCTTTTGTTTAAATCATCAACTAAGTTGGTATTTTTTTTTTACTGAAATGTGTTTCGGATGAAGGGTATTTATCTATTTATTTATTTTTGTTGTTATGTTAAAATGAGTTTTAGGTTTAAGTCTCATAAAACATTATTTTTGTGTAGAAAATATTTTAACAATATTGTTAACAAAAACTCTAATTTCTTTTGAGGAGTTTTGCATGGCGTATTTTATAAGACTTTTTAAAGTAGTCTAAATATTCTATTAATTTATAATACATTGTTGGTACTTTAGATATTGTTGAAGATTACTCTTTATTGAGTTCGGCAAATGCCTAGATATTTGTTCGATTAAATCTCTTATTCGGTACGAATTCGACTAAGTGGATATTAGTGGTTTTAGATAATGGTGGTATTATAGGAATTATTAGAATTTTAGGTTTTGAGGATTTAAAATAGGTTCTTAGGTTCAAATATCGAAATACATGATTGATTGAAAATTTACAGAATTTGCGTGATTTTTTTATAGGTGACGATTAATATTTATTCGGCTTCGTTGAGGAATTTTGAAAGATTAAAGAATCCAGGTAAGCGGGGTTCCTATGCTGGATTTGCATAAAAAGAAATGAACTGAGGTTGGTTTGTAAAAAAATGTGCATGTTGTTTTAAAAAGAAGAAGTGAAAAACAACCTCAGTATATGTTTTGCATTCCCTCATGAGATACATATGAAAGAGAAAAGAAATGTTTTTGACATGAAATGTGTAGACATGAGCAATATTTGACATGTTTCTGAAATATGCAAAAGAGCGAATATGATATCATTGAAATTTTTATGCATGTGATATGAAATGATATGGATCTGTTTTTGATCAAATAGAAATGATATGAATATGTTTCGCACGTGTTTTGATATGATATGGATATGATAAAACTTTGGCATACTTATCTGTTCTGAATATGGTTCTGATATGATGATACTGTTCACGTGATATGGTTGGTACCACCATGATATGATATGAGTGCACCCACTTTGGAAACAAAGTGGTCTTTTTACGTGTTCTTTCCTGTGTGCACACTCGGGGCTCCGAGATTGAAAAAGGGGAAGTTCACCACATGATACTGCCTGGTTTGGCCACCGGGAATAGCACAACCCTACCACGGGGGTTAAACATGGTATATGATAGACATGATAAGATGGAGATGTTCAGTTATGTTATGCCAAAGTGTTTTTGAATATGAAATGGATCCTCAAATATGAATTGTTGACTTGAGTATGAAATGTTTGAAAAGTCGCTCTGATTTTCTGATAACACGTTTTCTGAGATCTGCATATAAAAAATAAAATGTTTTGTTTCTGCATATTGAACTTTCTGAAAAGGCTCATGTTTACATGCTAGTATATGTCCTCTGCTTACTGAGTTGTTGATAACTCACCCCCCTTATCTTCATATATTTTCAGATGATATTGACTTTCCAGCTGGGGGTCAGGAATAGAATTGAAGCTGGCTAGATATGAATGGAAGGATTGGGTACTTAGAGTACCATTGTTAGTAGATGGATTTAACTTGAGTATTTGAAGTACTTTACGTTGTTTGGACCTATTGAGACCTAAAGATGTATTGTTATATTTTTGAGGTTATTGGGAGATTGTGGACCCCTTTTTGGTTTATGTTTTGTAATGATAACTTATGGAGTGTTATTATGGTTATTTGGAAAAATATAAATTGTGTGCTAATCATGAAGTCCTTGGAGTTTTTAGTGCTTGGAGAGACAGGTTTGTTAGTGACATGAGTTAACTCTTCGGACCCTCGGGTTCGGGGCGTTACAATAATAGCCACTAATTGCATGAACAATTAACCTAAAAAAAGTTGCCTTAATTAATTGAAACTGTCGACAAAGCCCATTTATATAATGAGTAGTGGTATATTTACTTACACTTTTATTTATAAAATTTATTTTGTTAGTTTTCTTTTAAAATTCAAAATTTGAATTTCTAATTTCACAATTTTTAACGTATCAATAACTGACATGTAGATAAATAAATTTTTTATAAGTTTTTCTTAAGTACATTTAACATTTTTCTTATATAATAAGAATCTTAAACACCATTATAACGGTTACAACCATTAGGGACAATATATAATTCGGAACATTATATACACAGCTAGAGACGGCCAGAACCAGCTGCATGCTAGCTAGCTAGCACATGCATGCTTGGTCAAAAGCCTTGCGTTAGTTCAAAGAATATGTCAAACATATATATGCTTCTCAACAGGAGATACATAAACAAAAAGTTAAAAAAGGAATTAAGAATTAAATATATATACATCATTTTCATTAATTTGAAGAGCAATATTAATTTACACTTTATTATAAATTTTATCATTTCTAATCACATAATATATAAGCGAGCACTAGTCACTAAAAAATCATGTCTCGCATTAATAAATAGAATCAAAGATAATCAAAATTAAAACGCAAAGGCCGGCTCTTCCATTAGGCGGCTTGGGCCATTGCCTAAGGCCTCTGTGGAAGAAAGGCCCCAAAAAAATATCAATTAGAATCCTATAAAAAAAAAAAAAGTCGTAATTAGAAAAAATTGAATAAGTCAATGAGAAAATATCAAAAGAATCAAATAGATTTTATCTAATTGGTTTTTCTTTGAATTATCATATTTTTATTTTCTTCTTAAAACTAAACTTTTATTGAACTTTTCTTGGTTTATAGGTTTTTTTTTTTTTTAATATTTTAGCTCACCATCAAAACTTTTGTTTTCATATTAAGGTCCCGTTTGAATTAAGAAGTAATTTCAATTCATCTCATATTATCATTACAACTTTCTCAAATTCTCACACAAAATAAACAATTCAACTTTTTTAAATCTTAAAATAATAATAATATTAAAAAATAATATTCTAATAATATTTTATTCAACTCATCTAAAATCATCTCATCTCAACTCAATATCCAAAGTCATTAATTTATAAAGATGTTAGTAATGCTCCTAATTACCGAAAACGTACTAATTGGCATAAGTTCTTCTTTCTTTTTTTTCTTTTTTTTTTTTTTGCATGAGTATTCTTTATGATTATATTTCTAAATATATATGTTAATTTTGGAATTTACTTTTTTAGAATTCTATTATGTTTGAGTTTACTTGATGATGATGAAAATTTTGCTATAAATACTCATCGGCCTATCTTCACATAATAAATATTTCACATAATCTCATTCTAAGGGAGCACTTGCCTTTTGTCATTATACGGTATGAAAATTATAAATAGTAAAATCTACTTTTCAGCATTTTTGTATAATTCTTTGAAGCGACAAGGGCCCACTTTTTTCCAAATGCGTGGGTTGTTTATTAAAACTATATTAACAATAATGATTATAATTAATTTTAAGAATCTAAAACACATTTTGTAAAACTAAATTTGATAAAATTCTCTAATCTAAACCTGTCATTTTTTAATAAAGATTAAGTCGGTTATTAATTGAGAATGCAGTATAAAATCTTCATCATTAATAATTTTGCTTTGCAAAACAATAAGAATGATTTTTAAATAAAAATGCAACGCAAAAATTAAAATTAAAATAAAATTTATTGAATTTTACTTTCTAAAATTAAAAAGGCCTCACTCCAAATTTTTGCCCTAGGCCCTATAACCTATTGAGCCGGCCCTGATTAAAATGAAGAACGATATTAGTTGATATAATTTAAAGTTGCATGGATCACTTAGCTATAATTATTCTCTCTTCCTGAGGGGAACTTCTCTCCATGGCAAAACTGATTTAGCCTGCCATGGCATAGACTAGAAGCTATAGCTCAGGGCAATGGCAGGCTTCGACGCCAAATGATGCCCAATGAGGGAGGGATAAGTAAAATCTTGAAAATTCGAGGCCACTGATTCTTCTGGTATCACACGTGCATGGACTACGCTACATGCAGTGAGTCTCAAGTGTCGGTCGTTGAGTGGCATTTCTTATGAAAGCCAAAGGGATTGTCAGCTAGGGGAACCATGCATACAATTTGTAAGCTAGTATAAGGAGTAAATTGAGCAATTCCGAGCTAAAAACAACCCAAAAAAATACACGGTGGAGGACGAGGAAAGCAGAGGGAGAAGCCTAGCTCCTCCGTGAGCCGGTTTTGGAGGATTTCTCAGTTTTATCTGAAATAGTTGCTCCAACAGCTCACTTTCCATCCTTCATGCTAAAACAAGCTGTAGTTATTTTTTTGCTTTTCATAGAAAATTTCAGAGCTTCCCTTAGATCTAGCTTGTAATTGCATAGCCTTGTTTTCAGAGTAACCTGGGGTTACATGGGGAACCATATGCTCCTAAATGGATATGTTTGACTATTTACTCCTAACTTATAAACTGAACTTAGTGAAAGAACCTTTCGAACGCGAAAGGACATTCTTTCTTTCTGTAGTATTCTTTACATTAATGATAAATTAGGATTTTACGTAAAGTAATTTATAAGTTTTGGTACAGCACTACATAATGTTGACAAAACCAGGTATACGTAAGATTAGGCAAGAGTTGCGTCGTTGTTGGATCTTGTCAAAGTAACCAAAGATGGGATATTTCCGACACAGCTCGCAAAGTTCTCCTTGGATCTCTCATGCATAATCATGATATGGGGTTTTTGCTTTACTGGTCTTGTGAATTGAACGAGAAACTCGCTGATCAGTGTGTGATGATCAGGATTTTCGAACAGATCATGGGACTAATCTGCAAGGTGATGTTAACGCATGTGAATTAATTCCTCTTCTTCGCATTCTCTGATTCCAACTTCCATCACTTCACTTGTTGAAGAGCCCAAAACATCACAACAATGCCTTCTTGGAGCCTGCAACTAAAATAGAAGAGAATAGGGATCAGGAACCAGTAATAGCAATGATTTCAAGGTATTCTAAGTGCCCATAATTGATTAAATTCAGTATGTCAGAAATACCCGTTTAGCAAGAAGGTCTAGCTTATGTGAGAATACTCTGATTTCCTGCAGTTTCCTTGGAGAGCCCATGTCATTTGAGCAATTTACAAACAACTTCTTGTAAATGCTGTTGATTCCATCCCAATTGGAAGATATAGTATCTAGAAAGAAAATGGTAGGTCTTCGACAAGGGTCGGGATGGAGTTCTCTTGTATTAAACATATAGACTCCTCCCGGAACATTTCCATTTTTCCACTTCCAGAATGTCTCTTGCACATGGAGAACATCTGGCAAAAACATATGGTTTGGGAATATTTGAACAGCATAACCCCATGATACAGAAATGGTCCATGAAAACCATTTATCATAACAGATTGTTTGTTGTAAGATCCTATGGGAATCAACATTTGCTGCTTCAAATAAATGTGTTATAGCTTCAGTGGTTGTCATGTTTGGGAAGATTGGGCGCATGTGATCCAGGTGATGCAGGGATACCAAGGGTGTTACTGGATGTGCAGCCAACAGACCAAACATATCGCCTCTGATATCGACCTTGAATTTCACAAACCAGAGAAAGAAATGCAGAAAGACTGGCATGTTAAATTATATTTCTGATAATGTCACAAGATTTTCCAAATTATGAACTTTGTTTTTGAGGTTACAAATTCATACCTGATGGAAACCGGGTTCATGTGTCAAACCTACTCCAAGCTCTGCCAAGCAAGAGTAGATTCTCGAATCACTTCCATAGAGATGTGGATATCTTTCTATACACGAATCGAAAACCTTCGCCAAAACTCTTGCTAGAGGGTAACTTATAGCAAAACCTGCCCCACCAAAAGCCATCCTAAAGCCAAAAGCCCTGTTCTGCAGCAAACTCTCTGACTGAGTCCCAATGTAGTACCAGAGCCCATGATCATACTTTGAAAGAGTCTTTACCAAATTCTCTGGGAAGAAAACCGTGTCATCATCCCCAAAGACATACCAACGCACATCAGAATGATTCAGAGCCACCGTCTCGGAAACAACGCGCGCCACACGGATTGCTGACCTCAGACCATTCTTGCAGGTGTAGCGAAATTTTGAAGTGTCCTGGGAGATGCATACAGGAGGAAGCGAAGCACTATCCTTCCTGCTGACATTTTTATCATCATCATCCGGTTGAGGGCTTTCAATGAACACACATCCTCTCATTTGAAGAGGTTTCCACCAAAGCCGAACATACTCTTTCCTCTTTGGCCAGGATTTCTTGCTAGAAGCAATTCCAAACACAATATGCTCAAGAGAGGTCGGTGCATAAATATCACCAGATGGGGAATATGTAGGTACGATCTTTGAAGAACCTGCGAGGAATATTGACACAAGAAGATAGAGTAGACATACAGAACATGAGGTAACGATTATGTTAATCAACCGAGAGGATTGGTTTTTGGATGGTGAATGAACCAAGTGCATGTTTGGGAGAGAAGAAAGGAAAATAAAAAAAGGTTTTGGTGGTGTTGGGTTGCTACCTGCAAAAAAGCCTTTTAAATAGTAACTAAACAAGGTTGAGAAATAAAACTTTTATTGATTGATTACCGCAGCCTACGGCGAAAGCAAAGACACAAATTTTGAAATCTCAAGTTAGTTATTTCTCCATATGAACATGTACGTGGTAGGTCTTGAAGAGCAAGAGTCCATGCTCTGCCCAATCAGAGCCGTCCAAATAGTAGGTTAATTGGAATCAAGTCAAAAGTCATCCAACTTGATGAGTTTGGTCGCAAAGATTGATACTTATAGGTGGCCACATGTCGTCTTGGCTTTGAAAGAGTCTATATTGGGTCAAGGAATCAATAAAGTGAACAGGGGTGACAGAAAACATCTGTTTGGTGTTGCAAAATGAAAAATTGAACTTGGAAGCGTTTCCTAAAGTTCCAAGGTTGCGGAAATCAAGGCGAGCTTGATATAACTAAATGGTTGGAACATGGTTGTTTTGTCAGATTTGGGCTCAATAATCTCAAATCTTATGAGCTTATGTTTATCAATGGAGGCGTATTTCATGTGGCTTGCACAACTATCAAGATACATACAAATTATTTTATGAATCATTTTAAAAAATAATAAAATTTATTATTAAAAATTAATTTTTTTCACTAGAATTCTATAATTATTCAATTTTTTCGAAAAGATTAAAAAACACCTATGTCCTTCATAATTACAAATATCATTTCTCTTATTTTATTTAAATCTCTGACAGATTTAAAAGGGTCCTTTTTCAATCATATTTTCATGCACACTCATAAAATGCAGGGCAAATCGAAAGCAAAAACTTGAGAAAAATTCTTCCGAATGCTTGCTTAACATACTACACTCGCATGAATGGACACTAATCTTTCACAAAGGAAAACTTTTAAAGGATACATCATCACATGTTTCTGTAGGGCGGAGTCTGATTGGGAGTAATCACTATTACACCAATCGATGACAGATCTTGCACATTACATTTCATTTCACTTATTTGTCATCCATCATCTTTGGCATATGACGTTCTTTCTTTATGTCTGGAAAAATCATCGACAGACAGGTTTCCGGTGATCGAAAGATTTTTCAACACCGGCATTGCCATACTCAGCTGGATCCGGCCACCAGGCATTCCAGCATTGGACTGGCTTCCCTGGTGCTGCACCTTCCCGGCATCAGATCTGAAATCCAGCATCGGGAAGGCACCAATCTCCCATATCCAGCGCCTCCCCAACCAAAAAAAAAAAAAAAAAAGATTATATTACTTCCGGATAATTTTCTAAGCAAAGCCTTGAGCAATGAGAAATTACCTCGCAGTTCGCATGCCCAAAGTTAAATAACGAGACCCGAAACTGCTTCAGAACTTTCTAACCTCTGTGCATGTACTTCAAAAAGTTCTCTTCCCATAAAATGCTAGACATGCATGGAAATTAGTTCATCAACTCCGCATTGTCTAAGTTTAATGACCATAGATTCATTAAAAGAGGGCAAAATGTCACAGCAATGACGACAAGGAGCCTTCATCTGGAACAAAGAAAAGAAAATTTGTAAGGCCTAGCCAACTCCAATGGACTAAAATGTGAACAAACCATCACATGAAATTATGAACTGAAAAGCAAATTCGAACCAGTTCAGCAATACCTGTTCCATATCAAGCTCAAGCGTCTTAGAAAACACTGTGACACGTGTCAAATTCTTTATTGCATTAGGTTTGTCACACTCTTCAACCATGTGCCCAGTGTAGTAGCTCCAGACACCACCTTTATCGGGTATTACACTTTCCAGAAAGAAGATAACAGGTCTTTTACATGGATCTTTCGAATATTCTCTTGTCTTAAACATGTAACGACTTGCATCAATAGAGGCACTCCTCTTCCATGGCATAAAAGTTCTCTGCGGTGAAAGGAGATCTGGGAGATATTCATTACCCTCGAACACCTGGACAGTATAACCCCATGCAACTGAAACAGTCAACGAATTTGAAGGGTCATAGCAGACCGTTTGCTGCAATATCCTGCCAGGATCAACATTCACGGCTTCAAAAAGATGTCCCATTGCTAGAGTCCTGCTCATGTTAGGGAAGATTGGGTCCACAGCATCCAAATGATGAAGGGATACCAAAGGTGCTAATGGATGTGAAGACAGCAAACCGAACAAATTCCCCCTCATATCAACCTGATAAAGATAAAACTAAATCATGAACTGCTTTTACAAACCAGTCACTTGACTCAAAAAAATTACAATACTTGATGAGGAGATCAGCTCAATTCTTTGTCGAACTAATATGAGAATTGCCCAGATAAAAACAATAGGATTATCACATAATCAAGTTATTCAGCCAATCCATATCAGCCAGATAAGCAAGTTCTTTTTTTAATTATTGTTATTGGCACTGGACACCGGGAACAAAATCAGGCAGATAAGCAAATTTCTCTGCGGGAAAAAAATTACTTATTGTTTGATGCCCAAAACCCAACCAATTTTTATAAACTATCAAATAAAAAACTAAATAAGAAAATAATAATATAGAAAAACGCAATTTAAGAAAAAAATACACACACACACAATGTGTGTGGGTGGGTGGACCTAGGCACCGCCTGGGTCGACTAGCCCAAGTACCACCTGGGTGGATTTTTATTTAAAAGTCTTTTAATTTTGGGATTTTAGTTTTTTCTAGATTTTTTTTTCTTTTTTAATTTTTCATCTTTTTATAATTTTTATGAAGAGAATCTATGCAAAATTTAAAATTTCGTTTTATGTTTCTCTTCACTTTTTTTTTTTTTTTCTTTTCAAATTTGATAAGTTTTTTTTTTTTAGATTTTTAAGGCTTAATTTTTCCTTTTTAAAAGACAATGAGGTGCATTTCAATTACTTGGCAGTTTTTGCCAAAACTCATAGTTCGGGGTAGGGAGACATTACAGATGGTAGTTTGAGTGGAATGTGTATGTTTCCCAACCATATGCATATTCAAAAGAGCTCGTAACTAGAGTAGATCAGGCAGATTCTATCATTTCCCACCATCATTAAACACAACAAAGGAACCATCAAGAACATTTTTGAAAAGGAATTCAATAAAGGTCCAAAAACTTAAAAGCTCTGACGCTCCACTTGTAATCTGCCTTGAAACAGAGAACTAACACATTCAAGTGAAATACTCCTTGACTAAATGACGGACAATTCTATTCATGATCCACATGGAAAGACTATTATTTTTTCTGGCTGTCTCAAAAATGTTTAAAAAAGATGTCCTTAAACCCAATTATAACAAAAATGCTAAACCACTGTTTGGGCTTTTGGAATAAATGATAATTCAACTTAAATGGTCCCCTTGTTGGGCCCATTGGATCCCTGTATTCAAGCAAATGTAGCCCACACGTGAGATAAGTGCTAGAATATAAATTAAAATGATTATAAACTCATATCTTTCCGTCAGCTTAAGCTTTTGTAACAAATGGTGATGTAACAAAATAAACATCCCAATCTGGTCCAATCCATATAACATTACATCCAATGGCAGATCCAGAGGACTGACGGGGGCCACGAACCCCCCCAAAAGGTTTTGGAAAAAAAAAAAAGTTATTTTTTTTATATCTTTTAAAAATTCATAAAGTAATTTATTTTTCCATTTTAGGATTTTTTAAAAATCCTCAAGCATCCAAGAAATTATAACAATCTTATTATTTCTAAGAAAAACTTAGAAGTCCCAAATCTTATGAAAATTTAATTTTTTTCATAAATACTTCAAATTCCGTTGGCTCTAAAAGTTTTTAACAGTAAAAAAGTAATTTATTAAACTTGTAAGCTTTTTTCTATTTGTAGATGCAAGAGTTTGGCTAGGACTAAGTGACTAAAATAACAAGTTTGGATATAACTAGGTGACTAAGATAATAGAATTCATCTTATGTTAGGTTTTGTAATTTGAATGAATGTAAAACACTTTGAGTTCATCTAAAGTTATTTTGATCTTATCTAGAAGTTGTTAGGAAGTGTTTTAGATAAATCAAAAGTGTAGAAGTCGAGTTCCAAGAGAAAGATCTTATCCAGAGAAGAGTTCGAATGGGAAACTGTCAATAATGAGAAAATAAGTATCAGGAGCCAGCATGCCGTCAACAGAATCCGTCAGCAGAGTTTAACTTGGAAAATGCTTCTAGAAATCTATTTAAACTATCCTACTAGTTAGTATCTATAGAGATTCAGTTCTGAAGAATTTTTTAGAGCTCTTTCCAATACATATGAGAAAATTTCTTGGAGAATTTTTCATTTTATTTCTCTCAAAGAGTATGATCGTTGATCTAAGATTGAGAGAACGTGATCGTGATTCAGCCACTAGAGTTCCAGGAGAAAAGTCAATGTTTGAAGATCGTCAGAGGTTTTGATTGCTAATACGGTAAAGATAAACAGATCGTTCGTCGTATCAAGTAAGAGATTCAATTGACAAAGATTTTGTAATTGAGACTTACTTGTACTTGATTTTCAGATAATAAAATTGACTTTTCTAGGTTTGGCCTTTAAAGGATTTCCCTTGGTTACCAATCTTGGTATTATGTAATTGATTTATTTTATGTTAATATTTTCTTATTATATAATTGCACGATTGACGACTAACCAATTTGTTGAGTGAATTGGTAGATCTTAATGTTACGATAGAGGAACATTTGGGTAATTTCACTACTCTTCTTTGGGACTCCTTCAAGCTTTTTCTTATTTTTATATCCTTGATCTTTTTTATAAATAACTTTTCTTTTTACGTTCCTTCCTACATTTTTCTTTATGATTAATGATAAATATATTAAATACTCTTGTTAAAGAAGCCAGGGGGGAAGATCGATCGATTTCTAGATCTGCCACATCGACAAGCAGAATCACAACTAAGGTTTCTCTCCTCTCTTATTCACTAATAAGTTTAAGAAGTTTCTACTCCTACGCCTATTAACTCGTCCTATGAGTTCAACATCTCCACTTAAAAGGGAACTGGCTCAGTCGCTCTTCAACTTGGATTATACCTAGAAGGTTGTGGCAGATATTACCTGATACCAAAGCCAGCGGACTGCTAAGTCAGAACATTCAACATCTCCCCCGCGATATTTTTGTTTGCCTTAAAAAACAAAAAGCTTAGTTTTTGACTTAAAAATCATCGTTGTGAATTGGCATCATCACATTAGGACAATCTATCATATCCAACACATGATGTTACCAAGATTAAACTCGAGATTAACTCGAAATTACATCATCACATTTGGACAATCTAGTATATCTAACACATAATGTTACCAAAATTAAACTCTAGACTAACTCGAAATTACTAGATTAGAAATGGTAATTACCTGATGAAACCCACGTTCATGGGTTAAACCGACGCCGAGTTCCGCCAAGCACGAAAATATCCTAGAATCGCTTCCGTACAAGTGCGCGTACCTCACCAAGCACGAATCGAGAACCCTGGCCAAAACTCTTGCGAGCGAATAGCTTATCGCGAAGCCTCCACCACCAAATGCCATCTCAAAGGAGTTCTTCACGTTCTGATAGTAGCTCTCCGAGTTGCTACCTACGTAAAACCACCGCTCGTGGTCGTACTTCGCCAGGGTTTTGACCAGATTGTCCACGACGAAGACCGTGTCGTCGTCTCCGAACACATACCACCGAACGTCCTTCTCGTCGCGATCGACGACCTCCTTCACCAAGCGCGCCACGCGTATCGCCGATCGGAGGCCCCCCCGGAACGTGTAAGGGAACTTGGAGGTGTCTCCGGAGACGACGACCGGAGGGACGCTGTCGTCACTGGCCGCATCGGGGGCGACGCGATCCAGGAAAGCGAGTGCGCGCGTGGAGTTGGGGGAGTACCAGAGTCGGACGTAGGACTTGCGGCGAGGCCAGGAACGAGAAGAGGAGGCGATAGCGAAGAGAAGGTGGCGGCGCGTGAGTGGAGACTGGGACGCGCTTCGGAGATGCGAGAGAGGAGCGTGGCGGTGGAAGAGAAGGTAGAGGATCAGGAGAAAGGAGATGATCAAGAGGAAGGTTTTCAAACGGGAGGGATTCAGGGTTTTCAGCAGTGTAACGAGGGGCATAATTTCCGATCCAACAGCAAAGGAGAGAGAGAGAGAGGGTCCGCGTTTCTTGCCTTGTATTTGTTTCTTCTCTTTTTCTGGGACATTAATGAAACAAAGATGAGTAAAGATCTCTCGTATTTCGATACTGTCTGGTTTTTTTTATTTTTGACAAAAATATCGAGCACGTGTCTGTAGTACAGAGCATGTCATAATCGGCTGTCTTTGTCTTTGACGTGTACGTGTCATGTTACTCATATGGTTTTTTAAATCTAAAATTAAAGGCACTAGAACCACCGCTCCGTTAATAATTTTGAGATTTTTATTTTTTTTATATTTTTTTATATATTTAAATATTATTAAAATAATAAAAATATTTACAATATTATTAAAAAATATTTACTTAATTATTAAGTAAATAATAATAATAATAAAAAATAAAAAAAGTCCAACAGCCATAGAAATCATTGATATAAATCGTTGATAAGAGTAGTATTAATTAAGAGTAAATCCGGAGAGTAGCCTCTGTTCACACATCAGTTGTTGCACTCCTTACGTGTTAGACCGGGTTCACTAACAACGAACCGGTTCTGACCTCAGCCCCCTCATCCCAAAGCCTCCCTCTCAAATTCGAAATCCTCTTCAACAACTCCATGAATTTTCTTCTTCTTCTTCACGTCGAAACCCTCAATCTCCCTCACTTCGTGGCCTTTCTTCTTCTTCACTGTGAAGGTCTCCCTCGGTCCCCTCACAAAACCCAGCCCTTCTTCTTCCCCCTCTGTGAGTGTCGCTGGAGCGAAAACCCTCGATTTCTATAGATGCGGTTCTTCTCGATTTCAAGACGCAGTTCTTATTCTTCTCTTTGATTCACTCACTCCCTCAACATCTCTATGATTTCTCCTACCTTTATTCGCTTAAACTGTGATTTGCCCCCCAATGTGATCTGCCCCATCTCAATCTCGCAACATTTTATCTCAGTCTCACGACGGTGTGAGTCCAGACACTATGAAATCGCGTCCAAAAGTCTGCGAGAGAGGTAATCTTGTTCAAACCGATCCCTTCTTACTCCTTGTTTCTCTACGATGTTAGGGTTTAGTAATACGTTTCTTTTTTTCCTGTGTTTACTCCTCTATTTTTATCTCTAGGGTTTAGGTATATTAGTTGTAAATTAACTAGGGTTTTGGTTTTGGATTTGGTTCTGTAAATTAATGGAATTTAGTTCTGGGTGATGCATATCTCACCACTTTCAATATTGGTTCATGTGTTCATGTGAAAACTTTGTGAAGTTTAAATTTCAAAGGAATATATTGCAGACAAGGGTAGCATAGTCAACTTTATATTGAGTTTTATGGTTTGATATGATTTTTGGTGTGCTTGAGCAGGTTCATTGAATTTTTTAGGAGTAGTATATGTTAGACATTATCCCAATGTAGACTTTTACACAGAAATGGGATTGATATACGTTTCATTAATTGCATCTTGTTGGCTGTTTAGGAAGTGCATTCTATTTTTAAAGTTTAAACTATGATCTTCTTGTTGATCGACCACATTGATGTCGTCGTTAATCCGGGGAGGGGGGGGACTCTTTTAGTGTTTCATTTCGTGCCCCAAAAGTGTCTCAGCCTCTTTAAAAATCTGAACTTGTAGTTAGTTTTACACGTAGCATCAACCCAATCATCATCGTTTGTACTTGATAATTTTGTATTTGAAACACCAAGTTGTTGATGTGGTTCGAAAGCCAAACTAAAGACGTTGCACACTACCTGGCGTGCCCAAACTATAACACGATAAAGCAATTTATCATGTTAATTAGCATATTGACATGAAAATGCACGGTGCGCTTTATCATTTTAATTAAATGTATGTATTGTGTGTAGGGAGAAGTGATGAGCTGTGAATTTTTCATTTGGGTGGATATATTTCACTTGCTAGAGGAGAACATTCGTATAAGAGATAATAAAGTTTGGAAGATGTGAGATGACGTATTGCTGTGCGAGCATGAAGTTCGTAAAAAGGAAGATAAAGTATGAGAGAGAACTCTGAAAAAGGAAAACTGTAAATTATTGTGTTTTCATTGGGTTGTCATATTTGTAATAATTTTGGCTTGGTTTGAATAAATTGTATGTAAATAGCATATTGTATTGTACTCCATTTTTTAATGGATCAACTGTAATAGTATTCCTCCTATGTTTTCGTTATGATGTACAAAAGGGATATCCATATGTTCATTAAATTTTCATTTGTAATGATAAGTCGGGTACTGAAAACATAAACAAGACCTGAACCAGCCATGCATGCACAGTATCCCCAGCCAATAAATACTTATTAAGTAGTACTTTATAAGCAAATTTATAGATGCAAGATTTATAAGATCGATTAAATCTTATTGACCAAAACTTAATAATTAGGCGCTGTGCATGCAGTTTTAGCATGACAATTATTTGCCGTGCATTCAGTTTTAGCATTTACTAGCCACGGCAGTAGTAGTACCGTTGTATCACATGCATGCACTCTTCAAGATATATTTTGGTATCATGTGACACATATTGCCTTTGTTAAACCCCACATTCGTGTAGCTTCCTACTTTTGTCCATTCAAGCTGCGACTCTAAATACCACTTTCACATATGAAACTTAGTATGACATTTACACAGCCACACCGGCAATTCTCAATATTAGAACATGATTGATCTAAATAATAGAAAAAATTATGACACATTCACAATGACATTAAATAATCATCCTTGGATTAAGTCATTTAGTAAAATATTGAATCATAATATTCATTCCAATTGGATACAATATTACAAAGCAGCTTATTACAACCTAAATAGTCTAATAATATTCATTCTAAAATCCAATATTCCAAAATCCAAGATTCTAATCTAAGTAGTCTCATTTTCTTGTTTCCTTCAGTGTGCATACTTTTAGCACCAATCTGGCTTTTCATCCACTGTACAAAATATTGAAACCACCTGAAAATATCATAAAATATTACATTTTGTGCAAGGATTATTAACCTGTATACGAAAAGAATTCATCATGGCACATTTGAACAAGGTCCTCATCAGATTCCCAGTATATGAAATCAAACTAGAATAAGGGAACCAGAAAAACACCTTTAACATGCTTGAAGATGCTTAAAAAAATCTGAGTTACTCATATAGCTTATTTTGTATCAAACATATCCTCCGCATAAGAATGTTGAAAATTTTAACATATCTCGTTACTAAACTCCATGTGTGCATCAGCTAGCAAAAATGACACATAGGGTGATCATGTTAAGAAGTTCTTGAATGGATTACATCATGGTCTCTTATATATGGTGTGCATCACTCTAAAAACTAGTATCAAAACAAGTTAATATGCAAGAGAAGCAAATACAAAAAAGGAACAACCACACTAACATGCAAGACGTTAAAAAGTTGTTGGGCTAATAAACTAATATATATATATATATATATATATATAAATATAAGAGTAGCATAACAGGAGATTGCTACAAACTACAAAGTAACATATTTTGAGAAAAAAAAAATCTACAATATTAATTGGATCTTAGCTGCTTGATATATATATATATAAATTATGCACGTCACTTGATAATTGTAAATACATAATAATCATTCAATCACCTTTCTGGCAAACAAATCCCTTGACTTTTCAGCTCGTTATGCAGTTGTATCAACCAGTTTTCAGAAGCCAGGCTTTCAGGAGAATCATCAGAAGTCCTGGGTATCACACTGAAAGCTATAAAAGTAAGCAACTTGGAAAAATAAATATGAAGAGTACATATACATCATGTACAGACTGGTCACTAATACTTCCAAAACGAGTAGTCACTAACACAATTTCACAAGTAAACAAATAAAAATGAATAAAAAATGGAATCCATGCAAAAGTATTCAACACTAGGTATACCCAATGCCACTGAACATGATCAGTGAAGAAAACCAATTGGTTATTTAGATATAAATGACCCAAACAGATTGCCTTGTTAGGTCCCATAACAAAATGATCAGCAAGCTTTGTATGGTTTCTAGATCTGACAAAAAACAAGAACAATGCTCACGACCAAATCTTTCTATATTTGAAATGTTTGGATACTTCTTATTTAAAAGAAAAAAGAAAGAATGCTCCAGATCTTTCTATGGAATCATGTGTCTTACCCTATAGCAAGTAATGTATCACCAAGTTGAACCAAATGCTTGGAACTAGGGTAGTATCTAAAAACCAAACCAGGTCAGCCTGCTCTAGGTTCAATCTTTGATTCCAATCACACCTAACCTATACATTACAGTTGGATCGCAATTTGAAATTTTCTGAATTCAAAATTGAAATCCTAATTTCCCAAGAGCAAGAGATTTCAACTTGACAATGGAATAAACCATTCTCAATGTGAGCAAGACAACTTCATAGTAAAAAATAATGCATAAAGTGTGTTGTCACTCAAGCTACCATATCAAAAATATTTCTGTAGGAAACATCATTAGAATTTTGCAATACAAATCAACCAAATTTGGCTGATGTCTAAGATCAACATTCAATTTTAGGTTTCTCCAAAAATATATAAGGCCTCTGTAAAAAATTAAAGTTCAAACTTATAAGCATCTTGATTACTCATATACCTTGTATCCATATTAGACTGTACAGTGGACAGCTCCGAACCTAGTTCTGAATGTGTATGAGAATCACTGACATCATCTGAGGTTCCACTGCTACACTCTGCTTCATCAGAGAAAGCTGTTGCAATTGGAAGGACTAGAATAGGCCTTGACAGTACCTTTAAGCAAGGAAATGCTTAATATTAAACGAGCCAAAGAATGGAAACTTTAAATAATTTGGAAAAGAATATAAACAGAAAGGCATTTGCCATTTAAAAAAGTGATAACACATAATTTCCCTTGACCACTTCAACCAAAGAAATAAGATAATTTAGGCCATGTATAAAATTGCTGGAGATGTATTCTAATAAAAACAGAGGAATCACCACTAACAAAGAATAATCACATAAGTTTTACTACACTCCACATCATCGCTACTACTCAAAATTTATTGCTCACAAAGAAACGTGCACCCAGCAAAGAATAAAAAAAAAAAAAATTAACAATTCATGTAAATCAATCATATAAAAACTTTTGTGTTGCATTAAATTTATTATCTTTGTTGTCGAATTCACATTTATAACTTGCATACATAAAATATATGTGAAGAGAAATGGCCAAAAAGATTGAAGTTCTTTACAATATTTGGAAAAAATTAATTGAAAAATTAAAATGGTGATTCTCGAAGTGATAGCAATGTACTCACAAGAAAGCAAAGTTCATCATCAAGTCACTTCACAAGTGCCTTAAGCAAAGATGCTTCAGCTTTAATTTTTGCAACAATGTCACTTTGTCAGTCAACTAGAAATCACACTGTTAGGAAAGAAATTGACCAATTTAAAGCCTAAACTTTGGGAGGAAAATGAATTGAAGCAGAGGTAGTCTGAAATCGAGGAAGAACGCCCATGATTGTTTCCAACAAAACTGAAGAAGAACAGCTTTACATAACATTTCTGTACTCGTTGTCGATAAATTATGAAAAATGAACCACTCGTCTAAAGAAGGATAAACAGCATTATACCCAGATAAACTAGGAGGCATAGATAAGTTGCACTAAAAGAAATAGAAATAATCTATCTCTTGGCCGTTAATCCTAACGAAGATAATACCATAACTAAATCAAATAATATGATTAGAATATCTGGATCCCTAATATAAAAAAAAAAATAATAATAATCACAACTGAAGCTCCCTATGTAACATTTTCCCAGTAACCAAACAGACAAAGCATTAGGCCACCAAATGCTTCCAAAGAATAGTTGCAGATAATACCTCAGAAACCTTAGCAAGAGAAGCCGATTGAGACTCCAAAAAAGCAAGCCTGCAAGCAAGGTTCCTCTTTTCAAGCTGCTGCTTCTTGTTCGGGCGCCTCAACTCCACAACCTCCAAATTTCAGGCAAGGAAGAACCCAGAAAGAAGTTGAAGAGAGCTGGCGCTACGAAGACCAAATTTGGAGCAATTTCTCACTCTAAAGAAAACCCAGAAAATAATGAGAGGAGCACTTTCGTTTTGCTTTAAGTCTTCCAAAATATGAGCTGAGAAGAAAATAGGGGGAAGGATTTGAACGGTGCAGCGGAAGGCTTGCGGATGCTGGGCGACGAGAGGGAGGGCGACGAAATTGCGGTGCGTTGTGCGGTGGTGCTGGTGGAGGGAGGGCGACGCAGGTGCTGGGCGCGAGAGGGAGGGAGGGGGACGCAAGAATGGGAGGGAGGGTGGGCGCGGGATATGAATCAAAATTCGAATGGCTTCATTGCTCTTCTTCAGAAATGTAAAACCCGCGATGCAAAACGTGCGTTTTGCTTAAAAAAAATAAAAATAAATTAAAGCGGTGTGCAACGGATAATGAGCTACCATAAGCTGATTTCTAGTATTACTCTTTTTTTAATGATTAAAAATATTTAAAAAATATTTAAAAATAATAATAATAAAAATAAACTACACATTTGTACTAGTGATACACCAAACGATAAGTGCTGGGCGGCCTGTTAACATCATCTTAAGAAAAATTATATTCATCATCTTTACACATTATACATCACATTTTTTTTTCTGTTACTAAATGTGTGATATATGGATGATGAATAGAAAATTTTAATTAGTTTAAGAAGAATAAAACAAAATAAAAAATAAATTTAGTACATGGTGTATGGAGATGATGAGTAACAAAACTCTAATCATAAATGTGAAATATAAAGTTTTGCTACCAATCATTCCAACACATGATACGCCAAACTTTTTTTTTATTTTTTTTTAGTTTTATTTTTTTAAAAATAATTAAATTCTTCTACTTATCATCTATATACCACGTATTTAATAAGAGAAATAAATAAGAAATAAATAAAAATAAGTGTAATATATAGTATGGATATGATAAATAGAATTATTCATATAACAATGATCATGCTTCATTACATAACTTGTATTACAATTTACAACAATCTAATGTAAAATTACTCAAATTCAAATAAAAACAAAAAGTTTGAGACTAAAAATTAAGGCTGTGTTTGGATGTTAAACTGAGTTGAATTGAATTGAGATAATAAAATATTGTTAAAATATTATTTTTTAATATTATTATTATTTTAGAATTTGAAAAAGTTGAATTGTTTATTATATTTTATGTTGAAATTTGAAAAAATTATAATGATAAGTTGAAATGAGTTGAGGTGAGTTTGATAACCAAACGTAACCCAGATAAATATTACACAAACTCAAATAATGATTTCTAAAAAAATTAAAATAATATTGACCCCAAAAAATTTGAAAACTTCTTGAAATCTTTTAAAAATATGAAAGTTTCCTTCTAGCCGCATCTAGGATATGTTTGAAAAAGTTTTTCATCCATCCCATCTCATATTATTTTATTTCATTTCATCTCATTTCATTCTCAAATATCATTTAAATAGAAACATTTTCAAGCTAATCATTACAATTTTTCAAATTAATTATTAACACTTTTTCAAACTTTCAAATAAAAAAAAAATTCAACTTTTTCAAATCACAAAAAAAAATTATATTAAAAAATTATATTCTAACAATATTTTAATTTTATTATATTTTTTATTAAACTTTTTCTCTCTCCTTTTTCAAAATCTAATAAATATTTAACTTAAACTATATCACTACTATTCACAAACCTTCTTACTACTATTCTCAAAATTCTATCTTATCTCATTCTCCAAACATCCCTTAAGTCTTCGTATGGAAAAAAATAGTTTATATATACTTCCAATATATAAAGAGTTCTTCTATACTTAAGCTGTTACAGTAACTAACACCACACACTGCCTATGTAGCTTTCTTTTTTAATTTGCTACAGTAAAACGCAGACATTTTACTCAAAACCCATATTCAATTTTCCTCCAAAACAGTGCATTCGAATTTCTCTCTCCCTCCAACCTCGCCCCTCCCGCTCAGTTCCTGTAACCTCGCCCCTCCTGCTCGGTTCCTACCGCTCTTCTGCCGTCGTCTGCATGTCGTCTGCCTTCTACGATGTCGTTTGTCGTCTGCCTTCTGTTGTCTACATTGTGTTGTTCCTACAAGGTCATCCATTTTACTGTTTAATCCTCTTTGGTTGACCTGATTCCCATGTGTTCTTTAATATACTATTTGGTTGGATTTGCTAAGATGTTTCTTAGTCTTATATCTTAGGGAATCTGATCCATGGGGTTGCACCAAACAACATTTTTGAACTGTTGAATAAAATGTTGTATTTAAAAGTGTTGTATCTTTGCCTACAAAAAACATATTGTTCCCCCAAAGAAAAAAAAAAACACGGGAGAAGACAAAAAAGATGAGGGTTTAGATCTGCCCAAAGAAATCTCAGAATCGATAATTTTATGATTTTATCCTTGTATCACATGCACCTAATTGAGGACATTTTAAATAAATGAGGTCAACATTTAAATGAATGCAGTCACACAACTATATATTTTAACAAAGTATATGATTTGCTCAAATAAAATAGAAACTTCAAATAATAGAGTATATGAATGCAGTCATCACATGAAACTTCAAATAAGATAGAAAAATGGATCATGGACTAATGGTTTTTTTCTTGCAATTTCGATTTAATATTTTGATAATTGACTAATGGTTTTTTTCTTGTAATGTCAATCTAAAAACTCAATTGAAATAACGTGATGACAAAGAGGAAGATAGAAGGCCACCCAGGCCTTCTACACTAGTTCTACCGACTCAGGTATGATACATTGGTCGTTCATAAAAAGAAAGTGCCTTGATTCCAACTAGTTAATGTATTTTTATTTGTGTATTGTAAGTCTCTCTCTGTCTAAAAAATACTTACTACCCGTCATTTATGATTCATCCAAATGCATATCCAAATTTATATACATACGCATGGAGTAGCCAGGTACATTCCATTTAAACTTTCAATTTTTTTCCTTAAGTTCATTATTACTCGTTCTAACATCGTGGCAGAGTATAGCCCTCACCAATGCCACATTTTTCAACAACGTTCATATACTCTCCATTGACTAATGCGAAGGACTCTGGCCATGTTCAACAAACGAACCAAGTAGATTCATTTCTAACCTTTTATTTTTGGAATGCATTGTTACATGTTCTAACACCGTGCCTGATTGTAGCCTCCACATTTTTCAACAACGTTCATCTACCATCCGTCAACTAATGCAGAGGAGTTGGGTCGTCTTCAATAAACGATCTAGGTAGATTCCTTTCTAACCTTTCAAATTTTTTTCTTTTAGTGCATTGTTACCCATTCTAACACTGAATCGGATTACAGGCCCCACCAATGCCACCGTTTCCAACAACGTTCATCTACCCTCCGTCAACTAATGCGGAAGAGTCGGGCCATGTTCAACAAATAAACCAAGTTGATTCCTTCCTAATCTTTTTTTTTTTTTTTTTGGATGTGTGCGTTGTTACCTGTTCTAACACCGCTGATTCCAGCACATAACAATGCCACATTTTCCAACAACGTTTATCTACCCTCCGTTGACTAATGCGGAGGAATCGGCTCGTCATCAAGAAATGATCTAGGTAGATTCATTTCTAACCTTTCAATTTTTTTCCTTAACTTTATTGTTACCCGTTCTAACACCAAGTTGGATTACAGGCCCCACCAATGCCACCGTTTCCAACAATGTTCATCTACCCTCTATCGACTAATGCGGAGGAGTCGGGTCGTGTTCAACAAACGAACCAGGTAGATTCATTTCTAATCTTTTATTTTTTTGGATGCGTACGTTGTTACCCATTCTAACATCGTGCCTGACTGCAGCACTCACCAATGCCACTTTTCCAACAACGTTCATGTCGACTAATGCAGAGGGTTCAGGCCGTCTTCAACAAATGACATGCACTCCGTCAAGTACCGGAGAGGACTTGACAAGCTTTAAAAAGACCGTAAGTAATCTGGAGATTGCGGAGACTGCGCCATTTATATCTGAAAGTGAAAATAATGTTAGAGGCACTTCATTAGAAGTAGAGACGGAAGCCAAGGAGATAAATGAAGAAAATTCTGATCATGACCGAGTTGAGGAGGAGCCCCAACCTGGTATGAAGTTTGCCACTAATCATGAGTTTATGGCCTATTACATGCGATATGCCAAGCAACAAGGTTTTGGTATTATAACATAAAGGACGAAGAGAAAGGCCAATGGAAGGGTGAAGTATTTGACAATTGTGTGTGTGCGTGGTGGCAAGTACCATCCTAGCCATAGTAAAATCTCGAGGCCACATCCAACTATTAAAACGGATTGTAAGACAAAGATAAATGCTCACTTGGTGGAGGTACTTGGGTGGTGACAACAGTTGAGATTGCCTATAATCATAGTACTGTCAAGCCATAAAAGTCTAGATTATTTAGATCGTACAAGTATTTAGACGAATACAGTTAGAGGTTGCTTGATTTGAACGACAGAGCAAGTATTCGAATGAAAAAGAATTTCAGGACACTTGTTGTTAATGCGAGCGGTTCAAAAATCTGCAGTTTCAAGAAAAAGACTATCGAAATTTTATTAAAAAAGCCCGACAATTAAGGTTGGGTAAAGGTGGTGGCGAAGCACTCACTGAGTACTTCAAGAGGATAAGGTTGCAAAATGATGATTTTGTTTATGTGATTGATGTGGATGTGGAGCTGAGACTGAGAAATGTGTTTTGGCTTACGCATGTAGTAGAGCAGCATATGAGTATTTGGGAGATGTTATCACCTTCGATACAACATACCTAACAAATAGATACGGTATGCCGTTTGCTCCATTTGTTGGTGTAAATCATCATGGGCAATCTATGCTGTTAGGGGTTAGTAGAGGTGTAAATTTAAACTGGAAAATCGGTTCAGACCAGACCTAACCGGACCGATTGGTCCGGTTTTGAACCGGTCTGGTCCGAAACCAGTTCCTATATTATGAGAACCAGCCGGATCCGAATCCGGTTTCGATTTTGTAGTTTTCCAGACCGGACCGAACCAAACCAGTTGGAAAATATATATATTATACAAAATATTTTTATATATAATATATAATTATATATCATATATGAAATAATTTCATATTATAATTTATAAATTATAACATAAAATGTTAATCTTAAATATGAACATTTGTAATTTGTTTAATCATATGTTATTAATATAATTATAGATAAAATAATGTTATTATAATTTATAAAATAAAAGTTTAATCTTAAAGATGAAAATTTAATTGATCATTTGCTTTAAACATAATATATATATTAAATTATTTAATAACATTTTATCATAAGAAGTAACACTTTATTATATGTTTTTTACATTTTAAAAAAATTGAAAAATTGGACCGGATCGAAACTGGTAAAACCAAAGGTACCGGTTTAGGAGAGTAACTGGGGCGTAATCGGTTTTGAAAATGCAAAACCGGTACATACCGGTTCGATCCTAGATTTTGTCCAAAACCGGACCGATTACACTCCTAGGGGCTGGTTTGATTTCAAGCGAGGGCACAAGAACTTTTGTGTGGTTGTTTCAAGCATGGTTGGAGTGCATGGATGGTCGGGCTCCAAAAGCAATCGTAACAGACCAAGACCGAGCAATAAAGGCTGCTATTGGGTTGGTATTCCCAGATTCTCACCATAGATATTGTCTATGGCATATAATGAGAAAACTGCCAGAGAAATTGGGATCTCATGCTGCCTTCAACGCAGGGTTAAAGACTGCCATTCAGAGTGCCCTATATGATTCACAGACATGTGATGAGTTTGAGGAGAAGTGGGGGCAACTTATTCAGAAGTATGAGCTAGGTGAAAATGCATGGCTGCAAGGGTTGTACAATGAGAGGTCATTCTGGGTACCAGTTTACCTTAAGCGATTTTTTTGGGCTGGCATAAGCACAACACAACATTTTGAAAGCATGAATGTTTTCTTCGATGGGTTTGTGTATTCTGGTATGACATTGAAAGAATTCGTCGATCAATTTGACAATACACTTGGGAAGAAGGTGGAGGTCGAGACAACAACTAATTTCAATTCCTCCAACCAAACCATGTCATGTTCATCCGCGTTCCGCATTGAAAAGCAATTTCAAACGAGGTATACGAATGCAAAACTTAAAGAGGTCCAAAGAGAGGTCTGGGGAATATTTTATGTAACTGCATACTTATCAGTAAGGAGGGTTGCATTTCCACCTACGATGTTTTGGATGAAATAACGACAGATGATGACCATGTCAAGAGCATAAAGTACACAGTTTACTTTAACGATGAGGAGAATGATGTGAAATGCACATGTGCATTGTTTGAGATGAGAGGGATTGTCTATAGGCATGCATTGAACATTTGTCAGATGAATAAGATTCATGCGCTACCAGAGAAGTACTTCTTGGAACGATGGAGGAAGGACTTAAAGAGGAGATACATAGTGGTAAAAAGTAGCTACAATGACTTGCAGTAAAATGCGAACTCACAGAGGTATGAGTTTGTGGTGAAATGATGTGTGAAATTAGATACCCGTGTATTGTCAAGTGATGCCCATGTTACTGCATTCATGCACCACTTGGATGAGTTTAAGAATCAATCTAAAGGATTAACACTTGAGTCCGGTTCAACCAAGATAATAGAGAATGTGGTCACGGATAATGTTAAGAAAATATTAAGCTCACACATTGTCAGAGGGAAAGGGAGGCAGCCAATAAAAAGGAAGGTTCCGCCTGTTGAGAAAGCTGCGACCAAGCGAAAGAAGAAATAGGTAATAAATTTTTTACAAGTATTTATTACGTGCATTGCTTCCCAATACATGCATATTTCTTTCTAATGGATGTATATTTTTGTATTTGAAATTTATTTAGACACGCAGAAAAATATTTGATGATACGAACGAAGATTTTGAGGTGTCAGAAGCTCCAGAAAGTGTTCAGGTAATAAATTTTTATGTGTATTAATTCTATATTGCTTCCCACTGCATTCATAACCACTTTCTAATGGCGATTGTTTTTACTTGAAATTAGGAGCATATATCCAGTGCAGTCAATGATGATTTTGTGGTTCTAACACAATGCAGTACTGTCACACAACTAACGCCATCGGGCAATGAGTAGGTGCTCCAGGAAGATTGTGATGCATTTTTATGGATTTTGGAAGCTTGTAATGTATTTTGATATAGTTTGGGTATTGTTTTGTATTTTTATGGATTTTGGAAGACTGTGATGTATTTTGATGTAGTTTGGGTATTGTTTTGTATTTTTATAGATTTTGGAAGATTGTGATTGGAAAACTGTGATGTATTTTGATGTTGTTTGGGTATTGTTTTGTATTTTTATGGATTTTGGAAGCATGTGATGTATTTTGATGTAGTTTGGGTATTGTTTTGTATTTTTATGGATTTTGGAAGATTGTGATGTATTTTTATGGGTTTTGGAAGATTGTGATGTATTTTGATGTAGTTTAGGTATTGTTTTGTATTTTTATGGATTTTGAAAGACTGTGATGTATTTTGATGTAGTTTGGGTATTGTTTTGTATTTTTAATGGATTTTGAAAAACTGTGATGTATTTTGATGTATATTGGGTGTTGTGATGTATTTTGATGTACTTTGTCTCAACATCATTCTACTTTGTAAGTTTAGGAGAAAATTCGGTTATTTGTATGCTCATGGTAGTGCTTTTAGCCCTAATTAACAATATATGTGTCATCCTAAAGCAGATCCCAAAACACTACAATTAACAATATGTTTGTAACACAAACCTTAACAGTAATACAAATAGTAGTATCAGAGTGCATCTAGCCATCGAGAGACACTAGTGAGACTAAAGTTGTTACGGTGATCCTTCTCTTATAGTCAGATCAGATTCTTCATCAAACAGATAAAAGAAATGAAAACAAATCAAGAGATAGGGGTGACGTGGCTAAGGCGAAATTTTTCTCTCAACTTTGAGGCATCCTAAGGCTTTCATGCATGGCGCTGAGCGCCGGCCCTGTGCCTCCGCCTGATGGTTTTGGGAGAGAAGGGAAGTTCAGATTTGTTCAACAGAGCAGCAGGTGACTAATACGAAGGGGAAGGATTTAACGGAAGCCTCACGTAGGCGTTTTGCTGATGTGGTGGGATCAAATCCTTAGCTGCTGCCGAACATTAACATACCACATCGTGATCCAAAGTTTCAAGATGATGAAATGTTTTTTGTATTCTCAAAAGCGGAAGTGCAGTTTTTTTTTTTTTTTTTAAAGAAGAGCAGGAAGTCACATGTCCAATAGTGACCCCTCCCAAATTTTATTAAAAAAGCCCTCACTTATGGCGGAGGAATACCGTGGTTACAAGAAAGGACCAAGGAAAACAGACCCAAAAACAAGAACAAACTAGAACAAAAGTAAAAGACCACTATTAAAACAAAACCCACCATAACCCAAAAACCAAGGCTTACAAAATAACCCCAACTTGTACAAACTAACATCTCAAAGAAGGAAAACCCAAAGAATCCAAACGGATCAAGCCTCTAAGAACCCGAGGCAAATTATAACTACTCGAAAAATCCCACTCAGATCCTAAGGCCCCTGCCTTTGCTAACCAATCTGCCACCCTATTACCTTCACGATAAACATGCTGAAACCGACAATGAACCGTGCAAGCTAACTCAACAATTTCCTCCCAAAAATCCTCAAGATACCAAACTCCACATCTCCCTTTACTCCACCAAGAAATAACTACCATAGAATCCATTTCAACTATCACATTTGAGATATTCAACGTTTTGCATCTTCTCAACCCATAAAGGAGAGCCATAAGCTCCGCCTTATTATTAGAACCAAACCCAATATAAGAAGCATAAGCCTGAACCATACCACCAGACGCATCCCGAATAACCCCACCAATACCACAAGAGCCCGGGTTACCCATACTACTACCATCCGTATTCAATTTAAACCACCCTAGCGACGGTTTATCCCACCTCACCACTTTACAACTTTGAACTTTCGGAACCACCGGAACTATCCGCAAAGCATCCAGAATCATACTATCTCGACGAGACAGATTATTATTTTGCTTAGCCGCCTGTGAGATGGACCCTAACCACACACATATAGAATGAACAACAGAATTATGCGATTCCACAATACCTTCCATTCGAGCAAGACACCTTCTTCTCCATAGGCGCCAAGTAATAATAATGGGAATAATGCCAACAATAAAGCCCACCTGTGAGGATGAGCTAGCCCTCCTAAACCAAATCTCAACATTCTGTTTCCAAGTTCTACCAAAAGGTATACCAATAAGATTTCCAAAAAAAGACCACACTCTGAATGGAAATTCTCCCTCAAAAAACACATGATTAATATCCTCAATATGACCATGATTACAGCAATTACATTTAGATACCAAAGGAATACCAATACGGCGTAATCTGTCATCCACACTCAAGGCCATAAACCAAGTCCTCCAAAAATGGATCGACATTTTTAAAGGAAGATTCTTATGCCAAATCCATGCATGCCAAACCATAGAATTACCTCTAATACGAACACAGTTCCATGCAGATTTTGTAGAGAAAATACCTGTATCCGTAGGAGTCCAAACTAGAACATCCTTTCCATTCTTTAATCCAGCTAAATCCGTTATTATCTCCTCCACCTTATCATGCCCTACTAACTCCTCCAATAACTCCACATCCCAACTATCCGACAACCTACAATCTTTAACTTTCAAAAAAGGAGAACCCATAATATTCATATCATTTATCAATGGACCATTATCCCTCCATTTGTCATACCAGAAAAAAAGATCACCCTCTCTAATTTTCCATTTGGAATTATTTAACAACAACGGAATACAATTCGCAACCATTCTCCAAAATCGAGATCATTTATTATTTTCTATAAGATACCATGGCCGGGTTCCAACATATTTGGTTTTGAAAAAATTTGCCCATAAAGAATTTCCTTGAATGAGATTCCAAGCGAAGCGCATATGCAAGGCTTTCTGAACATCCTCAAGGCTTCGTGACCCAATCCCTCCTTCTTCCACCGGCTTACACATCTTATTCCAAGCCAACCATTTCTTTTTGTTCCTTCCATCAGCTTCTCCCCAAAAGAAAGAACTCATCAATCTATGGATCTTGGCAATAACAACTTGAGGTACCTGTAAAACATCAAGTAGATGGATATTCATACTAGATAAGACATGCCTCAAAAGAACAAGTTTTCCTCCCGAAGAAAGAAGCCTCATCTTCCATCCACTAATCTTTTGCCTCACTTTATTCACCATTTCCTCTAAATGAGCCTGTTTCAAACGCCCTCGAATTATTGGCACACCTAGATATTTGAAAGGAAAGGTTCCTTCCATAAAGCCCGTCTGCCTTAAAATCCATTGCTTACGCCGGTTTGGAATTTTATTAGAACAATACAAAGCAGATTTCTGAACATTAATATTTTGTCCTGACCACCTCTCATATTGAATCAAAATTTTTTGAAGAACCTGCACCAATCTTTGACTACCATTAGAAAAAACCATAACATCATCAGCATACATCAAATGAGATATAATAGGAGTACCTCGGGCCTGAGAGAATAAACCAAACTGATTCTCTTGCACACTCCTATGAATCAAACGGGAAAGGACCTCTTGTTGGATAATAAACAAATAAGGAGATAGAGGATCACCTTGACGGAGCCCACGACCACCCGGGAAAAAACCCTTAACCGTTCCATTCATCATGACTGAATACCAAGGGCTAGAAATACATGAATAAATCAACTCACAAAATTGAGAAGAGAAACCAAACCTTTGCAAAACCATTATCAAGAACCCCCAATCCACCCGATCATAAGCTTTCGCCATATCAACTTTTAACAAGATATTCCCCCCATGAATTTTTTTATTTATAGACTGCACCAACTCCTGAGTGAGACTAATGTTCTCAAAAATACTCCTTACAGGAATAAAGACTCCTTGCTCCAAAGAAATCAAGCGAGGTAAAATACCAGATAGACGAGAAACAATAATCTTAGAGCAAATTTTATAAAAAACAGAACAAAGACTAATAGGACGAAACTTATCAAAACCTGTGGGTGACTCCATCTTTGGTATAAGGACCAAATATGAGGCCGTGAAGAATCTTGGAAGATCCTTGGTCATAAAGAATTCCACTACTGCCTTCCAAACATCAACCTTAACCACTTCCCAACAATTTTTATAAAAACCCGCTCCAAACCCATCAGGACCCGGAGTGCTTTGATTTGGGATGGATGATACTGCCTCAAACACTTCCTCTAAAGTAGGCGGCCTAATCAAAGAATCATTCTCCTCCTCTAGTATAACCGTCTCAATAAGGCCTTCCAGTCTAGCTTGCTCTATGGGCGGTTCTCCACGAAATGCATCTTGAAAAAATTCCACTGCCCCTTGATGAATACTTTCCGGACTCTCATAAGTCATACCATTCGATCTCATCTCCAGCACTCTCTTCCTTCTTTTATTAATAAGACAAGCATGAAAAAATTTAGAATTGCTATCTCCCTCCAACTTCCATTTAAGCTTAGCCAATTGAGCTAATCTCATCTCTTCCCGATACCTCCATCTAGCTAGACTAGAGACTGCTTCATGTAGCTCTCTCTCCAAATTAACCTCCCAATTTGATTGAAGCTGAAACTCAATCTCCTCAATCTGTTTTTCAAGGGCATCAATACGCCCTATTGTGTGACCAAATACTCTTTTATTCCATTCCCGAAGCACCACCTTGGTATGTTTTAATTTCTTACTTAAACACAAGAGAGGGGAACATACCATCTATAAATTCCAAGCATTTCTAACACAATCCAGAAAACCAGGATGATCCACCCACATTTGTTGAAACCGAAATGGAGACGGCCCATAGGCGAAAGGATCTTTCTTGAACTCAATGAACATGGGAGCATGGTTTGAAGTAGATCTAGGCAAATAAGAACAAATAATATTAGGGAACAAATTACTGAAAGAATTATCCATAAGAGCACGATCAAGTCGAGCCCACGAACGGGCCAATCCTGACTGCCCATTACACCATGAGAAACAACTCCCTTTCGAAGCCATTTCCATAAGACCCCTTTGATGAATCCAATCATTAAAATCATCCATAGCCACAATTGGCCGAGGTCTTCCTCTTCTCCTTTCCGAATCATTCCTAATAATATTAAAATCCCCACAACAAGACAAGGATCTACACCCACATGATTACTACTAAGCTCTTGCCATAGATAGCGCCTCTCCACCCAGGAACATTTAGCATAAATCACATGAATCAAAATTTTCTCCGCACCATTCTCTACAACAACGGAAATAAATTGCATACCCAACTTATCAACATGCACCTTATAAATACTATCCCACAAAAGCCATATTTTCCCCCCTTCCACCTCATTAGAAATAACCATATCAAAATTTAGACTTCTAGCCAATTTACGAGCACCCTCTAAATTTTGAAACGGTTCTAAAAGTGCAACAATTTTCGGTTTATATCTTCCCACCAATGTCTTTAGTCTGATTCTAGAAGTTCCCACCCCTCTAATATTCCATACCAAAATGGAATCAATCATTAAGCAATGTTATTACGGGCAAGAACCCGAGAAGAACTACGCATTTTAATAAACTTTTTTTTATTATACCTTTTTTTACCATCATTCAACTCAGATTCAGTAAAGTAGTCTTTAGTTTGTGAAAAAACCTCTGGATGCTGTTCCGGTTCTGGTTCTGAAGAACAGTTCTCTTCCATCATTATTTCTTCATCAACTTCTTCATCAACGTCCTCATCAATTTCCTCATCCACCACTGGTTGCATCTGCTCCATAATCGGTCCATTAGTTTCCGCACGCACACTCTGATTTACGTCCATATTAGACACCACATAACCCGCACCCGTGACCATCCCTGCACCATCTGCGACCCCAACGTGTAGCATTAAATCTGTTTCATCCTCTGTTTCAACAAGAGACGTCAACTGCACCACCTTATTTGTCACCGAAGGAATTTCTTCTCCCATCTGCTCCGGTTTTTCCTCATCCTCAGAACCCAACTGCACCATTTGGTCTACCACCTGCACTGGCAATTCTTCCTTCTCGGCATCCAACTGCACATGAACTGCAACTGCTACTTCCGTCTCCTTTTCCACCGCAGCATCCTCTGTTTCCTTATCCACAGGAACCAGCAGAGGAGCTTCAACCTTATCATCATTCTGCGCTACCTCTTGATCATCCAACAGGCCTTTCCTACTCTCTTTTCTCCCCCCTTTCTTACCAGCTTTACCAGGATTACAATTACGAGCATTATGACCCTGCATCTTGCATGACGAACAGTAAGCCGGGAGTGTTTCATACAATATTTCTTGCTTTCGGCTAGAAGAAAGTCCAGGCACTCCAATCCAGAAATGAGACAAAGGCGGATTTGCAGCATCCACTTCCACACAGAGCCGTGCACCATCCGTTCTTGTAGCGTACCTTGTCGGATTATAACGTCTAATGAAAGTTCCAATCGGTGCCATCAAAATCTTCAAGAAAGATTCTTGATAAAAGTTTGGAGGAAGACCCGGCAAAGAAACCCATACCGGTACCCTTGATGGCTCGGCATCCTCATTGAATTCTGGAGACCATTTGAAAGCACGGTAGAATAGCCCATTTATTTCACAAACCTCCCGTGATAATGCTTTGGTGAAATCAACTTCATTAACCATGCGAACGAAGACATTACGCGGTCTCCTCATGGCAGAAACTACTGGATTGGCCGTAAGTCCCCATCGACTATGAATGAAAGCCCTCAAAGCATCCAACGACGGACGATTCTTCAAGAATTTGAGAACTACAGAGTAGCGGAAAGGTTCCGCTGATCTTGCTATTTCTTCTTTAGAAAACTGAAAATATACCTCACCTTCCAACACCTTTGGAACCCTGGGTGCAAGAAGCATCTCCGGAATAGGTTGAGGGACTGCACTCACCAGATCGGCAAAGGAAGGCCGACCGGTGCCACCCTCTACGGCTGCCATGCAGCCTCACGTAAAGCCCAGACCCCGTGCAGCAGCAAGAACCCTAAGAAACTAATATATATATAATATGTATATATATATATAATATATATATATATATGTTCGTGTAAATCTTCCAATAATAGAACACACACATGATATGCATGTGGGTGATCCTTTTTCAATAATGCATCGAAATTAGAT